>NC_090447.1:1536511696-1536825935 GCF_031143425.1 Pleurodeles waltl | reverse complement strand
GGTGGAATGGCCATCACACCATGACATTGCACAGGTGGACTGGCCATCACAGCATGACATTGCACAGGTGGACTGGCCATCACAGCATGACATTGCACAGGTGGACTGGCCATCACACCATGACATTGTACAGCGACACATAGCGTGTGTTAGTAAGGCGCACGCCCAGGCGCCGGCAGGTGGACTGGTCATCACAACATGACATTGCACAGCGTCACATAGCGTGTTAGTAAGGCGCACAGTCCCAGAAGCGTATCTCGGCGCTGAACGTCAGGTGTCTATTGTTACCCAACTCCGTGGTATTCATCTACCCCACCTCCCCCCCTGTCCCCCCTGGGGTGGGGTCTCAGAGCGGCGCTGTCCGGGGGGCTCTGCACACTGACCCTGATGCAGTCTGACAGCGCCGAAGCCCCTCCCCTGCGCTTCTGTGGGTCTGGATAGCGCTGCGATGCCCCCGGCGCTGCGACAAGGTCACCCTGGCCCTCCCGCTGCCATGAGTGTCAATACTCCTACTAGCAGGCCCTATTTATAGTGATGCACTCACTCATCCGTAATCCCTGCCTGAATGTCGTGCGTGGTGTCGCTCAGGGTTTTAGGCGCTTTACGTAAATTAAGGTTACTGCATTCTTGGAAGGCAGATCTGGGGCGTCACGATAGCACCATGTAGCGCTTCGTGTTAAATCTGGTTGTAAAACCGTGGGGCGCGGTGCCCTGCTGCGGTCTAGCGCTTTGAAGGCAGGACAGAAGCAAAACACGTCTCTGCAACTGGATTCGAGCTTTAAACTCTGGGTAAACCGGAGTGAACTCAAGGAGTGAGAACCGCCTGCGCTTTACTCACACTGAAGCGGGTTAAACATTATGCACAGCCGCCTCGAAGCCCGTGTCTGGGCGCCCCTCAGTGACACTCATGGGAACAGAGAGGACACATGGTGCACCTACAAACCTTCGTTGACTGTTTCGGGGGTTCTCACAAGTTAGGATGTATTCGGCTGAAGGCTTCTAGTGACGTCATATGACACGTACAGTCTCGAGAGGGCGTTTATGTGGTGAAGTCAGAGGAAAAGTCTGGCAGAAAGAACTTGTGCCTTTCAAAAAAGACTTTACACACCTACATTGTGCTTGGAGAGACATCAACCCTCTGAATTACTGTCACCGTGGAATAGCGTCCGCGTGGGACTGAGCTGAAGGCTTCAGCAGCACGAGGCCCGTACCTCATTCCCTGCTTCCAGTTCACCAGATTGTGTGATCTTGGGCCGACGTTTCATTCACTTTGCACCGTGTGCCACATAAGAACATTCACAAATGCACACTGATAGTACTGAGCATTATTAGCACTCCGTGCACGAAGGAGCTCAGCTGGACTCATTAGAGAATGAGTTGTCGATGCTCTTGTGGTATGCCACAGGACCTGTGCGATTATGTGGCCCCTGCGTTTTCTGCATAATTATGGATTTGCCACATGACACATAGGGCCTCATTACAACCCTGGCAGTCAAAGACCGCCAGGGCTGCTTTGGAGATTGTACCGCCAACAGGCTGGCGGTACAATCTTGCAGATTACGACCGCGGCGGAAGCACTGCGGTCGCACCACCGGGACCGGCGGTTTTAATCCGCCAGGGCAGCGCTGCTCAGGGGATTACGAGTCCCCTTCCTGCCAGCCTGTCCGTGGCGGTAGAGACTGCCATGGAAAGGCTGCGGGAAGGGGAGTCACGGGGCAGTGCAGGGGCCCCCAGATACAGCCCCACACTGCTTTTCACTGTCTGCACAGCTGACAGTGAAAAGCTCGACGGGTGCAGCTGCACCCATCGCACGGCCACAACACCGCCGGCTCCATTAGGAGCCGGCTCCCATGTTCCAGCCGACATCCCCGCTAGGCCGGCGGGCAGAAACTCTGTTTCCGCCCGCCGGCCCAGCGGGGATGTCAAAATGGGGCCGGCGGCAGTGCGGCCACATTGGCAGCCACACGGCGGTTAAACCACCGCCGCCTGCCAAGGTTGTAATGAGGCCCATAATCCACTATCGGATGCATTATCTTCAGATTTTAACAACAAAATTGTTTCTATTTCCAACAGATCAAAAGTTACTAAAAACACAGCGACATCTGTTGCCGGGCAGTGCAAAGCCCTCCCAAGGGTGAACTGCTCAATCCTTATTGCTGTATTTGGATATTAAATCGGTACTAGTATAGGTGAAACCTTCATTGTCCAGATAGTGTAACGTGTAAAAATGATACAATGACGGAGTACTGCTATCTCAAAATGTGCTCCATTACGCCGCATAATTTGCCTTTTCGTGCCCATAATTTAGTCCACCCTGCCACATAATTTCTTCCTCCCCTGCTGCATACTTCCAGTGACCCTGATTTACGGCCTCGCTAGTCCCACTTCCATGTGCAAATAAAAACCTCCTTGTATATGAAAACAACAGGTAGAAAATGTGTATATTTCTTCTCCTGCCATTGACATTACGATAAAATTGGGAGCATTTTTTGTTTATAAAATTCACGGGATTCTGCATTGTCTCTAATTTCTTTATAATCGATGAATTGTGATGCATGCGGTCGCCTATTGCAAAGAAATGATCAGAACTCAATTGTAATAATAATTGTTATTACAGTTCAGTTCTAAAGTCACAATACCACTGCCGGAACCAGCACCCGAGGGCAAGACAGGCCAGGACGTTGCTTTTCTTTCTTTTGATTGTAAGCAGAGGATCTGGACCTCACAGTGATCAAGGCAGTGAGCCTCAGACTTTTACCGCCCTTGATAGGCAATCTCTTGACCCCCCCCCCCCACTCGAGGACAAAGCCCTTCCCTCCCTGTCCAGGTTGACAGGCGGGAAAATTATTCAGGAGGCGTACACCCTCAAAAGACAAGTCACTCCTCTAGGGTGGGCTAGGCGGTCTGCACAGCCAAGGGCAGGTTCTGCCTGTTTTTGCAAACCTTAGGAATAGTGGGTTCTGGGTACAAAAGTGATGTCCTCCCACAGGAAGTCGCCACTTGAGGGGCAGACTAGCCGCAGGGACCAGTAACCGCTTGCCCACTGTCCCCCACACCTGTAATGCCCCCTAAACCCGAATTTAAGGGGCTCCCCTGGCACCAGAACCTCAGTTCTGACTCTGAATCCGAGAAGAGGCACAGAAAAGATGCTGTCACCAACAACAGGACTTTATGCTGGAACTGTGTGATTGAGGTGTGCCAGTGGTGAAAACTGGTTGCTCCCTGCAAGAGGGACCCCAGTAGAAGCCAAACGTAAAGCAGACTCCCCTGAATGTTGATACCAGTAACCTGCAACCAGCAGAAGAATCGTTGAACTGAAGGCCCAAGAAGTGCAACCCGTCCAGTCCCTCTTGAGTGAGCCCAAAGAAAGTCGATGACCTGCGTCCTAGGAATGGTAGTGAGGCTCTCACCAAGTTTTGAGTCGCTACCCCCTTCCGGACAACCTTCAGCCAACGAAGTAAACATAGACTACTTTTGCTGCTGCCAAATCTTGTCTGTCGCCAGACCAGTAACCGATTACTTCTCGGACATCACCAACTCCAGAGCAGTTCCCAGCATAGTGACTGCCGTCAGTGGTGACCATGCTCCTGAGATCCTGCATCCTGACAGAGGCGACGCTAGAGAAGTGTGGCACAATGGTTAGAGCGGCAGACCCTGATTCAAAGATCGTGCCTGGGACCAGGGTTCAATTCCCACCTCGGCGGGTCTTGAGCTCAATTCCCTTGGACCAGATAATTCTCACCTCGGTGCCTAATCTGATTAATGGGTCCCACTCTGTAACTCTGGGCAATAGCTTGCTTAATCTCCACAACGGCCCTCACAGCGCTTGGATGCCTGGCTTCACCCTAAGGTTGTCCAGGAGTGGGTGCCTCACAGGGAAAAGCCAGGAGGGGTTCCACAGCGGTATGCGTACAGCGCCTTGAGACCCTAATGGGTGTGTAGTGCGCTATACAAGTGCGAAGTTTACAGTTTTTTTACTTTGCGGGGAGCAGCAAAGCATCTTTGGCGCAACCAGCCCGTGATTGACAGCTGCAAGGCCACCTCTGACGTCGTGGCGAAGTTCCAGCTGTGGACTCCAGGTCCTGGTACCCCAAAAGCTTCTACTCTCTGAGGGTAGAGTGCGAGTCCACCCTGAAGTGTGCATTTGTCAGGTGCTGCAGTTTTGACAGCGCCCGCGGATTCCGTCAGCATCAAGGGCAGCCAGAGCGCCGGTGCGCCTGGACCCCCGGGCAAAGTAACTAGAGACTGACTGTTGAGGCCTGGTCTAGGGACCCGCACGACCTTAACTCCAAGTGGGGTCCGCGGAGCTCACTGCACAAGTGACCAATTGCACCCGGTGACTTTCCCCGTTGACTTCAATGATAGTCATTTGACCATTAAAAGTACTCTGTTTTTCAACGCTTTCAAAATTCACAATTCCTGTTGACATAAGATACAAACTTCGTTTTGGTGTCTAAATTAAGATGAAAATCTGCTTTATTTTTCTAAATTGGTGTTGGATTTCTTTTGATTCGTGTCATTTACTTATATTCCATGTTGGTACTGTGAAATGCTTTACGCATGTTCTTCTAAGTAGCCTGACTTCTCTTTGCCACTCTACCAGGACTGAGCTAAGGTTTACTACTGTGAACCCGAGGTCCACTTCTGGGCAACGTGTTAGTATTACATGGGAAGACTCCCCAGTCATACCACAAAATGCTACCACATTGCTACAGCATACGTTAATCAAATCGCTGCTAAACATGGCTCAAGGCCGTGCACGTGGAGGGTTGGCCGTGGGTCGTGGCCTATGGGCAGGCCCTGCAGCCATCCTTTGCATGCAGCCAACCCCACACTTTTCACGGCCTTTGGCTGTACGCAGTGGGGAGTTGGCTACAAGGCCTGAACAGATTCACACCACATTACAAAAAGAGATCTTCATGGACCAAGATCTGGATTTCTGCCAAATTTGGTGTAATTCCTTTCAGTGGTTTGGGCTGTAGTTGTGTCTAAAATCCCTATGTGAAATTGTGTGGGAAAAATGCGTTTAGGAACACCCCCCCTTTTTTGTCAACCCTCCCCCACAGTTGACAACTCACCCCAAAACGTTCCAAAAAGCAGTTGAGGTGGGTGGCAAACTAGTTTTGAAAAATGTTGTGAACCTTCGTCAAACGGCAGTAACATTATGCACAAAACAAAAAACGCTTTCCTATGGACACTAGATCCTAACTACCAACTGCGGACTGCCAGTAGGTACTAAATTTATTATATGTATATATGTGTATATATATATATATATATATATGTGCACTAAAAATCCAAAGGTTACAGTGACGTTATAGTTAGGATCACATTTCACACACACAAAACCATAGAAATTCCGCTGCTGTATTTAGGTTTACTTCAAGTAACTTTATCTCGTGCCCTAAGGTAACTATAACTCACACCTCCGCGTGCACTTCTACTTACCGCACAAATTACATCAGTCATCTCTATCACCATTGATAATATCACTGTAACATTTACAATTACATTATTTATGAGAAAACTGTGCACGACGGGAGTGCAAGTTATTGTTACCCTATGACTGTTCAATAAGTGCAAGAATGTGCCAAAGTCTCCCCACCCCTTCTCCTTTCGATAAGTTTCTCAGCAAGCAATGATCCCCAAAAGCTCATCCACAAAAGATAATACAAAAACCCTCTTCTTCCTCAAGAGAATCTCAGTGTCCTTCCTTGATGTCAGGCTTTTCCTCTCCATCAGAGCTGATCATGACATTGAAAAAGATGGGCTGTCACTGCACAGGCCGAGGCCTTGGGCCCAGCTATGTTGACTCTCTCCAGGATGGCTCCATCACTCCCGGGACACTCTCCAAGGGTCAACTCAGTCTTTTGTGTTTGATGACTCCGAGAGCACTGATGCCACCATACTCCGTTCCTCCACAGGCTGCAACCTCAGTGGCACAGCTCTCCACAACGCCCCATGGCAGAGGTACCATCTCTGCTGCCAATCTTGTGATGCCCTCCAACCCACTTTTGACAAACTCTTGAAAGCTCTTGAAAGTGTCTGAAACTATCCGAAAGCAAAAGAGAAATTTAAAGCAAGTCTTGATAACAAGCTATTTGCACATCTCCTTTGAGGGTGCTGAGACGCGCCCCGGTGCGTGTAGGCTTTGAGTCTGTCTCTGGTCCTCTTGTCATGCCTTATAAGGATTGTAGCTGTCCAGAAGATGATGACTTCTGTGGTTTGTAACCTTCTCCCATCGACCAACACTGGCATCCATCTGGATTCACAGAATGCAAGCCATTTGAAGACCTCTTTAGAAGGGGCTCTCTCCTAGCCCTGTGGCTCTCGGGGTTAGTCCCTCCGTTTACTTCAGTGGGTTTAGGAGGAGCTAAATCAATGAAGCTGATCTTGCCCTCTGCAGGGGCAAAAACTAAGGGGCATATTAATGAGAGGCTTGAGTTGCGGTTTAGTGGCACAGAGGGTGCACAAAGCTCTCAACCATATCTATGAGGCCACAGAAAGCCACTTTACTTGGCTTTTCATTGCCTCGTAGGTATTGTGTAAGGCAACACTATGCCAGGGAGGCATTCCACAGGTATTGCAGTGGGTGTTCCCACGCAACACCCATGGATTTTGACGCATCCCCAGATTTACAAGTGCAATGCGTCAGAAGCCTACACCTCCCCAGGGCAGGCATAAGGAGAAATATATTTTCCTTGTTGTTTCATCTTTCTTTGTGTCCTGCATTCTGCAGCACACATAGACAAAGAAAAATGTCTCACAGGATTGCTTTTGTGCAGGAAGGTGTCCTTTCCTGTACAAAACAATCCCGGATGCAATGCAGACACCCTTGCACCATGGTGCAGGGGTGCCTGTGTGGGCGATAAGCTGCTGAAACGGCGCCAGCGCAGTGGAAGGGACAGGAATGCGCTGGATGCCATAGATATGGCGCATTCCCGCCCTTTCACCTTGACGCAGGGCAGCACAGCAAGGTGACTTGCATCGCCCCGCACCAAATCCCCATAAATTTGGACCTAACATTTTAACAATAATGTTACAGCCCTCCTGTGGAGTTTGAGAACATCTGCTCCTACTTAACGAGGAGCTCTTCCAGACGCTACAGGCTGCCTGGGAAAAATCTTTCTCAAACCCACCACATAATTCGTGAGAGGCCACAAAACTGCCCAGTGTGATCAAAAAGTCTTGACCTCACATTGTGACCAGGAAGTCCTTTAGTCCAAGCTTACTCAGCAAAATTGATCTTTGCTACGGAGGGGCCTACAGACTAAGAGGTTGGCCTCAATGGACTATGAAATCTTTACCTCTGGCAGTCTTGCCCTCCGCCTGGCTAACACGTCGGGGCATATTGATAAAACTATGGCGAAGCAGGTCGTCTAGCTGGGCTGCACCATAGAGAAAGGGCAGGAATGCACGGTTCTTAAGGCAGTACGGCGCATTCCTGCCTTTTCGTCTGCATGGGTGCACTTTAGGCAGCCTAGCACCAACGCAGGCAAACGTATATCATCGTGCAAAAGCCACTCTTTGTCTGTACATTATGTATACATTTTGGGAAAAAGAATAGTTCTGCAAGATATCTAAAGCTGTCTCAAAGGCCAGACCTAAACAGTCATTGCAATCTTGCCAAGACCAGACCTATTGGTTTTGCCAGTGCTTGTTTTGCTGCTGGTGGTCCATGCTTGTTGTTTGGTGTGCCCTGGTGTCGGCTGTTTGCCCATATGAGGAGTAGATGCATATGGGCGTTTGTTTAATGTAAATATGTTGTTGCTGCTGAGGTGAAGGGTCAGTCTCTCATGTCACCAGGGCAGAGGTTACAAGATTCAATGCTCCCTGCTGTTGTCTGGGTTCCAAGGGGGCAGGAGGTGCAGGCAGTCTTGTGGGCAGGCCAGGGGGTGGGCAGTAAGCACAGTCCACGAGACCAAAGGGGACTAAACGCATCAGTAGGTAAAGGAGGGCCAGAGGAGGGCTGCTAGCTCCTAGCAGGGCAGAACGGCAGCAAGAATGTAGCTGAGAGTATTTAACAGGGCAGTAGGCAACACGAATGAGGACCAGTAGTATCTAACAGGGCAGTAAGTGGTAGTGTGATGTGGGACTAGTACTATGTAAGAGCCAGTAGGGCAGTATGAATGAAACTGGGAGTGTCTATCAGGGCAGTTGTCTAACATGAATGAGGACCGGTAGTACCTAACAGGGCAGTGAGGGGTAGTATAATGTAGGACTAGCACTTTGTAAGAGGCAGTAGGGCAGTGTGAATGAGAACTGGTAGTATCTGACAGGGCAGTAGGGTGCTATGAGGACTGGAAGTACCTAGCAGGGCAGTAGATTACTCTGAGGACTGGTAGTACATAACAGGGCAGTAGGGTACTAGAAGAACTGGTAGTACATAAGAGGCAGTAGGACAGAATGAATAAGGAGTTCCAGAGAGGGCAGTATGCAACAAGAATGAGGACCTGGTAGTACCTAGCAGGGCAGTAGAGCACTAGGAGGACTGGTAGTACCTAGCAGGGCAGTAGAAGGACTGGTGGTATGTAAGAGGCAGTACAACAGAATGAATGAGGAGTTCCAGAGAGGGCAGTATGCAACAAGAATGAGGACTGGAAGTACCTAGCAGGGTAGTAGGGCACTATGAGGACTGGTAGTACGTAAGAGGCAGTAGGACAGAATGAAGGAAGAGTTCCAGAGAGGGCAGTATGCAACAAGAATGAGGACTGGTAGTACCTAGCAGGGCAGTAGGGTACTAGAAGGACTGGTAGTACGTAAGAGGCAGTAGGACAGAATGAATGAGGAGTTCCAGAGAGGGCCGTATGCAACAAGAATGAGGACTAGTAGTACCTAGCAGGGCAGTAGGTCAGTAGGGCAGTAGGGCAGTAGGAGGACTGGTAGAACGTAAAAGGTAGTAGGACAGAATGAACGAGGAGATCCAGAGACGGCAGTATGCAACAAGAATGAGGACTGGTAGTACCTAGCAGGGCAGTAGGGCACTATGAGGACTGGTAGTACCTAGCAGGGCAGTAGGGCACTTGGAGGACTCGTAGTACGTAAGAGGCAGTAGGACAGAATGAATGAGGAGTTCCAGAGAGGGCCGTATGCAATAAGAATGAGGACTGGTAGAACCTAGCAGGGCAGTAGGGCACTTGGAGGACTCGTAGTACGTAAGAGGCAGTAGGACAGAATTAATAAGGAGTTCCAGAGAGGGCAGTATGCAACAAGAATGAGGACTGGAAGTACCTAGCAGGACAGTAGGGTACTAGGAGGACTAGTAGAACCTTACATGGCAGGAGGGCAGTCGGAGGACTGGTAGTACTAAGAGGCAGTAGGACAAAATTAATGAGGAGTTCCAGAGAGGGCAGTATGCAACAAGAATGAGGACTGGAAGTACCTAGCATGGCAGTAGGGTACTATGAGGACTGGTAGTACCTAGCAGGGCAGTAGGGTACTAGGAGGACTGGTAGTACCTAGCAGGGCAGTAGGAGGACTGGTAGTACGTAAGAGGCAGTAGGACAGAATGAATGAGGAGTTCAAGAGAGAATAGGGTCTGGTCGTTCTTTCATCAGGGCAGCAGGACTTTAAGAATAATCACTGATATTATCAGTGGGGTAGCAGGTTTAAGGACTGGTACTACCTAACAGGGCAGTAGGCGGTAGTATGATTTAGGACTAGCAGTACATAAGAGGCTGTATGGCAGTGTGAATGAGAACTGGTAGTTTCTGACGGGGCAGTAGGATGCTTTGAGGACTGGTAGTACCTAACAGGGCAGTAGGGTACTATGAGAACTGGTAGTGCCTAACAGGGCAATAGGGTACTATGTGGACTGGTAGTCCCTAACAGGGCAATAGGGTACTATGAGGACTGGTAGTACCTAATAGGGTAGTAGGGTACTACGAGGACTGCTAATACCTAACAGGGCAATAGGGTACTATGAGGACTGGTAGTACCTAACAGGGCAGTAGGGTACTATGAGGACTGGAAGTACATAACAGGGCAGTAGGGTACTAGAAGGACTGGTAGTACGTAAGAGGCAGACAGAATGAATGAGGAGTTCCAGAGAGGGCAGGATGCAACACAAATGAGGACTGGTAGTACCTAACAGGGCAGTAGGGTACTACGAGGACTGGTAGTACGTAAGAGGCAGAGGGACAGTATGAATGAGGACCGGTAGTTCCTAAGAGGGCAGTAGGAGTGTAAGAATGAGCACTGATAATATCTAACAAGTCAGTAGGGTAGATTGACTGAGAACTGCTACCATCCAACAGGGCAGTATGGGGCAGTATAATGTAGGACTAACAGTACATAAGAGGCTGTAGGGCAGCGTGAATGAGTACTGGTAGTATCTAACTGGGCAGCTGGGCAGTATGAATGAGGACTGAAAATAGGACAGGGCAGTTTGAATGAGGACTTGCAGCTCATGGAAGGGCAGTAGGACAATATAAACTGTAGCTCATAAGAGGGCAGTACAGCAGTATGAGTGAGGACTGGTAATTCCTGAGAGGGCATAAGGTCAGTAGCAACAAGGGCTTGTTGTTCGTAAGAGGACAGAATAAATAACAACTTGTAATTTGTAACTGGGCAGTAGGACAAAATGAATGAGTACTGGTATTATCTAAGAGGGTAGCAGAGGTAGTTTGTGAGAGAACAGTAGGGCAGAATAAATAATAGCTCTTAAGAAGGAAGTGGGACAGTATGAACGAGGACCAGTAGTCCCAAACAGAGCATTAGAGAAGTATGAATGATGGTTGATGATACCTAAGTGGGCAGCATGGCAGTATGAATGAGGGGCGGTAGCACCTAGGAGAGCAGTACAGCAGTATGAAAGAGGACCTAGGAGGGGTTTAACACAGTGTGAATGAGCACCGGTAATTCCTAGCAGGGCAGTAAGACAGCATATATGAGGACTGGTATTTCCTAGGAGGGCAGTATAGCAGTACGAATGAGGACTCGTAGCTCCTAAGACCGCAGTAAGACAGTACGACCAGTAGAACCTAAAAGGACAGGAAGACAGTATGAATGAGGACTGGGTGCTTCTAAGAGGGCAGTAAGAGAGTATGAATGAGACCAGTAGTTCCTAACAGGGCAGTAGGACAGTATGAGTTAGGACCGGTAGCACCTAAGAGGGCAGTAAAACAATATGAAAGAGGACCGGTGGTTGCTAACAGGGCAGAAAGACAGTATGAATTAGGACCGGTAGTACCAAAAGGGCAGTAAGACAGTACGAATGAGGATCGGTAGTATCTAAGAGGGCAGTAAGACAGCATGAATGAGAACCCGTAGTTCCTCCTAGTGCAATAAGACAGTATGAATGAGGACTGGTAGTTCCTAACAGGGCAGTAAGAGAGTATGAATGAGGACCTGTAGTACCTAAGAGGGCATTAAGACAGCATGAATGAGGACCCATAGAACCTAAGTGGGCAGTTTCTTAGTTACGGTCAAACGCGTACCTAAGAAAGCCAGCTGTTTCACCACCGAACTCCAAGAATCAAAGTGTGCCTGCAGACGTTTAGAGAAAAAATGGAGGGACAGCCAAACCAGCGAAGAACTCGCCTCATTCAGAGCTGCATCCGCCACCCACCGCCGAAAAATCTGTAACGCAAGGAAGGACGCACTCCGGGAGCGCATCAACTCCTCCGCACACAACTCCAAGGATCTCTTTTCAGTCAACGAGTTCACAGATCCCCCCTCCGAAGCCACCAGCATCCCCCGTCACAGGACCTCTGCGACAAACTCGCCTCCTTTTTCCACCACAAGATCCAGGACATCTACAACAGCTTCCTCCCAGAAAATCCTGGCACCGGAACCTGCCACCGATCCACCAGCCCCCCCAGACCTCGTCCAGACCATCTACGACTGGTCCACGCTCACCACAGAGGAAACAGTCAGCATCATGATCAGCACCCACTCCGGAGCCCCCACAGACCCCTGCCCGCACCACATATTCATTAGAGCCAGCGCATCCATCGCCCCCAAGCTCCGTAACACAATCAACTGCTCCATCAACACGAGCACCTCCCCCGAGGACTGGAAACACACCAAAATACGCCGTCTCCTGAAGAAACCTTTGGCCAACCCATAAGAACGAAAGAATTTCCGGCCCATAACGCTGCCACCCTACCCCGCCAAAGTACTGGAGAAACCAATAAACGTACAACTACGGAATTTCATCGAGGCCAACAACTCCCTGGACAGCTCCCAGTCCAGCTTCTGCAGCAACCACAGGATGGAGGCAGCCGTCCTGACAGCCACCGATGACATCCGATTACTCCTGGACCGCGGCTACACTGCAGCGCTCATACTCCTTGACCCCTCAGCAGCATTCAACACAGTCTCCCACAGCACTCTGAGCACCAGACTCCACGACATAGGAATCTGCAGAAGAGTCCTGGAATGAACCCACTCCTTCCTCTCCGGGAGGACGCAGAGGGTCAGGCTCCCACCCTACACTTCCAGACCAACAGAAGTCAACTGCAGAGTCCCCCAAGTATCCTCACTGAGTCCCACACTGTTCAACGTATACATGGCCCCTCTCGCTGCCATTGTCAGAAGCCACGGTATAAACATCGTGTAATATTCCGATAACACACAACTCATTTCCCTCACCGAAGATCCAGACACGGGCAAAAGGAATTTCCACTCAGGAATGGAAGTCGTCGCCACCTGGATGAGAGAAAGCTGCCTTAAGCTCAACTCCGACAAGACTGAGCTTATCATCTTTGGAACGCGACCTCAGCTAGGGATGGCTCCTGGTGGCCCACATCCCTCAGTGCCCCCCCTGCACTGACTGAGCATGCCCACAACCTAGGAATCATCCTCGACTCCTCCCTATCCATGACCCACCAGGTAAACTCTGTCGCCTCCTCCTGCTGGCACACACTCCGCAAACTTCGGAAGGTCTTCAGATGGATACCAGCAGACTGTCACAGGACAGTCACCCACGCCTTAGTCACTAGCAAGCTCGACTACGGCAACGCCCTGTACGCCGGCACCTCCACCAGGAAAATAAAAAAACTAAAACTCATCCAGAACACCGCCGCCAGACTCATTCTCGACCTCCCTCGCCGAGAACACATATCCCAACACCTGAGGACCCTCCACTGGCTACCAGTCGAAAAGCAAATCACCTTCAAGCTACTCACCCACACGTACAAGGCCATACACAACGGAGGACCAGCCTTATTAGTAGAATAGAGGTGTTTCTAGCAGCTTAGGCTGATAGAAGGTAGCTATGGCAAAGCAGCTTAGGCTGAACTAGGAGACATGCAAAGCTCATACTATACCACTTATATCATATAACACAATATCATAAGAAAACACAATACTTAGAGGTACTAAAAATAAAGGTACTTTATTTTTATGACAATATGCCAAAAGTATCTCAGTGAGTACCCTCAGTTAGAAGGTAAGTAATATACACAAGTCATATGTACACAAACCCAAAACAGGTAAGTAACAGTAAGAAAAGTAGTGCAAACAATGTAGAATTACAATAGGATGCAATAGGTGAACATAGGTCTAGGGGCAACACAAACCATATACTCCAAAAGTGGAATGCGAATCACAAATGGACCCCAGACCTATGGGAGCTTGTAGAGGGTCGCTGGGACTGTAAGAAAACAGTCAGGGTGTCCAAGATACCCCACCCCAAGACCCTGAAAAGTAGGAGTAAAAGGACACAAAAGGACACAATAGTCGTGATAGGGGGATTCTGCAAGAACCACAAACACCAGCAAGGCACTGAAGACGGATTCCTGGACCTGAGGACCTGCAAGGCAAGGGGACCAAGTCCAAGAGTCGCGATAGTGTCCAGGGGGGGAAGGAGCCCAGGAAACCCCGGATGAAGGTGCAAGGAAGCTGCCTCTGGATGGAAGAAGCTTAGGATTCTGCAACAACAAAGCAGACTAGGAACTTCTCCTTCAGGTGGAAGATGTCCTATGTCGTGTTGAAGATTGCAGAGGTGTTCCCACACAGAAATCCCCCAAACAAGCCTTGCTAGCTGCAAGGGTCCTGGTAGAGGTTTTTGGGTGCTGCTGGGGACCAGGAAGGACCAGGATGTCGCTCTTTGGAGGAGGAGCCAGAGGGGGCGCTCAGCAACTCAGAGAGCCCCCACAGAAGCAGGCAGCACCCGCAGAAGTACCAGAGCAGGCACTTAGAAGATTTGTGAACCAGAGCTGGCTCAGAGTCACAAAAGAGGGTCCCACGACGTAGGAGGCCACCTCAGAGGGTTGAGCACTGCAGAACAGAGTGCTGGGGACCCAGGCTAGGCTATGCATGAAGAAATCCTTGGAGGAGTGCACAGGAGCCGGAACAGCTGCAAATCACGTAGTACTCCGGTTTGCAGTCTAGCGTGGGGAGGCAAGAACTTACCTCCACCAAACTTGGACTGAAGGATCACCGGACTGTGGGAGTCCCTTGGATAGAGTTCCTGTGTTCCAGGGACCACGCTCGTCAGGATGAGAGGGGACCCAGAGGACCGGTGATGCACTGTTTTGGTGCCTGGTTAGCAGGGGGATGATTCCGTTGACCCACAGGAGATTTCTTCTTGGCTTCCAGTGCAGGGTGAAGGCAGACAGCCCCCAGAGCATGCACCACCAGGAAACAGTCGAGAAAGATGGCAGGATGAGGCGCTACAATGTTGCTGGTAGTCATCTTGCTACTTTGTTGCGGTTTTGAAGGCGTCCTGGAGCAGTCAGCGGTCGATCCTTGGCAGAAGTCGAAGAGGGAAGTGCAGAGGAACTCTGGTGAGCTCTTGCATTCGTTATCTGAGGAATACCCCAGAGGAGAGACCCTAAATAGCCAGAAAAGGAGGTTTGGCTACCAAGGAAGGAGGATTGGCTACCAAGAGAGGTAAGAGCCTATCAGAGGGGGTCTCTGACGTCACCTGCTGGCACTGGCCTCTCAGAGCAGTCCAGTGTGCCCCCAACACCTCTGAATCCAAGATGGCAGAGGTCTGGGACACACTGGAGGAGCTCTGGGCAGCTCCCCTGGGAGGTACTGGTCAGGGGAGTGGTCACTCCCCTTTTTTTGTCCAGTTTTGCACCAGAGCAGGGCTGGGGGATCCCTGAACCGGTGTAGACTGGCTTATGCAGAGATGGGCACCATCTGTGCCCATCAAAGCATTTCCAGAGGCTGGGGAGGCTACTCCTCCCCAGCCATTCACACCTATTTCCAAAGGGAGAGGGTGTAACACCCTCTCTCAGAGGAAATCGTTTCTTCTGCCTTCCTGGGCTGGGGCTGCCCAGACCCCAGGAGGGCAGAATCCTGTCTGAGGGGTTGGCAGCAGCAGCAGCTGCAGTGGAAACCCCAGAAAGGCAGTTTGGCAGCACCCGGGTTCTGTGCTAGAGACCTGGGGGATCATGTTACATGGCCATGTTCGGAGTTACCATTGTGACGCTATACATAGGTAGTAACCTATGTATAGTGCACGCGTGTAATGGTGTCCCCGCACTCACAAAGTCTGGGGAATTTGCCCTGAACGATGTGGGGGCACCTTGGCTAGTGCCAGGGTGCCCACACACTAAGTAACTTGGCACCCAACCTTCACTAAGTGAAGGTTAGACATATAGGTGACTTATAAGTTTCTTATGTGCAGTGAAAAATGGCTGTGAAATAACGTGGACGTTATTTCACTCAGGCTGCAGTGGCATGCCTGTGTAAGAATTGTCTGAGCTCCCTATTGGTGGCAAAAGAAATGCTGCAGCCCATAGGGATCTTCTGGAACCCCAATACCCTGGGTTCCTAAGTACCATATACAAGGGAATTATATGGGTGTACTGTAGTGTGGTTAGTTTTACGTATTCATTGCGCTTTAGCTTCAGGCTTTAGGCCTTTGTGCATTTTGCCCTGAATATATTTTATTCATTTGCTAATAGCTTAGAGCCTCTGTGCACTTTGCTCTACATGCTTTTTATTAGGCTTCGTACTGTTATTTTTCAAATAGCCAGTTCTACGGTGTTGTTTTTTTATTCATATCACACTGTTTTGCCTACTCTGCACTGGAGTTCTCCATAACATATTTACTCTGTGCTTCAGTCAAGGATACAGTCTGGTACATTGCCGATAGACGTGGTAAGAGTTTAGACTCGGCATTCCTGCGTAGGGACATTTTCTGATCTCGCTGACATGTTAGTTATAAAATCACTTCCTTGTCCCAGTACACGCAAGAGGGAGATTCCGACCAGGGAACCACAACTTGACGCTGACTGCCTCGTTGCAGATGCTGAACCAAGATCACAGGTCTTTGCTCAGGTATGAGGGCTGATATCCCCATAGTGATTCTAATAGGCAAGCTAGAAGCTTAACATGCTGTGCTCTAGATAGAACAAGCAGAGGGAGAGTAGAAACTGTTTGACAATATGATAGCTTTGTTTTTATTTTTTACTCTCCTGGTAACTATCACAATCCTACTGTGTTGTATCGTTCTGGTTATTGCGGCTCACGCCTTAATATCTAAAATACAGTCGTTTTATTAAAACATTATATAAAACTTATACTGTCTTTGTCATTTGTATATGAGATCATATTGGAAATAAGGGAGTTGGTTTGGATCTGAGTAACCACGACTTCCCTGAGAAGTTCCAAAGATGTCATGCGCTCGGCTGCCAAATCATTCCTTCCACATGGGAGAAATGAGGCACTGCTAGTTAGCCGGAGCAAAAACCGGATTTAGGGTGACAGAGTTCTTTACACGTGGGTCAGACTCAGTCCCCCACACCGTTATCGATCCTGCTACCTAGAAATCCAGTAGTCTCATTTAGAATAATGAGAGCCCACGCGACATGGCGCAGCCAACGTTTGGTCTGGCTCTAATGATTGGGTCCGACTGACTCTCTTGGTCTCATATATATTTTGACTCCTCGGTTCCGTATACGGAGACGTCCGTGGGGCTGAGGGTTTCCGCCGCCACGGCATAGGTGCTTCCTATTGCTTAGTGGTTGGTTGTTCAAGCTTGAACTTTGAAAGGAATAAAACCCCGATATTGGTGTGCCTTCTCTGACCTGTAGCTGTTTTTTATAAAATGGCGAATCCTAATGTAGTGAACATAGAAATTAATATGCGACATCCGCTCACGGGACATCTATTGACACATGGACTGACAGTCCAGGGGGGTCCGGTCACTTTTGTGGTGGACGCCCATGCAGCCTATAGAACGGAACTTTTTTATTCTTGGGTCGCTTTTCCAGCAGTGGATGGGGGAACAAATACTTTTCACGAATACACAGTTGCGAATGCCCCTGGACAATACAGGGCTTACGCTTATTTAGAAATACCTCTATCTTATCAAGAACACCATAATTGGCTTGATGGCGCCCTCCCACACACAATAGCACAAGTACGGTTAGGTCCACTGAGTAATGATGGTCCTACCTGGCCTTTATTGGCTACATATACACCACATCCTGCGGTTGCTCAATTGGCAGTGGTTGAAGTTCGTCGTTTATATACAGAATTAACGGCTACATATAGACGATTAGTTCAGTTTGTGATGCAGACATTGAACACGAATGCAGCGCGTGCTGCTCCAGCGCACCCACAGGCGGTGGTTCCGGGTCTTAATCCGGCCACTGTACACTCGGTTATGGGTAAAGTACCGGCTAAATGAGAGGAGACTCCGTTTTGGCTGGCGCAAAAAATTTATACGCTGGAAGCAGTATTTCCCCATACGGGACCTCAGGATAAACATAGAATTTTGACAATGTGTTTGCCGTACGGGATGGTTCCTCCGGTGGACCTTTGTAATACCTGGGGCACGGTGTTTGCCGCGCTCTACACTACGGCACATGGTACACCGACATTAGCTAATTTACCGGACGTACTTAAACAGATTCAGGATGAATATGGGGCTGCCCCTGCCTTGGATTTGGGCATGCAGTTGCTGGGCAATTTTGCCACAGTTTCTTCTATTATTTTGAGTAATCTCAAAGGAGAGGCGGTAGCACTAGCAGTGCGTATGCGTCTTCGGGATGTTCCGCTGCCTCAACAGGAACGGGAGCTTCCGAGAATAATAGCGGAAACATATTCTAGTATTGGTCGTGATAGCCTAGGGGCTAGACCACAAAAACCCCAGTTACAGGGTAAAAATAATAAAGATAATGCTAAACAGCAACAACCTGAGGGTTCGAAAAAGCGCTGGGAAAAGAAACACCAAACACCTAAGAAGGATGATGGGCAGTCTCCGCAACCGGAGACCCCACAGAATAAGTATAATCTCAGGAATAGGGATACTTTGAAGACGCCTGATAGATATCAATATACTGATACACGCCAATCTCGTTCCTTTCAGGACTCCTCGGAAAAGAGAAGTGAGAGAGGTGGGCGGTCAGAGCGGAGGACGGAGTACGTGAAACCGAGACAGGATTCACAACGCTCAGCGGAGGTTTCTATTAAACAAGAAGAGAAACCGCTGCAACAGAAACAGCAATTCAAAAAGAAGAAAGTGGCAGCTGTCTCAGTTAGACATGCCGCTCAAGAAGAGAGTTCTCTTGACGAACAAGACATGGGCGTTAGCACTGTTAGACAGCGCGGCAGAGGTCACAATAGTTCGCCGGAGTCATCTAGAGCATCTGGAGGTGAAAGCAACTGATGACTTCATACAAGTAGAAACTGCGGATATGCGAGTCTCTGATCCTGATAGAGTATATGAAGTAACTCTGCGATTGGAAGGGGACATTGACCGTGTTATAAACGCCATTTTTTGGGACCATGTGGTAAAATCATATGATGTTCTGTTGGCCGAACAAGATTGGCCACCTGACTTTGTTCGCGACTGTCCAGTTGGGGAGGAGGTTATTACACCTTCCTTCTCACTACTTGTTCCGAAAGAACTTGCGGAGTCCTATAGTAAATCATGGGCTCTAGCACAGGCTCCCGCCTTGTATAGAAATAACGTGGGGTGGGACAGACAATCACCTTATCATGTAATACCGATAAAAGGCGAACCTCAGCCACAACCGCAATATCCTATCAAATTTGAAGCTAGGGCATCGGTTAGGAAAATTCTTACACAATTGGAGTATCAGGGTGTAATTGAGCCCTGTGTCTCGCCGATGAATAATTCCTTGTTTCCGGTTGCTAAACCGGACCATTCATATAGGATAGTGGTGGATTACCGACATTTGAATAGTCATACACGCACATATGCAATACAGAATTCACATAGCGCAGCGCTTATGAATAATATAGTGCGTAAAAAATACAAAACAACATTAGATATCTCGAATGGATTTTTCTGCCAGAATATAGCGCCCGAGAGTCGGGACTATACCTGTTTCAGTGCGTTTGGCTCTCAGAATTTTTTTTGTCGTTTGCCTCAGGGGTATAAGAATAGCCCAGGACTATTTTCGGCTCGTGTAACTGAAATGCTGCATGAGCTCGACCCTGAAGCATTATCATATGTAGATGACATATATCTGACAGATGATGAGATTCTGCAACATCTAAGGCGTGTATCGCGCATTGTTGTGGGGTTTGCTGATATTGGCTATAAGTTTAATTTTAAGAAATCAAAGATTGCCTTCCTCAGCGTCATTTTCCTGGGATATGAGTTGTCGAGTGAGGGCAAGAGCTTAGCGCCACATTTTTTGGAGAAATGTGCTTTATTGCAGCCTCCTAATACGGTTCGGAAGCTCCAGTCATTGTTGGGGTTTCTGAATTTTGGCAGAACTTACATTCCTGATTATGCAACGCGTATAAAACCCTTATACGAGTTGATTAGCCCGAATTTTTCGAGTAAACTTTGGACGATTGAACATACACACATTCTGCGAGAATTGCAGAGTGATCTCTTAGCAGTTAAACACTTACACACACGGGACAATAAAACACATTTAGTGATCAGGGTGATACCTGGGGCTGTTGGGTTTACTTATGTCACCTTTAATGAAGGGGAGACTGTCCCGATTGCATACAAGTCTCACTTGTATTCAGCTGCAGAGCAACGTTTTGCACAAACTGAGAAGATTCTCACTGCAGTACAGATGGCTGTTATTAAAGAAAGACCGCTGGCCCAGGGTCAACGCATAGTTGTCGTTTCCCCGGTTCCGGCCTTAGAGGCTGTTACAAAAGCGAGTGTTCCTCATTCAAAAGCTTTACACCCGCGATGGATACAATGGGCTACGTCTTTGACAGCCACTGATGTAGATTATATATTTGACCTTAAACTGCAGACTCAAGAATTTCTTCAATACGAAATAGAATACCCTGTTCCTGCTGGTACATTGCCTATTGACCAATATGAAGTGGTCATGTATACAGATGGCTCTGCGCAACCGGCGGTTGGGACTAAACAACAGTATTCTGCTGCATGTGCGGTGGTGTGAGAAGGTAGCCTCTTTCTAGCCTTGTTACCCCCACTTTTGGCCTGTTTGTGAGTGTATGTCAGGGTGTTGTCACTGTCTCACTGGGATCCTGATAGCCAGGCCTCAGTGCTCATAGTGAAAACACTATTTTTTCAGTATGTTTGTTATGTGTCACTGGGATCCTGCTGGTCAGGACCCCAGTGCTCATAGGTTTGTGGCCTATATGTATGTGTCACTGGGACCCTGTCACACAGGGCCCCAGTGCTCATAGGTGTGCATGTATATGTTCCCTGTGTGGTGCCTAACTGTCTCACTGAGGCTCTGCTAACCAGAACCTCAGTGGTTATGCTCTCTCATTACTTTCAAATTGTCACTAACAGGCTAGTGACCAATTTTACCAATTTACATTGGCTTACTGGAACACCCTTATAATTCCCTAGTATATGGTACTGAGGTACCCAGGGTATTGGGGTTCCAGGAGATCCCTATGGGCTGCAGCATTTCTTTTGCCACCCATAGGGAGCTCTGACAATTCTTACACAGGCCTGCCACTGCAGCCTGAGTGAAATAACGTCCACGTTATTTCACAGCCATTTTACACTGCACTTAAGTAACTTATAAGTCACCTATATGTCTAACCTTTACCTGGTAAAGGTTGGGTGCAAAGTTACTTAGTGTGAGGGCACCCTGGCACTAGCCAAGGTGCCCCCACATTGTTCAGAGCCAATTCCCTGAACTTTGTGAGTGCGGGGACACCATTACACGTGTGCACTACATATAGGTCACTACCTATATGTAGCTTCACAATGGTAACTCCGAATATGGCCATGTAACATGTCTATGATCATGGAATTGCCCCCTCTATGCCATCCTAGCATAGTTGGCACAATCCCATGATCCCAGTGGTCTGTAGCACAGACCCTGGTACTGCCAAACTGCCCTTCCTGGGGTTTCACTGCAGCTGCTGCTGCTGCCAACCCCTCAGACAGGCATCTGCCCTCCTGGGGTCCAGCCAGGCCTGGCCCAGGATGGCAGAACAAAGAACTTCCTCTGAGAGAGGGTGTGACACCCTCTCCCTTTGGAAAATGGTGTGAAGGCAGGGGAGGAGTAGCCTCCCCCAGCCTCTGGAAATGCTTTCTTGGGCACAGATGTGCCCAATTCTGCATAAGCCAGTCTACACCGGTTCAGGGACCCCTTAGCCCCTGCTCTGGCGCGAAACTGGACAAAGGAAAGGGGAGTGACCACTCCCCTGACCTGCACCTCCCCTGGGAGGTGTCCAGAGCTCCTCCAGTGTGCTCCAGACCTCTGCCATCTTGGAAACCGAGGTGCTGCTAGCACACTGGACTGCTCTGAGTGGCCAGTGCCACCAGGTGACGTCAGAGACTCCTGCTGATAGGCTCCTTCAGGTGTTAGTAGCCTATCCTCTCTCCTAGGTAGCCAAACCCTCTTTTCTGGCTATTTAGGGTCTCTGTCTCTGGGGAAACTTTAGATAACGAATGCATGAGCTCAGCCGAGTTCCTCTGCATCTCTCTCTTCACCTTCTGATAAGGAATCGACCGCTGACCGCGCTGGAAGCCTGCAAACCTGCAACATAGTAGCAAAGACGACTACTGAAACTCTGTAACGCTGATCCTGCCGCCTTCTCGACTGTTTTCCTGCTTGTGCATGCTGTGGGGGTAGTCTGCCTCCTCTCTGCACCAGAAGCTCCGAAGAAATCTCCCGTGGGTCGACGGAATCTTCCCCCTGCAACCGCAGGCACCAAAAAGCTGCATTACCGGTCCCTTGGGTCTCCTCTCAGCATGACGAGCGAGGTCCCTCGAATCCAGTGACTCTGTCCAAGTGACCCCCACAGTCCAGTGACGCTTCAGTCCAAGTTTGGTGGAGGTAAGTCCTTGCCTCACCTCGCTGGGCTGCATTGCTGGGAACCGCGACTTTGCAGCTACTCCGGCCCCTGTGCACTCCCGGCGGAAATCCTTTGTGCACAGCCAAGCCTGGGTCCACGGCACTCTAACCTGCATTGCACGACTTTCTAAGTTGGTCTCCAGCGACGTGGGACTCCTTTGTGCAACTTCGGCGACTACCGTTTCACGCATCCTCGTAGTGCCTGTTTCTGGCACTTCTCTGGGTGCTACCTGCTTCAGTGAGGGCTCTTTGTCTTGCTCGACGTCCCCTCTCTCTTCAGGTCCAATTTGCGATCTCCTGGTCCCTTCTGGGCTCCAGCAGCGTCCAAAAATGCCAAACGCACGATTTGCGCCTAGCAAGGCTTGTTGGAGTCCTTTTGGCGGGAAAACACTTTTGCACGACTCTCCAAGGCAAGAGGGATCCGTCCACCAAAGAGGAAGTCTCTAACCCTTTTCGTTCCTGCAGAAACCTCAGCTTCTTCTGTCCAGTCGAAGCTTCTTTGCACCCGCAGCTGGCATTTCCTGGGCATCTGCCCATCTCCGACTTGCTTGTGACTTTTGGACTTGGTCCCCTTGTTCCACAGGTACCCTAGATTGGAAATCCACAGTTGTTGCATTGCTGGTTTGTGTCTTTCCTGCATTATTCCTCTAACACGACTACTTTGTCCTTAGGGGAACTTTAGTGCACTTTGCACTCACTTTTCAGGGTCTTGGGGAGGGTTATTTTTCTAACTCTCACTATTTTCGAATAGTCCCAGCGACCCTCTACAAGGTCACATAGGTTTGGGGTCCATTCGTGGTTCGCATTCCACTTTTGGAGTATATGGTTTGTGTTGCCCCTATCTCTATGTTTCCCCATTGCATCCTATTGTAACTATACATTGTTTGCACTGTTTTCTAAGACTATACTGCATATTTTTGCTATTGTGTATATATATCTTGTGTATATTTCCTATCCTCTCACTGAGGGTACACTCTAAGATACTTTGGCATATTGTCATAAAAATAAAGTACCTTTATTTTTAGTATAACTGTGTATTGTGTTTTCTTATGATATTGTGCATATGACACTAAGTGGTACTGTGGTAGCTTCACACGTCTCCTAGTTCAGCCTAAGCTGCTCTGCTAAGCTACCATTATCTATCAGCCTAAGCTGCTAGACACCCTATACACTAATAAGGGATAACTGGGCCTGGTGCAAGGTGCAAGTACCCCTTGGTACTCACTACAAGCCAGTCCAGCCTCCTACAGGTGGTGAGCGGCACTATGGAGGGGGAAGTGTTCTGCCCCCGACATACTTATACTAAAACCTTGGGAGATTGCACGGCACAGCTGGCTGAGCTCAAAGCTCTATTGTTAGCGTTGGAGCATGCGGATCCGGCACTTTTAACCTTGCTGGTCTGTGACTCCTACTACTTTGTGCAGTCTTTCAACAAATATTTACACTATTGGAAGATGAATGGGTTCAGAGATTCTAAAGGCAACACCATTAAGCATAAAATGTTGTGGGGTAAGGTTGCGGATCTAAAGGAAACGCTTCCTAATGTCCATGTTGTGCATACACTTGGACACCAGCGCGTTGGAATACACGTTGCTGGGAATACTTTGGCTGATGAAGCCGCGAAATCGGCAGTGGCTGTCGCCACTGTGGCCGCAGTGACTCGTTCGAGTTCAAAACCAGACACAGAAATATCAGCTGCCATAAAAGCTACTGCTGATGGCACGCCCTTTCCTAAAGGATTTCCTTCAAAATATAGTTACTGCTTGAATGGTGCGCTAAATGCTACTGTTACAATTCCAGGCATTGGTGTACGTGAAATTCCCAATAAAATTGAGAGACCTCGATTGATTTCTGCAGCACATGAGGGGGTGGCTTCTGCACATGCTGGGGTGGCTGCCACAATTTCACTTTTACAGGCCCGTTACTGGTGGCCTGGTCTCTATAAAGAGACGAAGCAGTATGTCCTTTGTTGTAACATTTGTCAACAAATTAAGGCATCGTCGGCTAGACGCCCGCAGCAGACGCCCCTTCTGATTTCAAACAAACCATTACAGTGTGTGTACTTGGATCATTGTGGTCCGCTGACGCCAGATAGTGCATACAAGTATATATTGGTTGCTGTAGATTCGTGCTCCAGATTTGTATGGGTATGGCCACAACGCTCGGCTGACGCTTGCACTGCTATTAAAGATTTGCGCATCTTTGTCGATATATTTGCAGTTGCGGCTTTTCATTCGGACCAGGGCCCTGCTTTTGCCTCTAAGGCATTCAGGGACACCATGGCTTCGTTGGGGGTCCAACTCCAATTCTCGTCTCCATTTCATCCCGAGGGAAATTCTGTCGTGGAGCGTTTAAATCGTGATTTAAAGCAGTCCTTAACGGCCAGAGTTATAGGTACGGGTCGTGGTTGGCTAGCCCACCTATATGGAGTACAGAGAGCACTTAATAACTTGCCTAGAAGGTCACTGGGGGGTCGTACTTCATATGAGTGCCTGTTTGGAACACGAATGTATGTTCCTGATCTAGATGGTCCTGGTGTGGAGGCGGCAGATACGCCCTTTGACATAAATGATCGTGTCACTGTTTTGCAGGATTTACAACAATTCCGTGAAGATAACTCTTCTGCCAATGCTGCCTCCTCAGGAATTAAGGATGAGCCAGTAACACCTACTGGTTGGATACCCAGGATTGGGGATCTGGTGCGTGAAAAGGTCGCAGTTAAAAAAGAATTTGGTCCTTCTTATCGAGAACCTGTCCCTGTGTTGGGGGTAAGCGGCTCAAGAACTGTGATTTTACCGCCGCTGCGAGGGGCCAAAGGAAATCGCTTTGTTTCCATTGATAATGTCAAGTTACAACATGTGGCCGATTCTGCACAGCAGACCAAGAGGGACACCCAGTAGTTCCGGAATCCCTCTCACTACTGGGGATGAGGTCCCGCTGAAGGTGATTTTCACCGACACTGTTTCCTCTCCGAGCTTGGGGAGGGTGGATGATGATCTTGCGATTGTTCCACCGACGGCGATTAATATGGAATCTTGTGATCAAATTGCTGTACGTTCTACTGACGTTTCTGAACATGTGGTTTATAGCGTGCCACGGCGAGAGCCTCCGTCTGCTTCTTCGTTCAGAGTTGCACCCTTTGCTAGAACTACTTCTGGCTGCTTCAACGACGCTGATAATGATGGGTCCGGCTCCTCGTCTTCGATGTCTTCTGTCCACGGTCCACGACGGCTGCTGGGATGGCTTAAACGAACATATTTTGTTTTTCCTTGGAACTATTTTTGGCTGTTTTTTGCCGTGATGACTATTTTATTATGGTTGGGATTTGTGGTTACTTTTTTTCTGATAATACATGGTCATTTTCTTCCTGATCATTCTGACATTGAGCACGTGGAGACTGTGTTGAAACCACATTTTTCGTCTCATATGGTTCGAAGAGACTTGTCCACAGTGAACATTTCTGCTATAACAGTTCCGGATGGAATTGTGTGGGATAAAGTAATGTTTGATATATATGGTCCCACTGAATTGATTCAAATACCGTATGTCCTCAAATTATCAATGAGTGATATTGTTATACCTGGCATTGTTTCTGATGATTGGGATGTGAAGACAGTAGATTCTATGCTAACGGATTTGCAATATTATACTGTCTATGACGATGAAGATGCTTACCAGTTTAGAGATAATCATGGTGACATGTTTTGTTACAACTATTATGGACACCACTTTATTCATAAAGCTAGTAGCCCTAAGTCCATGTTTAGTTATGTGCAATGGGAACATTGCTCGACTCCTCCACAAGGGAGTTCAAAAACGTATTATGACAAATTTGCATATTTTACTGGGCATGATCAGCGTAATGCTAGGTCCTACTATTTTAAAGTTACACCGTATTCTAATAAGCAAATGTTATTGACCGATACTAAATTACTGTATTCTAATTTGTTTGTATCTAAACTGTCGGTCGAAGGATATGAATACTGGTTGAAAACTGTTGACTTGAAAAGTGTTTGGGGTACGAAAAATTGGCAAATGCGAGACAGGGACACGTTATTTAGAGCATGTATTATCCCTGTGCAGATCATTTTCCTCAATGACACAGTACAACAGACTAGCTGTTTGGGCTTAGCGACGATTAAGGAGTTAACTTTGCCTAGTATACCTGTCCCTTCTAAATTAAAAAATTGGCAGCACTATGTGAATGCTACTTTCAGTGACTTTACACATTGGGTCCAGAATGGTACACTTAACACTTCATCGTTACATCCAGGCGGGTGGTTATTATGGCCTGTAGACACTAATATGTGTCATCAACGTTTTGTCACCTCTTCAGGGGGGTTCAGGACTAGTAGGGCAGACCCTTGTTACGTTTCACCAGAACATGCTGATATTATAACTACATACAGTGTGGGGAAGCTTTGTCAGCAATGGTTGAAGTCCTCCACGCTGGATGCAGTTAAGTCACATCTCATGTTACTGTCTAATAATACTGATTTACAAGATTTTTTGTCAGGTCCCAGAGTACCACGGAAGAAAAGGTTCTTATACGAGGTTTATAATGAGATTTGGAAGCTTTCACAACAAGAGGCTGCAGCCCGGTTGAGGCAGATTGATCAAGAAAATCTGATGCAGACTTTGTCTGTTGTTGATAATGGCATGCATACCCTTTCTGAACGTGTTTACACGATTGACAGCATTGTGTCCTCTGCTATTGACATTATTAAATCGGACATGTCTTCTTTATATCATGGGCAGAGTCAGACGCGATCCATCATGCAGCTGGGTTGGACTCTTCAGACCTTGAAGGCGGGTCGCGTTCCATGGCAGCACGTTCGTGCCAGGGAGATCTTTATCTCTTTTAATTTGACTCGTCAACAACAACTGATGGCTAAAAAGGAAGCGACATATGTTATGTTAAATATTGAAAAATTAGAGAAACTGCCTTTCACGGTAGCTGAGATTCCGTCAGCTAAATGGTTGATCCATGGGGTTATTAATTTGCCTATCTCTACTTTGCAATTTACTTCGTGTTTGAAGCATATTCCGGTGGGTAGATATGAACTATTGGGAGACAGTTACATACACGAGGTGTGGGACCTTCCCTTTCAGTACAGATGTGTTAATGGTTTGAAGGAGGTTTTTCTTAGCGGCAGCGAATGCGAAGCTTCTGTCAGCCATTCAATGGTTTGTAAACAGCTGTCCTTGCACGGGGCGTGTAATGCTTCGATTGCTAACTTAGCTTGTTATCTGAAGGGAGTTCCAGTCCCGGTTATTAAGAACACTTTCCAGGTGCTTTCTAACGGCAGTTACATTGTTCTTAACAGCGAACGCTGCTGTGGCATGCGTGCCGGAATAGTTTACATCGTCGTTGTCAACAAGGCCGTTACGTGCTGCGGGAATGTGTTGTTTCCCCCCACTCAAATTAGGGAGGTAGCGGACATCTGGCCTCATATTGCTACTTCCAAGGTTGATTTCGACAAGTTGAGTCGGCTAAAAGCTTTATTGTTTCAAAAGCATGTGGCCCTTACATCTGCTAGCGAGACCTACGCACTTCAGGTGGCAAGGTCATCGGCGGAGATACAGTCCCTTTTGAATACTAACTTTCCGACTCACTTCGGTGAACTTGTGGGACGTATATTTAATGCATCCAGCACTGCTGGTATTGCACATTTTTTCAAAGTCGTTGGTGTTGGTTTTGCTAATACCTTCTCTTCCATATTCGGTTTGATACCCTCGGCTATACATTCTATTTTCGGAAGCATTTTTGGGGGTTTCCCGATTACTTTGGCTTTATTGGCTGGAGTCTTGCTGTTATTGCTATTTTTTCGCAATGGCTGTCCCGTCACGACGAGATCCTGTACTGCTGCTCCCATCAGCGCAGCTGTGTCGTGAACGCATGATGCAGCATTTTGGAGCAACACTCCTGGGACATTTGGAGTGCGACTGGTCTCTGTCATTCAGACCGGTTTTGGATTGTGTGCAACCCTTTGTTTCGGTGCCTTTGGTGCTCGTTTGAACATGCACTGGCTCTCTGTCTCTCATTGCAGCGCCCTCCAATGGACGATGCTGATCTGTTGATGTTCCCGATGAGGGCTCATTCCCAGACTTGTGCACTACGGATGCGCTTGCTTCGTGAGGCAGTTTATGAGATTCCCTTCCTGGAGGAAGATGGTAGTGTCTCTTTCATAGGCCCTGCACGGGGTGCCGCCCTGAATGGTTTTGGGGCTTTGGATCACACCTGCTCCATGGTACTTTGTGGCGTGGATCTTCCGATATTGACATATATCGAAGTGGAGGAACTCCTACGTTCTATTACTTCTGTCTGATGATTGGATTTTTACAAAATTGACACTATATTGGATTTGGTTGTGCTCACATGTTACCTAAATTTATGACTTTGTTGTCTTCTCACCTTGTCGAAATACTTGTTTTAGATATTGTTTATATTTAGGGCATCCTTTTATGTTATTGGAACCACTTGCTACCGACAAGGGGAGGGTGTAGTGTGGTTAGTTTTATGTATTCATTGCGCTTTAGCTTCAGGCTTTAGGCCTTTGTGCATTTTGCCCTGAATATATTTTATTCATTTGCTAATAGCTTAGAGCCTCTGTGCACTTTGCTCTACATGCTTTTTATTAGGCTTCGTACTGTTATTTTTCAAATAGCCAGTTCTACGGTGTTGTTTTTTTATTCATATCACACTGTTTTGCCTACTCTGCACTGGAGTTCTCCATAACATATTTACTCTGTGCTTCAGTCAAGGATACAGTCTGGTACATTGCCGATAGACGTGGTAAGAGTTTAGACTCGGCATTCCTGCGTAGGGACATTTTGTGATCTCGCTGACATGTTAGTTATAAAATCACTTCCTTGTCCCAGTACACGCAAGAGGGAGATTCCGACCAGGGAACCACAACTTGACGCTGACTGCCTCGTTGCAGATGCTGAACCAAGATCACAGGTCTTTGCTCAGGTATGAGGGCTGATATCCCCATAGTGATTCTAATAGGCAAGCTAGAAGCTTAACATGCTGTGCTCTAGATAGAACAAGCAGAGGGAGAGTAGAAACTGTTTGACAATATGATAGCTTTGTTTTTATGTTTTACTCTCCTGGTAACTATCACAATCCTACTGTGTTGTATCGTTCTGGTTATTGCGGCTCATGCCTTAATATCTAAAATACAGTTGTTTTATTAAAACATTATATAAAACTTATACTGTCTTTGTCATTTGTATATGAGATCATATTGGAAATAAGAGAGTTGGTTTGGATCTGAGTAACCACGACTTCCCTGAGAAGTTCCAAAGATGTCATGCGCTCGGCTGCCAAATCATTCTTTCCACATGGGAGAAATGAGGCACTGCTAGTTAGCCGGAGCAAAAACCGGATTTAGAGTGACAGAGTTCTTTACACGTGGGTCAGACTCAGTCCCCCACACCGTTATCGATCCTGCTACCTAGAAATCCAGTAGTCTCATTTAGAATAATGAGAGCCCACGCGACAGTACCAGTGTGCCAATGAGAATTGGTACATTTAGTCACTAGCCTGCAGTGACAAATTTAGAAAGCAGAGAGAGCATAAACACTGAGGTTCTGGTTAGCAGAGCCTCAGTGAGACAGTTAGTCATCACATAGGGAACACATACAGGGCACATACTATGAGCACTGGGGTCCTGCCTAGCAAGACCTTTTGTCTTTCCATGACTTCCTCTTCAGGAAGGCTGATGACACCCAGTGCAGAGACTTCACATGTCACTGTGCTCATGTTTGGATACCTGCTCGGGCCTCCATCACCTCTAACTGCTGTGAGAGCCATCACCTTGCACCAGGGCTGTGTCTGAGCTACAACAAAGAATTACACTTGAAAGGAACCACCCTAAACTGGTTCCAGGGCCTAAGGACAATAGACTCACATGCCTTGGCTGTTAAATGAGCATAAAGATGGGATCAAAACCTTGTTCCAGTTTTAAATTATTCTTGATCAAGGAAGGAAGTGCTCCACGGAGTACTCAGAGAGCTGCTTCGGGGCCAGGGATGGTGGCTACATGACAGTCATTCACAGAGAGGTGAGGAGACATCACCTGAAGTCTGTGCAACTTGTTGGAGAAGCTGTGGCTTTGCCTCGCGCCTTGAAGCCTGTCTGCCTGCTCAGCGAGGGAAGTATAGTGCCAAGCTCTGGGGCGGGGAGACTGCCCACCAGGAGCAGCCCAGCTGTGTTCCAGGCATGTGAAGCACCTAGAAGAAGCCAACTGACGTCAGGAGTGAAACTGGTGCATCCCAATCCGTGTGATATCAGTCTCTCTGCACTGATCATGTAGTGAACAGCATGAAGAAATGGCAAGCCACCGCTAGAGTGTGCCTCCGGGCAGCATGGCTTTAAGATGGTGGTGCCATTGGCCAACATATCACGTATCCTGCTGGAGCCATCGTCATCGCCACAGCAGAGGACGTGCCCCACTGCCCAGAGACTGCAGATGCTGGAGACGTGCACCTTTCTGTGAGGCCTACTGCACTGTCCTCCCAGGAGCCTGAGGGAGGAGGGAGGCTGCAGACCTTGGTCACTGAAGAAGATGATGCTGGTGCGTACCGCCCAGTGTGCACAAAGACACGCCTCTGCTGGGCGGGTAACAGAGGGCCTGAGATCCAAAGACTGAGGGTCTTAGGGCCCGATTTAGCTCTCGACCGAAGGGTTACTCCATCATAACAGTAACGGATTTCCTGTGCGCCAAAATCTAAATCCCATGAAATAGAACGGGATTTAGAATTCGGCAAATGGGATATCTGTCACCGTTGTGACGGAGCAACCCGTCCACCTACTTCTAAATCAGGACCTGTGTGCTGAACAAACAAAGATAAACCTGCTGTTAGAACGCTACCATTTCACTCTGTGTACTTCATTCCCCAAGAACTGATTGCACTGACCTACGAATTACCTGACATGGTAATTGCTTAGTGAACTCGCACCTGTGCCAAATCTTTGCTGAAGCTTGCATCTGATACGTGACTGTAAATCCTCTGGAGGGGAGTGTAGGAAGCTGGCTCTGTACATACTATATCAAAATGAGTTATAGTGTGCAGAGTTCAGGGGTTCCCCAAGAGGCTTGACCGGGGCATTAATAGATAATACTAATGCTCTATTTGTGGTAGTGTGGTTGAGCAGTTAGGCTTATCAGAGGGGAGAGTTAAGCATTTGTTGTACACACACAAACAATAAATGAAAACACTCAATGACTTAACTCCAGGCCAATAGGCTTTTATATAGAAAAATATATTTTGTTAACTTATTTCTAGAACCACAAGATTCAGTTTGCAGATAAGTACATTTGCAAGTAAATAGCAAGCATATGTATCAACACCACTTTGTTTCAATTTGGCAAATCATACGGTTTTCAAATAAATAGCAATAATCTGTTTTTAAAGTTGACACTGCAATTTTCAAACACAGTTTGGGGGGTGGAAAGAAAAGTTAGTGCAGTTTTGAGGGAAGTACAAGACTCACAGTTCCAGTCTCTGGTGGTTAAGATGTCCACAGGTTGGAGTTCAAGTTAACTCCAAACACCCACCACCAGCAACACCGGGCCGGCCGGGTGCAGAGGTCAAAGGTGAGGTTGATTTAACATGGGCTCCTATGGAGACTGGGGCCACTCGGAATTGGATCTGCCTGCACGTAAGTACCAGCGTCTTTGGAGGGCAGACCTGGTTGGTTTAGGAGAGCACCGGGGGGGCACAGGTCAGCACCAAACACACAACATCAGAGGCCCAGTGGCGGCCGGGTGCAGGGTGCAAACACAGCGTTGGGCTTCTAATGCTTCTCAATAGGGGATCCCGGGGGACACAAAGATGCTGCAGGCTAGGTCCAGGGTGTCAGTTCTGGAAAAACCACAGACTAGACAAGGAGGAGGGCTGCCTGCTGAAAGTTGCTGGACCAGTGGTCGGATTCCCCAAAGCCAGGGGGCTGTGGGTGCAGGGGTAGTTTTAGGCGTTGGGAATATTTGTCTGATTCTCTTGCGGTCAGGGGGGTCCTCCGCATTTAGACTGCAGGTGTCATCGTGTTGGCCAGTAGGGGTCAACCCAGGGTGGACACTCAGTTGGAATCGCCTTGGGTCCTGCTCTGGACTGGTGGGCCACTTGGACACTGGCCATGGGAGTCGGGTGTAGAGTGGGCAGGACTCAGGGATCTGGGCCAGTTTTGGAGTCCTTTGCTGGAGTTTCTTTCTGGACAGGACCTCTGTCCACAGGAGATCTTAGTCCTCTGGGGTGCAGGCAGTCCTCTTGGGGCTCACTGGTCCTGCAGGATGCATTACCTTTTTATAGCAGGGGTTTCAGAAGCTGGAGAGAGGCCGGTAGGGCTGGGGCCAAATAAGTTGGTGTCTTCAGTCTTCTCTACTGGGGGTCAGCTTAGCAGTCCTTCCTCTTTTTTCTTGTCATCTTCTTGAGGTTGCCAGGAATCTGACGAGCTAGGCTCAGGGAAGCCTTTAAATCCTAGATTTAGGGGTATTACAGGGGTCAGAGGGCAGTAGCCAATGGCTACTGTCCCTGAGGGTGATTACTCCCTTCCGGTGCCCACTCCCTTTGGGGAATAAGACACATACCTAACCCTACTGGTCCCTGTCCTCCAGACCAAGATGGAGGATTCCGCAGGGAGTGGGTCACTTCAGCACTAGACACCTTAGGGGTGGCCCTAGCCGAAGTCGTCACTCCTTGTTTTTACTAATTTTCCTGCTGGACTTGCCGCCAAAATTGGGGCTTTGTCTGGGGGGCAGGCATCTGCACTAGCTGGAATGCCCTGGGGCACTGTAACAAGAGGCCTGAGACTCTGATGCTCACCGCCAGGTGTTACAGTTCCTGCAGCGGGGAGGTGTGAAGCACCTCCACCCTGTGCAGGCTTCGTTTCTGGCCACAGAGAGCACACAGGCTCCCGTGCAAGGTGGTCAGAAACTCATCTGAAAGTCGCAGGCTGGCACAGACTGGTCAGTCCTGCACCAGAAGTTTGGCTAAAATTACAAGGGACATCTTCCCTCTGGTTGCATTTTTCAATAAATCCCACACTGGCATCAGTGTGGGTTTATTGTGCTGATAAGTTTGATAACAAACTTCCCAGACTTCAGTGGAGCCATCATGGAGCTGTGGAGTTCGTGATGACAAACTCCCAGACCATATACTCAGTATGGCTACAAAGCACTTACAATGTCTAAGAATGGGCTTAAGCAACACAAAAGGATGATGGACGGAGTGCTGAAACTTTTCAGCCACTCACCCCCAGTCACAGATCTGGGTTTAATCCATCGTTCAACACTCCATCCATCATTTTATTTTGTTTTGTGATGTTGCTTTGTGCGCCCTAAGTGGCAGGGGAATGCCCAGACGTGGGTCCCTTGCTCGCTGCACCACTGGATTCAAGCTAGCCTGGCAGATGAAGGGTGATACCCTGAAACCAGTCCCAGGATGTTTGCTTTCTGTCCAGGGAGGACCTGATCTGGAAGTTTGGGCTGGACTGTTCCCATGGGGAACAGAGTCAAGACTGATTTGCATATGGCTAGGTCCAAACTAGGGTGATGTGGCGAGCAAAATAATGATGGATTAAACCCAGATCTGTGACTGGGGGGTGAGAGGTTGAAAAGTTTCAACACTCCGTCCATCATTTTATTTTGTTTTGTGATGTTGCTACGAATGGACTTAGACACTGTAGGGGCATATTTCTCATGCAGCTATGCCTTCACCTGCGGTGTAGTGCACCCTGCCTTAGGGCTGGAAGGCCTGCTAGAGGGGTGACTTACCTATGCCACAGTCAGTGTTTTGTAGGCATGGCACCCTGAGAGGGGTGCCATGTCGACTTTGTCTTTTTCTCCCCACCAGCCCACACAATCTGCAATGGTAGTGTGCATGTGTTGAGTGAGGGGTCCCCTGGGGTTGCATAATACATGCTGCAGCCCTTAGATACCTTCCTTGGGCACAGAGCCCTTTCTACCATGGGTACCTTTTACAAGGGACTTAGCTGTGTGCCAGGGGTGTGCCAATTGGGGAAACAATGGTACAGTTTTGGAAAGAACACTGGTGCTGGGGCCTGGTTAGCAGGGTCCGAGCACACTCTCAGTCAAGTCATCATCAATATCAGGCAAAAAGTTGGGAGGTAACCATGCCAATAGGGGCACTTTCCTATAGGGAGCACCCTCAAACTGGAACAGGACACTGTAGATGCCGTGGCGATGAACTGTAGGTGGGATCAGTGGGGTAATATGATCCCCTGCAGCCTCCGCGGTGCGGGGGAGCCTGAGCTCCAGGGGAGCCTCTCAGCAAAAGTGGTAGGTGGGTGATTGGAAAGAACCCCCCCTCCTTCATGTACTTTCCAAGGGGGGCCCTCAAGTTTCGTCACGCCCTTTGGTGGGTTGGTGGGATGGTAGAACCCTCTATCTTGACCAACCCTAACACTGGGAAAGATTTTATTTTGCTATGGCATTACAGAACTTTCTTTTTACTAAGATAAGCTCCGGGTTGGACAGCAGATCTTTGTGTCTGTTGTTTGAGTTCTGTCCCCCCTTCACGTCACACTCCCTTCCCGAGAAGCCTGTGACTGCCCACCTGCACCACCCTGAGAGTCAAGTGTCAACATGGGTAAACGTGGACTAGGTTGCAAAGCCATATGAAGATGGACTCCTGGGTTCCAGAGGCAAACAACCTTAATCCCTATGGTTATGGCCCACTTGCCCATAACTTCCCTGTGCCCCTCATCAAATACGGGGTCTGACAAGCGCTCTCTCTGCCCGCTTCTGCTAGCTCCCTCCAGTGTCTCTCAATGCACTGGACTAATGCTGCCTACGTTAGCACATTAAGCCCAGGCCTATTGGCTTTGCCAGTGCTTGTTTGGATATGTTGCCCTTAAGCAAGGCTACTGGAACTATGCAACAGGAGAGGACCAAATTATGCGTCTTAGCTGAGTAAATTACACTGCAAGAAAAGACAAATTATGCGGCACAATGCAGCACTTTTGGTAATAGTATTACTTCATTATTTCGACCATTTTTAGGTCAAGCCTAGACATCGCATGCGCAGTCTCTCAGCATGTAATCTATTCTGTGGACTTTAACCACGCCCATCTCATACCCATCACTTTCATTCGTTCCTTGGCCTGCCTTTCACAATTCCGTTAATGTCGTAGGTAAATGCTTTATGTTTGTCCCGCCTGGAGGCTGTTTTTTTACCACCTTGGACACTGACCCTGTTACATGGATTATTCCATGATCGACCATATACATTAGTGTTGGTGCACTACGTTTTTTCTTTTGCCTCTCCGCTTCGCGCTCCGTGTCCATATGTTGTTTCTTCCTCTTCCTTGTTTTTGGGCATGCCGCTGTTTCTTTGTGGTGCCTGCGCCCAAAGGCTGCAAGTTGGAGGGAAGGTCTTATTTATTTATTTATTTATATGTGTATTTATTTATTTTTGAAGTTTCATATAGCGCAAACTCGATCAGAAGAGCGCTTTACATGAGTACCACGTATGTACAAGTTTGCAATTGAAAAATATGCAAACTGGCGCATTTTAAATAGAAAAAACGTTGAAATCCTCAATGCGGCTCCCTCTGGCACAGCGGAGAGCCGATACTACAATAGCTACTGCACTCAGGAGACCCGCCCCGTAATGCTTTGCGGGGCATTCTTTTACAACTATTTTGGCCCATAATTCTGCCTGTGGTGGTCCTAGGACAATGGGTTCACCTTCAAACCATTCAGCATGACACGCTCTTTCTGTCTAGTTATCTCCGGGTCCCCACACTACGTTAGGTGGACCCCAAGATAGTAACCTCTCCCACCATTCAGTGTCTTTTTGAGTTCTCATGGCTGTAACTTTTGTTTTATGGCTTGGGGTAGTTTGTCTTTTTAAAGACTTTGGCCCATATTTATACTTTTTTTAGCTCTGCATTTGCGTTGTTTTTTGACGCAAAATCGATGCAAACTTACAAAATACAATTGTGTTTTGTAAGTTTGCGCTGATTTTGCGTCAAAAAATGACGCAAATGCGGTGCTAAAAAAGTATAAATATGGCTTTTGTTTGTAATAATATTGCAGTAGGCTTGCTAGGCCTGAAAATGTTTAAGGCACCATTCCCTCTAGAGGCTAAATATATGGTTACACTACATTACTTTCTGCTGTTCTGTTTTCGCCGTTAGGTCTTCTAGGGGCTGACTATATGGTTACATGACACTGTTTCTTCCAAATGCTATATTTATTGTGGTGCCCTCTAGGGGCTGTTCTTAGCATTACAATCAAGATACCACAATATTCGCTGCACTCGGAAACTCAACCCATAATGCTTTGCGGGGCATTCTTTTACAAAAGATGTTTTCCCATAACTCACAGTGTGGCGGTCCTGGGACAATGGGACTACCATCAAAACATTCAGTATGAGGCACTCTTTCTGTCTAGGTCATCTCTTGGTCCCCGCACTAGGTTGGGGGGGGGGGGATAATAACCCCTCTCACCATTCAATGTATTTTTTTAAGTTCTCTCATGGCTAAAACTTTTGTTTTACAGTGGAGAGTATTTTGTGTTTTAGGGTCCTTGTTTGTAATATTATTCTATTAGGCCTGAAAATGCGTATGGCACTATGCCCTCTAAGGGGGGTTACACTGCATTATGCTATCACGTTGTTATGCCCTCTAGGGGCTGGCTATATGGTTACATGACCATGTTTGTTATAAATGTTATTTTTATTGTGGTGCTCTCTAGGGGCTGTTCTGAGCATTACAATCAAGATACTACAATATTCACTTCCTCCATAATGCTTTGTGGGGCATTCCTTTTACAAAACAGTTTTGCCCATAACACACCGTGTGGTGGTCCTAGGATAATGGGACCACCATCAAAACGTTCAGCACACTGCTCTTTCTGTCTAGGTCATCTATGGGTCCCACTAGGTTGGGGGCAAAATAATAACAACCCCCCACCATTTTGTGTCTTTTTAAGTTCTCTCATGGCTGGAACTTTTGTTTTACAACTGGGAGTAGTTTTTGTTTTAAGGGCCTTGTTTGTAATAGTATCGCAATAGGCTTACTATGCCTGAACATATGTAAGGCACTATGCCCCATTACGTTCTGCCATTCTGTTTTCATGTGGGTATGCCCTCTAGGGGCTAACTATATGGTTACAAGACCAGGGGGCATATTTATACTCTGTTTGTGTCAAATTTGCGTCATTTTTTTACGCAAACTTAACTCCATATTTATGTTTTGATGCTAGACACATCTAAGTGGAGAAGTGTGGCTCAATGGTTAGAGCGGCAGACCCTGAAGCAGAGATCTGGCTCAAGACCAGGGTTCAAGTCCCGCTTCGGCAGGTCTTGGGCTCAATTCCCCTTGACCAGATAATTCTCGCCTCGGTGCCTAATCTAATTCATGGGTCCCACTCTGCAACTCTGGGCAATAGCTTGCTTAATCTCCACAACGGCCCCAACAGCTCTTGGATGCCTGGCTTCACCCTGGGGGTGCTCAGGAGTGGGCGCCTCACAGGGAAAAGCCAGGAGGGGTTCCATAGTGGTATGAGTACAGCGCCTTGAGACCCTAACGGGTGAGTAGTGCGCTATACAAGTGCTAATTTACATTTACATTTTAACATCAAAATATTGGAGTTTGCGCCATTTTTTGGATGCGTGCACGTACCTTGCGTCAATGAGATGCAAGGTAGGCGTTCCCATCTAAAAAATTGTGCTAACTCCATAGCCCCATATTTATCCCCGTGCTAAAATGACACACGGGTGGGAAGAGGGGCTAAATAATGCCATTAAGCTTGCTTTGTACCATTATTTAATGCAAGGTTCAGACTCGGCGTAAGGGTACCTGTAGACCCATTTCTATGGTTAAACACCATGGAATAGGTCCATAGGTGCCCACCCCAAGCCCAGGAACATCCCCACCCACACCAGAGGGACACCGGAGGATGGGGGACCCCATCCCAGATTAGTAGGGTAAGTATTGGTAAGTATGTGTTTTCTTTTTTTTTTTAAGTGCCATCGGGGGCCCTAACATGGGGCCCCTTGCATGGCACAGGGTGCAATGGCCATGCCCAGGGGACACTTGTCCCCTGTGCTGCCCATTGGGGTGGTGGTCGTGACTCCTGTCTTTCCTAAGACAGGAGTCATGTTCTTGGTTGTTGTGCTCCTGGAAATGGCACCAGTCTGGTTAGAGCCATTTTTTTGCCTCTAACCAGGCTAGCACCATTTTTTGAGGCAAAACCTCCTCCTTCCCTACCGCCACCCCCACCCCCACCTGGCTAGCATCATCTTAGTTGACGCTCGCCCAAGCTGAGCGCCGGCCTGTGCCATTCCATTAATTTGGTGCCCGGCTGGCGCAAGCCGGCGCTATACTTTTTGGTGCAATACTGCAGTTTTGCACCAAAAAGTATAAAATGTTCGCTGCACTCGGAAACATGCCCCATAACAGTTTGTGGGGCATTACTTTTACAAAACATTTTTGCCCATAACTCTTGCAGGATGTGCTCTTTGTGCCTATGTCATCTCTGGGTCCCCACACTAGGTTGGGGGGGGGGGGCTCAAAATAATAATGTAAATAAATATAATAAATAATAGCAATATTTTCATTTTTTGTAGGAAGAAGGTAAATGGAAGTTCTTTAGTTATATGCAGGTCCACTGGAATTATGTGGCAGGGTTGACCAATTTACGTGGCAAGAAAAGTCCAGTTATTAATTTACAGCTCCAGCAGCTCTAACTCAAGCAAATATGAGACCCATTGCATTACAAATGCTTGTTAAACTTGGTAACACTGTCTGGGCATTGGTTGCACTTCATTAGTACGAGTTTAATACCCAAATATATCAATAAGCAAAACAAAGGTGACCAGTCCAGCTTTGCAAAGGACCTTCCACTCCGTTGTAACACATGTCGCTGTATTTTGGCAACTTTTGAACCGTTTGGGTTAGAATTTTTTTTGCCAAACTCTGCAGATTATGTAGGAGGTGGTGGAATATGTGGCAAATGCGGCAAATCTATAATTCTTCAAAAAATCGCTGCAGCTGCACAATCGCATAATTCCAGTGGCCCTGCCCTTGAGTCCACGTGTGTGATCGCATGAGACGCACCTGACCTGTGTATCGCTGTACTCGGCTCCCAACCCCAGCTGGTGCTAGCATCAAACTCAGGATCATCCTATAGCGCCCAAAAAGCTCCTGGTGGGTCAGGGGTCTTGAGTAACTCCAAAATCTAGCGCCTCGTGCCGACCTTCTAAGACTCTGACCTTCCATTCCGGTCTTTACATGCCTCCTCGGTAACACCGCCCGCGCTGCAAAGCACCACAGTTAGGCCCATATTTATAATCAGTTTGCGCTGAATTAGCGTCTTTTTTTTTAACGCAAATTCAGCGCAAACCTAACTCCATATTTATACTTTGGCGCTAGACACGTCTAGCACCAAAGTTATGGAACTAACACCGTTTTCTGGAAGGGAAAACCTACCTTGCGTCAATGAGATGCAAGGTAGGCATTCCCATCCAGAAAAGGACGATATGGCTTGTGCGCCGTATTTATCCCCCCTGCTAAAATCCAGCACGGGGGAATAGGGGCCTTAAATAATGGCGCTAAGCCTGCTTACCGCCATTATTTAACGCTTGGGTATGGGCAGGCGTAAGGGGACCTGTAGGCATATTTCCATGAAGCAACATCACAAAACAAAATAAAATGATGGACGGAGTGTTTAAACTTTTCAAACACTCAACCCCAGTCACAGATCTGGGTTTAATCCATTGTTATTTTGCTCGCCCACGTCACCCCAGTTTAGACCCAGCCATATGCAAATCAGTCTTGACCCTGTTCCCATGGGAACAGACCAGCCCGAACTGCTAGGCCAGGTCCTCCCTGAACAGGACACAAGCATCCTGGGACCGGTTTCAGGGTTTCACCCTTCATCAGCCAGGCTAGCTTGAATCCAGTGGCGCAGTGAGCAAGGGACCTGATTTGCATATGGCTGGGTCCACACTGGGGTGACATGGTGAGCAAAAGAACAATGGATTAAACCCAGATCTGTGACTGGGGGTGAGTGTTTGCATTGTTCAGCACTCCGTACATCATCCTTTTGTGTTGCTAAAGTTGCCCTAAGTGGGAATGGTATGCTCAGACATGGGTCCCTTGCTCACTGTGCCACTTGATTCAAGCTAGCCTGGCTGACGAAGGGTGATACCCTGAAACCGGTCCCAGGATGCTTGTTTGGCAGTTTGGGCTGGACTGTTCCCATGAGGAACAGGGTCAAGACTGATTTGCACATGGCTGGGTCCAAACTGGGGTGGCATGGTGAGCAAAAGAACGATCGATTAAACCCAGATCTGTGACTGGGGGTGAGTGTTTGCATTGTTCAGCACTCCGTCCATCATCCTTTTGGGTATGCCCAGACGTGGGTCCCTTTCCCACTGTGCCTCTGGATTCAAGCTAGCCTGGCTGATGAAGGGTGATACCCTGAAACCGATCCCAGGATGCTTGTTTCCGGTCCAGGGACGATCTGGCTTGGCAGTTCAGGCTGGACTGTTCCCATGAGGATTTGCATATGGCTGGGTCCAAACTGGGGTGGCGTAGTGAGCAAAAGAACGATGGATTAAACCCAGATCTGTGACTGGGGCTGAGTGTTTGCATTGTCAGCACTCCGTCCATCATTTGTGTGGCATATTTCCACGGTCAGAGATCATGAAAAGAGCCCACAGGTGCCATTCTCTGTCCCCAGGGACACCCGCACCCACACTAGGAGGACACCTAAGGATGGGGGACCCATCCCAGGTAAGTCCCGGTAAGTATATATATTTTTTTAACTCCAACACCGCTCTACGACCCTGACTTGGGGCCCCCTGCACGGCGCTGGCCCCAATGGCCATGCCCAGGGGACATTGGTGCCCAGGGCATGGACATTGGGTTGGTGGGCATGGCTCCTGTCTTTTGTAAGACAGGAGCCATGTCCATGGGGGTTGTGCGCTTGAAAATGGTGCTACACTGCTTAGAGGCATTTTTCTGCCTCTAAACAGTGTAGCGCCATAATGCGGCACACAAGTCCCGGTTCTCCCTACGCCTCCCCTGCCCTGTTAGTATCCTTTCCAAGGACGCTCACAGGGCATTAGCACCGGCTAGCACCATTCCATACATATGGCGCCAGGCTGGCATCCTGGAATGACGCTATACTTTTTCAAGCAAAACTGCGCGTGAAAAAGTATAAATCTGCCTCTTAGTGCTTTAAAAAACTTGTAAATAAATAGATATTTTGTCCATACTTTTTGAATGTTTAAATCCATATTTATATTGTATGCACTTGCGTGAGGCTTTCCAAGTAGCCCCGTCTTACACTGTGGGGGTCACCAGAAGGAACTTATCTGACCAGGAAAACTGATATTCTTAAACTTAGGCCCATATTTATACATCTTTAGCGTCGCATTTGCGCCTCTTTTTGACGCAAAATTAGCATAAAAAATTTACGCAAATGCGGCGCTAAAAAAGTATAAATATGGGCCACAATTGTATTTTGCAAGTTTGCGCCGCTTCGGCGCTAAAGAAGTATAAATATGCCCTGGTTGTCAATGTTAGGGTGGGATCCGTGCGCGGGGCATGCTGGGACCCCCGCCGCCCCTCCGGGCTCAGTCCCGCGTGCGCTGGAGCAGAAGCGTCGGAGCCGATCGAAGCGATCGATCACCGGAGCCCCCGCTGCGAGGTCCGTCTGTGGCCTGTTTACTGTAAAGAGACAGGGTGAGCGCGTGTTTACTGCCAGCAGAGCCACCAGGGAGGGACGGGGTGAGAAAGGAAAGGAGAGCAGACAGAGAAGCAGAGGCAGACCGGAGAGAAGGGAGGGATACACGAATCAGAGAAAAGAAAGATAGATAAGCAACAGAATCCAAAAGAAAAGAGATTAAACACAGTGAAGGAAGAATACAAAAACAAAGGAGAGGAGGCAAAGACAGAGAAACAGAAACAGACAGGAGAGAAAGAAGGGATACAAGAACCAGAGAAAAGAAAGATAGATAAGCAACAGAATCCGAAAGAAAAGAGATTAAACAGAGTGAAAGAAGAATAAAAAAGGAAAGGAGGGGAGGCAAAGACAGAGAAACAGACAGGAGAGAAGGAAGGGATACAAGAACCAGAGAAAAGAAAGATAGATAAGCAACAGAATCCGAAAGAAAAGAGATTAAACAGAGTGAAAGAAGAATAAAAAAGGAAAGGAGGGGAGGCAAAGACAGAGAAACAGACAGGAGAGAAGGAAGGGATACAAGAACCAGAGAAAAGAAAGATAGATAAGCAACAGAATCCGAAAGTAAAGAGATTAAACACAGTGAAGGAAGAATACAAAAACAAAGGAGAGGAGGCAAAGACAGAGAACCAGACAGGAGAGAAGGAAGGGATACAAGAACCAGAGAAAAGAAAGATAGATAAGCAACAGAATCCGAAAGAAAAGAGATTAAACAGAGTGAAGGAAGAATAAAAAAGGAAAGGAGAGGAGGCAAAGACAGAGAAACAGAAACAGACAGGAGAGAAGGAAGGGATACAAGAACCAGAGAAAAGAAAGATAAAAACAGAAAGTGAACGAAAAAGATAAAGGACAGTGAAGGAAGAAAGGGGTGAAGAAAGTGAAAAAAGAACAAAAAGTCAGAGAGAAGTAATAAAGGAGAAAAAGAAAAAGGTTTGAAGAGAAACAAAGAAGGAAATAAGGAGAAAAAGACGGTCAAAGCGACGAAGACGGAAGGTCGGGAGAAGAGGAGGAGAGGTAAGTGGCATTGTGAGCAGGATTATGAAAATTATAGTTCAAAAGAGAAAAAGACAGAGAGAGAAAGGGGGAAGGAGAAGGAAGCACGGACAACGAAAGAAGAAAATATTAAAAAATAAAATAAGAAAAATACAGAAAAATAAGATGTCCCCAGAGCTAGAAAGAAAACATAAATAAGAGAAAACGAAAGGAGAGGACCACCAGGATAGAAAGAGAGGGAGAGAAACAAATAGAGGAAGAAAGAGAGGATTAAAGACAAAAGAGGGACAGAGAGCGTGAAAGAGAGAGAGAGACAGAGAGAGGGGGTAGAGAGAGGGAGGAGAGAGCCAGAGACAGAAAACAGTAGAGGGATGGGGAGAGGAGTGAGAGACAGAGGGAGAGCGCAGAGAAGGTGAGAGAGGAAGACAGAGGGGTGGAGACAGAGAGAGGAGGGAGAAAGAGAGAGAGATAGAAAACAGAAGAGAGATGGAGAAAGGAGTGAGAGACAGAGAGAGAGAACAGAGAAGGTGAGAGCGGAAGACAGCGAGGAGTAGAGAGAGAGAGACAAAGAGAGGAGGGGCAGACAGAGAGGGAGAGGCAGAGAGAGAGATAGAAAACAGAAGAGAGATGAGGAGCGGAGTGAGAGACAGAGAGAGAGAGCGCAGAGAAGGAACGAGAGGAAGACAGAGAGGGGTAAGAGAGAGACACACACAGAGAGGAGGGAGAAATAGAGGGACAGAGAGAGAGACAGAAAACAGAAGAGAGATGGGGAGAGGAGTGACAGACAGAGAGAGAACAGAGAAGGTGCGAGAGGAAGACGAGAGAGGGACAGAGATAGAGAGGGAGAGAGGGGCAGAGAGCGAGAGAGAGTGTGTGAGAGAGAGGGATAGAGAGAAGAGACAGTGTGTGTGAGAGAGAGGGATAGAGAGAAGAGACTGGGTGTGTGAGAGAGACAGAGGGATAGAGAGAAGAGACAGTGTGTGAGAGAGAGGGATAGAGAGAAGAGAGTGTGTGTGAGAGAGAGGGGGATAGAGAGAAGAGACAGTGTATGTGTGTGAGAGAGGGAGAGAGAGAAGAGACAGTGTATGTTTGTGAGAGAGGGATGGAGAGAAGAGACAGTGTGTGTGAGAGGCAGGGGGATAGAGAGAAGAGACAGTGTATGTGTGTGAGAGAGGGATAGAGAGAAGAGACAGTGTGTGTGAGAGAGAGGGGATAGAGAGAAGAGAGTGTGTGTGTATGTGTGAGAGAGGGGGATAGAGAGAAGAGACAGGGTGTGTGAGAGAGAGAGAGGAATAGAGAGAAGAGACAGTGCGTGAGAGAGAGAGGGATAGAGAGAAGATAGAGTGTGTGTGAGAGAGAGGGATAGAGAGAAGAGACTGTGTGAGAGAGAGAGGCATAGAGAGAAGAGACAGTGTGTGTGTGAGAGAGAGGGATAGAGAGAAGAGACAGTGTGTGTGAGAGAGAGGGAGGGATAGAGAGAAGAGACAGAGAGTGTGCATGAGAGAGAGGGGGAAAGAGAGAATAGACAGAGTGTGTGTGAGCGAGAGCGGGTAGAGAGAAGAGGCAGAGTGTGTGTGTGAGAGAGGGGGTAGAGAGAAGGGACAGTGTGTGAGAGAGAGGGATAGAGAAAAGAGACAGTATGTGTGTGTGAGAGAGAGGGATAGAGAGAAGAGACAGTGTGTGTGTGAGAGAGGGGGGTATAGAGGAGAGACAGAGTGTGTGTGTGAGAGAGAGAGAGAGGGATAGAGAGAAGAGACAGAGTGTGTGTGAGAGAGAGGGGGATAGCAGGAAGAGAGAGTGTGTGTGTGAGAGAGGGATAGAGAGAAGAGACAGTGGGTGTGTGAGAGAGAGGGGGATAGAGAGAAGAGACAGTGTGTGTGAGAGAGAGGGATAGAGAGAAGAGACAGAGTGTGTGTGAGAGAGAGGGGGATAGAGAGAAGAGACTGGGTGTGTGAGAGAGACAGAGGGATAGAGAGAAGAGACAGTGTGTGAGAGAGAGGGATAGAGAGAAGAGAGTGTGTGTGAGAGAGAGGGGGATAGAGAGAAGAGACAGTGTATGTGTGTGAGAGAGGGAGAGAGAAGAGACAGTGTATGTGTGTGAGAGAGGGATGGAGAGAAGAGACAGTGTGTGTGAGAGGCAGGGGGATAGAGAGAAGAGACAGTGTATGTGTGTGAGAGAGGGATAGAGAGAAGAGACAGTGTGTGTGTGAGAGAGAGGGATAGAGAGAAGAGACAGTGTGTGTGAGAGAGAGGGGATAGAGAGAAGAGACAGAGTGTGTGTGAGAGAGAGGGGGATAGCAGGAAGAGAGAGTGTGTGTGTGAGAGAGGGATAGAGAGAAGAGACAGTGGGTGTGTGAGAGAGAGGGGGATAGAGAGAAGAGACAGTGCATGTGTGTGAGAGAGGGATAGAGAGAAGAGACAGAGTGTGTGTGAGAGAGAGGGGGATAGAGAGAAGAGACTGGGTGTGTGAGAGAGACAGAGGGATAGAGAGAAGAGACAGTGTGTGAGAGAGAGGGATAGAGAGAAGAGAGTGTGTGTGAGAGAGAGGGGGATAGAGAGAAGAGACAGTGTATGTGTGTGAGAGAGGGAGAGAGAAGAGACAGTGTATGTGTGTGAGAGAGGGATGGAGAGAAGAGACAGTGTGTGTGAGAGGCAGGGGGATAGAGAGAAGAGACAGTGTATGTGTGTGAGAGAGGGATAGAGAGAAGAGACAGTGTGTGTGTGTGAGAGAGAGGGATAGAGAGAAGAGACAGTGTGTGTGAGAGAGAGGGGATAGAGAGAAGAGAGTGTGTGTGTGTGTGTGAGAGAGGGGGATAGAGAGAAGAGACAGGGTGTGTGAGAGAGGGAGAGAGGGGCAGAGAGCGAGAGAGAGTGTGTGAGAGAGAGGGATAGAGAGAAGAGACAGTGTGTGTGAGAGAGAGGGATAGAGAGAAGAGACAGAGTGTGTGTGAGAGAGAGGGGATAGAGAGAAGAGACTGGGTGTGTGAGAGAGACAGAGGGATAGAGAGAAGAGACAGTGTGTGAGAGAGAGGGATAGAGAGAAGAGAGTGTGTGTGAGGGAGAGGGGGATAGAGAGAAGAGACAGTGTATGTGTGTGAGAGAGGGAGAGAGAGAAGAGACAGTGTATGTGTGTGAGAGAGGGATGGAGAGAAGAGACAGTGTGTGTGAGAGGCAGGGGGATAGAGAGAAGAGACAGTGTATGTGTGTGAGAGAGGGATAGAGAGAAGAGACAGTGTGTGTGAGAGAGAGGGGATAGAGAGAAGAGAGTGTGTGTGTGTGTGTGAGAGGGGGATAGAGAGAAGAGACAGGGTGTGTGAGAGAGAGAGAGGAATAGAGAGAAGAGACAGTGCGTGAGAGAGAGAGGGATAGAGAGAAGAGACAGAGTGTGTGTGAGAGAGAGGGATAGAGAGAAGAGACAGTGTGTGTGAGAGAGAGAGGCATAGAGAGAAGAGACAGTGTGTGTGTGAGAGAGAGGGATAGAGAGAAGAGACAGTGTGTGTGAGAGAGAGGGAGGGATAGAGAGAAGAGACAGAGAGTGTGCATGAGAGAGAGGGGAAAAGAGAGAATAGACAGAGTGTGTGTGAGCGAGAGCGGGTAGAGAGAAGAGGCAGAGTGTGTGTGTGAGAGAGGGGGTAGAGAGAAGGGACAGTGTGTGAGAGAGAGGGATAGAGAAAAGAGACAGTATGTGTGTGTGAGAGAGAGGGATAGAGAGAAGAGACAGTGTGTGTGTGAGAGAGGGGGGTATAGAGGAGAGACAGAGTGTGTGTGTGTGAGAGAGAGAGAGAGAGAGAGGGATAGAGAGAAGAGACAGAGTGTGTGTGAGAGAGAGGGGGATAGCAGGAAGAGAGAGTGTGTGTGTGAGAGAGGGATAGAGAGAAGAGACAGTGGGTGTGTGAGAGAGAGGGGGATAGAGAGAAGAGACAGTGCATGTGTGTGAGAGAGGGATAGAGAGAAGAGACAGAGTGTGTGTGAGAGAGAGGGGGATAGAGAGAAGAGGCTGGGTGTGTGAGAGAGACAGAGGGATAGAGAGAAGAGACAGTGTGTGAGAGAGAGGGATAGAGAGAAGAGAGTGTGTGTGAGAGAGAGGGGGATAGAGAGAAGAGACAGTGTATGTGTGTGAGAGAGGGAGAGAGAAGAGACAGTGTATGTGTGTGAGAGAGGGATGGAGAGAAGAGACAGTGTGTGTGAGAGGCAGGGGGATAGAGAGAAGAGACAGTGTATGTGTGTGAGAGAGGGATAGAGAGAAGAGACAGTGTGTGTGTGTGAGAGAGAGGGATAGAGAGAAGAGACAGTGTGTGTGAGAGAGAGGGGATAGAGAGAAGAGAGTGTGTGTGTGTGTGTGAGAGAGGGGGATAGAGAGAAGAGACAGGGTGTGTGAGAGAGGGAGAGAGGGGCAGAGAGCGAGAGAGAGTGTGTGAGAGAGAGGGATAGAGAGAAGAGACAGTGTGTGTGAGAGAGAGGGATAGAGAGAAGAGACAGAGTGTGTGTGAGAGAGAGGGGATAGAGAGAAGAGACTGGGTGTGTGAGAGAGACAGAGGGATAGAGAGAAGAGACAGTGTGTGAGAGAGAGGGATAGAGAGAAGAGAGTGTGTGTGAGGGAGAGGGGGATAGAGAGAAGAGACAGTGTATGTGTGTGAGAGAGGGAGAGAGAGAAGAGACAGTGTATGTGTGTGAGAGAGGGATGGAGAGAAGAGACAGTGTGTGTGAGAGGCAGGGGGATAGAGAGAAGAGACAGTGTATGTGTGTGAGAGAGGGATAGAGAGAAGAGACAGTGTGTGTGTGTGAGAGAGAGGGATAGAGAGAAGAGACAGTGTGTGTGAGAGAGAGGGGATAGAGAGAAGAGAGTGTGTGTGTGTGTGTGAGAGAGGGGGATAGAGAGAAGAGACAGGGTGTGTGAGAGAGAGAGGAATAGAGAGAAGAGACAGTGCGTGAGAGAGAGAGGGATAGAGAGAAGATAGAGTGTGTGTGAGAGAGAGGGATAGAGAGAAGAGACAGAGTGTGTGAGAGAGAGAGGTGTAGAGAGAAGAGACAGTGTGTGTGAGAGAGAGGGATAGAGAGAAGAGACAGTGTGCGTAAGAGAGAGAGGCATAGAGAGAAGAGACAGTGTGTGTGTGAGAGAGAGGGATAGAGAGAAGAGACAGTGTGTGTGAGAGAGAGGGAGGGATAGAGAGAAGAGACAGAGAGTGTGCATGAGAGAGAGGGGGAAAGAGAGAATAGACAGAGTGTGTGTGAGCGAGAGGGGGTAGAGAGAAGAGGCAGCGTGTGTGTGTGAGAGAGGGGGTAGAGAGAAGGGACAGTGTGTGAGAGAGAGGGATAGAGAAAAGAGACAGTATGTGTGTGTGAGAGAGAGGGGTAGAGAGAAGAGACAGTGTGTGTGTGAGAGAGGGGGGGTATAGAGGAGAGACAGAGTGTGTGTGTGAGAGAGAGAGAGAGAGAGGGATAGAGAGAAGAGACAGAGTGTGTGTGAGAGAGAGGGGGATAGCAGGAAGAGAGAGTGTGTGTGTGAGAGAGGGATAGAGAGAAGAGACAGTGGGTGTGTGAGAGAGAGGGGGATAGAGAGAAGAGACAGTGCATGTGTGTGAGAGAGGGATAGAGAGAAGAGACAGTGCATGTGTGTGAGAGAGAGGGATAGAGAGACGAGATAGTGTGTGTGTGAGAGAGGGATAGAGAAAAGAGACAGAGTGTGTGTGAGAGAGAGAGGTAGAGAGAGAGAGAAGAGACAGAGTGTGTGTGAGAGAGAGGGGGATAGCAGGAAGAGAGTGTGTGTGTGTGTGAGAGGGATAGAGAGAAGAGACAGTGGGTGTGTGAGAGAGAGGGGGATAGAGAGAAGAGACAGTGCATGTGTGTGACAGAGGGATAGAGAGAAGAGACAGTGCATGTGTGTGAGAGAGAGGGATAGAGAGAAGAGACAGTGTGTGTGTGAGAGAGGGATAGAGAAAAGAGACAGAGTGTGTGTGAGAGAGAGAGGTAGAGAGAGAGAGAAGAGACAGAGTGTGTGTGAGCGAGAGGGCGTAGAGAGAAGAGACAGAGTGTGTGTGAGCAAGAGGGATAGAGAGAAGAGACAGTGTGTGAGAGAGAGAGGGGTAGAGAGAAGAGACAGAGTGTGTGTGTGAGAGAGGGGGTAGAGAGAAGAGACAGAGTGTGTGAGAGAGAGAGGGATAGAGAGAAGAGACAGAGTGTGTGTGAGAGAGAGGGATAGAGAGAAGAGAGAAGAGACGGAGTGTGTGTGAGAGAGAGAGGGATAGAGAGAAGAGACAGAGTGTGTGTGTGAGAGATGGGTAGAGAGAGAAGAGACAGAGTGTGGGTGAGAGAGAGAGGGATAGAGATAAGAGACAGAGTGTGTGTGGGAGAGAGGGGTAGAGAGAGAGAGAAGAGACAGAGTGTGTGTGTGTGAGAGAGAGAGAGAGAGGGATAGAGAGAAGAGAGAATGTGTGTGAGAGAGAGGGATGGAGAGAAGAGTCAGTGAGTGTGAGAGAGAGGGATAGAGAGAAGAGAGAGTGTGTGAGAGAGAGAGAGGGATAGAGAGAATAGAGAGAGTGTGAGAGAGGGGGATAGAGAGAAGAGAGAGTGTGTGAGAGAGGGGGATAGAGAGAAGAGACAGGGTGTGTGAGAGAGGGATAGAGAGAAGAGACAGTATGCGTGAGAGAGAGGGGGATAGAGAGAAGAGACAGTGTATGTGTGTGAGAGAGGGAGAGATAGAGAGAAGAGACAGAGAGTGTGCGTGAGAGAAGGATACAGAGATGAAACAGTGTGAGAGAGAGAGAGGGATAGAGAGAATAGACAGAGTGTGTGAGTGAAAGAGGGATATAGAAAAGAAACAGTGTATGTGAGAGAGGGGGGTATAGAGAAGAGACAGGGTGTGTGTGTGAGAGAGAGGGATAGAGAGAAGAGACAGTGTGTGTGTGAGAGAGAGGTATAGAGAGAAGAGAGAGAGTGTGTATGAGAGAGAGAGGGATAGAGAGGAGAGACAGATTGTGTGAGAGATATGGATGCAGAAAAGAGACAGAGTGTGTGTGCGAGAGAGAAAGACGGGTAGAGAGAAGAGACAGAGTGTGTGAGAGAGAGAGGGATAGAGAGAAGAGACAGTGTATGTGAGAGAGAAAGGGGTAGAGAGAAGAGACAGAGTGTGTGAGAGAGAGGGATAGAGAGAAGAGACAGTGTGTGTGTGTGAGAGAGAGGGATAGAGAGGAGAGACAGATTGAGAGATATGGATACAGAAAAGAGACAGAGTGTGTGTACGAGAGAGAAAGAGGGGTAGAGAGAAGAGACAGAGTGTGTGAGAGAGAGAGGGATAGAGAGAAGAGACAGTGTATGTGAGAGAGGGGGGTATAGAGAAGAGACAGGGTGTGTGTGTGTGAGAGAGGGATAGAGAGAAGAGACAGTGTGTGTGTGAGAGAGAGGGATAGAGAGAAGAGAGAGAGAGTGTGTGTGAGAGAGAGAGAGGGATAGAGAGGAGAGACAGATTGTGTGAGAGGTATGGATTCAGAAAAGAGACAGAATGTGTATGTGAGAGAGACAGAGGGGTAGAGAGAAGAGACAGTGTGTGTGAGAGAGAGAGGGATAGAGAGAAGTGAAAGTGTATGTGAGAGAGGGGGGTATAGAGAAGAGACAGGGTGTGTGTGTGTGTGTGTGTGAGAGAGAGGGATAGAGAGAAGAGACAGTGTGTGTGTGAGAGAGAGGGATAGAGAGAAGAAAGAGAGAGTGTGTGTGAGAGGGAGAGGGATAGAGAGGAGAGACAGATTGTGTGAGAGATATGGATACAGAAAAGAGACAGAGTGTGTGTGCGAGAGAGAAAGAGGTATAGAGAGAAGAGACAGTGTGTGCGAGAGAGAAAGAGGGGTAGAGAGAAGAGACAGGGTGTGTGTGAAAGAGAGAGGGATAGAGAGAAGAGACAGTGTGTGTGAAAGAGGGAGGGGGATAGAGAGAAGAGACAGTGTGTGTTTGTGTGAGAGAGAGATGGATTGAGGGATGAGTGTGTGTGTGAGGGAGAGAGGGATAGAAAGAAGAGACAGAGTGTGTGTGAGAGAGGGATAGAGAGAAGAGAGAGTGTGAGAGAGATTGATAGAGAGAAGAGACAGAGTGTGTGTGAGAGAGAGGGGGATAGAGAGAAGAAACAGGCTGTGTGTGTGTGTGAGAGCGAGGGATAGAGAGAAGAAACAGGGTGTGTGAGAGAGAGAGGGGGATAGAAAGAGGAGACAGTGTGAGTGACAGGGAGGGATAAAGAGGAGGGACACAGTGTGTGTGAGAGAGAGCGGGATAGAGAGAACAGAGAGTGTGTGTGTGAGAGAGGGATAGAGAGAAGAGACAGTGTGTGTGAAAGAGGGAGGGGGCTAGAGAGAAGAGACACAGTGTGTGTGTGAGAGAGAGAGGGATGGAGAGATGAGTGTGTGTGTGACGGAGAGAGGGATAGAGAGAAGAGAGTGTGTGGGGGAGGGATAGAGAGAAGCAAGACAGAGTGTGTGTGAGAGAGAGGGATAGAGTGAACAGACAGGCTGTGTGTGTGAGAGAGAGGGGCTAGAGAGAAGAGACTGGGTGTGTGAGAGAGAGGGAGATAGAGAGAAGAGACAGTGTGTGTGTGAGAGAGGGATAGAGAAAAGAGACAGAGTGTGTGTGAGAGAGAGAGGTAGAGAGAGAGAGAAGAGACAGAGTGTGTGTGAGCGAGAAGGGGTAGAGAGAAGAGACAGAGTGTGTGTGAGCAAGAGGGATAGAGAGAAGAGACAGTGTGTGAGAGAGAGAGGGGTAGAGAGAAGAGACAGAGTGTGTGTGTGAGAGAGGGGGTAGAGAGAAGAGACAGAGTGTGTGAGAGAGAGAGGGATAGAGAGAAGAGACAGAGTGTGTGTGAGAGAGAGGGATAGAGAGAAGAGAGAAGAGACGGAGTGTGTGTGAGAGAGAGAGGGATAGAGAGAAGAGACAGAGTGTGTGTGTGAGAGATGGGTAGAGAGAGAAGAGACAGAGTGTGGGTGAGAGAGAGAGGGATAGAGAGAAGAGACAGAGTGTGTGTGGGAGAGAGGGGTAGAGAGAGAGAGAAGAGACAGAGTGTGTGTGTGAGAGAGAGAGAGACAGAGAGAGAGAGAGAGAGAGAGAGAGGGATAGAGAGAAGAGAGAATGTGTGTGAGAGAGAGGGATGGAGAGAAGAGTCAGTGAGTGTGAGAGAGAGGGATAGAGAGAAGAGAGAGTGTGTGAGAGAGAGAGAGGGATAGAGAGAATAGAGAGAGTGTGAGAGAGGGGGATAGAGAGAAGAGAGAGTGTGTGAGAGAGGGGGATAGAGAGAAGAGACAGGGTGTGTGAGAGAGGGATAGAGAGAAGAGACAGTATGCGTGAGAGAGAGGGGGATAGAGAGAAGAGACAGTGTATGTGTGTGAGAGAGGGAGAGATAGAGAGAAGAGACGGAGAGTGTGCGTGAGAGAAGGATACAGAGATGAAACAGTGTGAGAGAGAGAGAGGGATAGAGAGAATAGACAGAGTGTGTGAGTGAAAGAGGGATATAGAAAAGAGACAGTGTATGTGAGAGAGGGGGGTATAGAGAAGAGACAGGGTGTGTGTGAGAGAGAGGGATAGAGAGAAGAGACAGTGTGTGTGTGAGAGAGAGGTATAGAGAGAAGAGAGAGAGTGTGTATGAGAGAGAGAGGGATAGAGAGGAGAGACAGATTGTGTGAGAGATATGGATGCAGAAAAGAGACAGAGTGTGTGTGCGAGAGAGAAAGAGGGGTAGAGAGAAGAGACAGAGTGTGTGAGAGAGAGAGGGATAGAGAGAAGAGACAGTGTATGTGAGAGAGAAAGGGGTAGAGAGAAGAGACAGAGTGTGTGAGAGAGAGAGGGATAGAGAGAAGAGACAGTGTGTGTGTGTGAGAGAGAGGGATAGAGAGGAGAGACAGATTGAGAGATATGGATACAGAAAAGAGACAGAGTGTGTGTACGAGAGAGAAAGAGGGGTAGAGAGAAGAGACAGAGTGTGTGAGAGAGAGAGGGATAGAGAGAAGAGACAGTGTGTGTGTGAGAGAGAGGGATAGAGAGAAGAGAGAGAGAGTGTGTGTGAGAGAGAGAGAGGGATAGAGAGGAGAGACAGATTGTGTGAGAGATATGGATACAGAAAAGAGACAGAATGTGTGTGTGAGAGAGAAAGAGGGGTAGAGAGAAGAGACAGTGTGTGTGAGAGAGAGAGGGATAGAGAGAAGAGAAAGTGTATGTGAGAGAGGGGGGTATAGAGAAGAGACAGGGTGTGTGTGTGTGTGTGTGTGAGAGAGAGGGATAGAGAGAAGAGACAGTGTGTGTGTGAGAGAGAGGGATAGAGAGAAGAAAGAGAGAGTGTGTGTGAGAGGGAGAGGGATAGAGAGGAGAGACAGATTGTGTGAGAGATATGGATACAGAAAAGAGACAGAGTGTGTGTGCGAGAGAGAAAGAGGTATAGAGAGAAGAGACAGTGTGTGCGAGAGAGAAAGAGGGGTAGAGAGAAGAGACAGGGTGTGCGAGAGAGAAAGAGGGGTAGAGAGAAGAGACAGGGTGTGTGTGAAAGAGAGAGGGATAGAGAGAAGAGACAGTGTGTGTGAAAGAGGGAGGGGGATAGAGAGAAGAGACAGTGTGTGTTTGTGTGAGAGAGAGATGGATTGAGGGATGATTGTGTGTGTGAGGGAGAGAGGGATAGAAAGAAGAGACAGAGTGTGTGTGAGAGAGGGATAGAGAGAAGAGAGAGTGTGAGAGAGATGGATAGAGAGAAGAGACAGAGTGTGTGTGAGAGAGAGGGGGATAGAGAGAAGAAACAGGCTGTGTGTGTGTGTGAGAGCGAGGGATAGAGAGAAGAAACAGGGTGTGTGAGAGAGAGAGGGGGATAGAAAGAGGAGACAGTGTGAGTGACAGGGAGGGATAAAGAGGAGGGACACAGTGTGTGTGAGAGAGAGCGGGATAGAGAGAACAGAGAGTGTGTGTGTGAGAGAGGGATAGAGAGAAGAGACAGTGTGTGTGAAAGAGGGAGGGGGCTAGAGAGAAGAGACACAGTGTGTGTGTGAGAGAGAGAGGGATGGAGAGATGAGTGTGTGTGTGACGGAGAGAGGGATAGAGAGAAGAGAGTGTGTGGGGGAGGGATAGAGAGAAGCAAGACAGAGTGTGTGTGAGAGAGAGGGATAGAGTGAACAGACAGGCTGTGTGTGTGACAGAGAGGGATAGAGAGAAGAGACTGGGTGTGTGAGAGAGAGGGAGATAGAAAGAAGAGACAGTGTGAGTGACAGGTAGGGATAAAGAGAAGAGACAGAGTATGTGTGATAGAGAGAGAGAGGGATAGAGAGAAGAGAGAGTGTGTGTGAGGTGAGAGGGGGATAGCGGGAAGAGACAGTGTGTGTGTGAGAGAGAGAGAGAGAGAATGAAAGAGAAGAGACAGTGTGTGTGTGAGAGAGAGGGATAGAGAGAAGAGACAGAGGCCCTCATTTTAACCCTGGCGGTCTTTTGAGCCAACAGGCTGGCGGGACGTACCGCCACATTATGAGTGTGGCGGGTTGGATGCAGCCAACTCGCCACTTCACCACTCATACGATGATGGCGGTATGAGCAGCCAGGCCGGAGATGTCAATCTCCGACCAGGTGGCCCACGGAGTACCGCTGGCGGCATTATGAGCCTTCCTTTCGCCATGGTTTCAGTGGCAATAGCAATGCCATGATAACCATGGCGGTAGGCCCTACCGGTGACAGGGATTCCTTCCCTGTCACCAGTAGTCGGCTCCCCCACCCCGCCAACACTCACCTAAAAATCCTCCACCCCCCTCCATTGAAACACGTCCCCAACTCCCCCCTGATTCGAATACCCACACCCCTCCGATACACGCATTCACTCCCCCATCCCCCATAAACGCACACATCACCCTCCCACCCCCACTACAGTCAGAGCACCCTTGATCCCCCACCCCGCATACACGCACACATACACCCACACACACCATGCATACACCCATTCACGTACGCTGGCATACACGTATTCACTCATTCACTGGCAGACACGCATTCACATACACATTCGTCCAGACATACTCACAGACATTCTTACACACAGGCACACTGACATGCGGACACGCACTCACTCCACCATTCTTAAACGCATTCACTCACACGCATACAACACAACACACAGACGCATTCACACACGCACTCAGACACACACACAAAATCCCCCCCTCCCCCTCCACTGTCGGACGCCCGACTTACCTTAGGCGAGGAGGTCGTCCGGCAGGGAACAGGAAGGGGCGCTGCTACCTCCAGCAACGCCCGCTAGCAGAACACCGCCCGGCCGTATTGCAGCTCAAAATACGGCTAACAGCGCTTCTACTGGCGGGCGGTGCTGGTGTTAGCAGCGCCAGGTCACCACCGTCTACAAGTATGAACACTGCCGGATTTCCGCCCTTATTGTGGTGGAAGTCAGACAGTGGTCATAATCTGGCGGATGGGTAGTTACCTCCAGAGTGTGTGTGAGAGAGAGGGGGATAGAGAGAAGAGACAGAGTGTGTGTGTGTGAGAGAGAGGGATAGAGAGGAGCGACAGATTGTGTGAGAAAGGAATAGAGAGAAGAAACAGAGTGTGTGTGAAAGAGGGGGGATAGAGAGAAGAGACGGAGAGTGAGAGAGAGGGGGTGGAGAGAAGAGACAGAGAGAGAGAAGGGGGATAGAGAGAAGAGACAGAGAGTGAGAGAGGGGGGAGGAGAGAAGAGACAGAGTGTGAGAGAGAAGGGGGATAGAGAGAGAGTGAGTGAGAGGAGGTGGAGAGACGAGACAGTGTGTGAGAGAGAGGTGGATAGAGAGAAGAGACAGAGACAGCTCTGGGATGCCTCGGCCCTCACAGCCTGGGGTGAGAGAATCCTAGAAGTGGAGCATCCTCAAACCCTCAAGTGGGCCTTTTATGTCTTCTCTGCTAGAAGCCTCTGAGTGTCGATCAAGGCACTAGGGCTGTGTGTCCGGCTCTTCCCAGGCCCCAGCTCCGATGTTTGGGAGGGAGGAGCGCCAGGCCATGAGAGGCATCACTGAGGAGGACCTGGAGAGCTTCCTCCACAACAAGGTGAGGAGAGGGGGGGGAGAAGCCTGTCTGTGGGGCTGCGTCTGTCTGTCCTCTCAGCGCCTCCTGAGCCTTTGCCTAGCGGTCTGTCTCTCTGACTACCCTTTGGCCCCTTTCTCACTCTTTGTTTTTCCCTATTTGTCTCTCCCTTTTTGTCCCTGTCTTTCTATCTCATTTTGTCCCAGTCTGTTTGTCTCTGTTTGATCCAGTCTCTTTGTTCCTTTATTTCTGCCTTAATTTGTTTGTGGCTTTCTGCCTCAGTTTGTCCTAGTTTGTTCTTATCTTTCTGTCTCAGTTTGTCCTAGTTTTTTCCCTATCTTTCTGCCTCAGTTTGTCCCTATCTTTCTGCCTCAGTTTGTCCTAGTTTGTCCCTATCTTTCTGCCTCAGTTTGTCCCTATCTTTCTGCCCCAGTTTGTCCTAGTTTGTCACTATCTTTCTGCCTCAGCTTGTCCTAGTTTGTCCCTATCCTTCTGCCTCAGTTTGTCATAGTTTGTCCCTATCTTTCTGCCTCAGTTTGTCATAGTTTGTCCCTATTCTTCTGCCTCAGTTTGTCATAGTTTGTCCCTATCTTTCTGCCTCAGTTTGTCCCTATCTTTCTGGCTCAGTTTGTCCTAGTTTGTCCCTATCTTTCTGCCTCAGTTTGTCCCTATCTTTCTGCCTCAGTTTGTCCTAGTTTGTCCCTATCTTTCTGCCTCAGTTTGTCCCTATCTTTCTGCCCCAGTTTGTCCCAGTTTGTCCCTATCTTTCTGTCTCAGTTTGTCCTAGTTTGTCCCTATCCTTCTGCCTCAGTTTGTCCTAGTTTGTCCCTATCCTTCTGCCTCAGTTTGTCATAGTTTGTCCCTATCTTTCTGCCTCAGTTTGTCATAGTTTGTCCCTATCCTTCTGCCTCAGTTTGTCATAGTTTGTCCCTATCTTTCTGCCTCAGTTTGTCCCTATCTTTCTGGCTCAGTTTGTCCTAGTTTGTCCCTATCTTTCTGCCTCAGTTTGTCCCTATCTTTCTGCCTCAGTTTGTCCTAGTTTCCACCTATCTTTCTGCCTCAGTTTGTCCCTATCTTTCTGCCTCAGTTTGTCCTAGTTTCCACCTATCTTTCTGCCTCAGTTTGTCCCTATCTTTCTGCCTCAGTTTGTCCTAGTTTGTCCTTATCTTTCTGTCTCAGTTTGTCCTAGTTTGTTCCTATCTTTCTGCCTCAGTTTGTCCTAGTTTGTCCCCATCTTTCTGCCTCAGTTTGTCCCTATCTTTCTGCCTCAGTTTGTCCTAGTTTGTCCCTGTCATTCTGCCTCAGTTTGTCCCTATCTTTCTGCCTCAGTTTGTCCTAGTTTGTCCCTATCTTGCTGCCTCAGTTTGTCCTAGTTTGTCCCTATCTTTCTGCCTCAGTTTGTCCTAGTTTGTCCCTATCCTTCTGCCTCAGTTTGTCATAGTTTGTCCCTATCTTTCTGCCTCAGTTTGTCCCTATCTTTCTGCCTCAGTTGTTCCCTATCTTTCTGCCTCAGTTGTCCTAGTGTGTCCCTATCTTTCTGCCTCAGTTTGTCCTAGTTTGTTCCCATCTTTCTGCCTCAGTTTGTCCTAGTTTGTCCCCATCTTTCTGCCTCAGTTTGTCCCTATCTTTCTGCCTCAGTTTGTCCTAGTTTGTCCCTGTCATTCTGCCTCAGTTTGTCCCTATCTTTCTGCCTCAGTTTGTCCTAGTTTGTCCCTATCTTGCTGCCTCAGTTTGTCCTAGTTTGTCCCTATCGTTCTGCCTCAGTTTGTCCTAGTTTGTCCCTATCCTTCTGCCTCAGTTTGTCATAGTTTGTCCCTGTCTTTCTGCCTCAGTTTGTCCCTATCTTTCTGCCTCAGTTTGTCCTATTTTGTCCCTATCTTTCTGCCTCAGTTTGTCCCTATCTTTCTGCCTCAGTTTGTCCTAGTTTGTCCCTGTCTTTCTGCCTCAGTTTGTCCCTATCTTTCTGCCTCAGTTTGTCCTAGTTTGTCCCTATCTTTCTGCCTCAGTTTGTCCTAGTTTGTTCCTATCTTTCTGCCTCAGTTTGTCCTAGTTGTCCCCATCTTTCTGCCTCAGTTTGTCCCTATCTTTCTGCCTCAGTTTGTCCTAGTTTGTCCCTATCATTCTGCCTCAGTTTGTCAGTTTGTACCTGTCATTCTGCCTCAGTTTGTCCCTATCTTTCTGCCTCAGTTTGTCCCTATCTTGCTGCCTCAGTTTGTCCTAGTTTTTCCCTATCTTTCTGCCTCAGTTTGTCCTAGTTTGTCCCTATCCTTCTGCCTCAGTATGTCATAGTTTGTCCCTATCTTTCTGCCTCAGTTTGTCCTAGTTTGTCCCTGTCTTTCTGCCTCAGTTTGTCCCTATCTTTCTGCCTCAGTTGTCCTAGTTTGTCCCTATCCTTCTGCCTCAGTTTGTCCTAGTTTGTCCCTACCTTTCTGCCTCAGTTTGTCCTAGTTTGTCCCTATCCTTCTGCCTCAGTTTGTCTAGTTTGTCGCTATCCTTCTGCCTCAGTTTGTCATAGTTTGTCCCTATCCTTCTGCCTCAGTTTGTCCTAGTTTGTCCCTGTCTTTCTGCCTCAGTTTGTCCCTATCTTTCTGCCTCAGTTGTCCTAGTTTGTCCCTATCCTTCTGCATCAGTTTGTCCTAGTTTGTCCCTATCTTTCTGCCTCAGTTTGTCATAGTTTGTCCCTATCTTTCTGCCTCAGTTTGTCTAGTTTGTCGCTATCCTTCTGCCTCAGTTTGTCCCTATCCTTCTGCCTCAGTTTGTCCTAGTTTGTCCCTATCTTTCTGCCTCAGTTGCCCTAGTTTGTCCCTATCCGTCTGCCTCAGTTTGTCATAGTTTGGCCCTATCTTTCTGCCTCAGTTTGTCCTAGTTTGTCTCTATCCTTCTGCCTCAGTTTGTCCTAGTTTGTCCCTATCTTTCTGCCCCAGTTTGTCCCTATCTTTCTGTGGCAGTTTGACATAGTCTGCCTTTGGTTTTCCCTATCTTTCTACCTCAGCTTGACCCAAGCTGGACCAGTTTGTTGCTGCCTTTCTACCCTGTTCTCCCAGACTGACCCTGTTTGTCCCTATCTTTCTGCCTCAGTTTGGGCCAGTCTGCCTCCTTTGTCCCTATCTTTCTGCCTCAACTTGACCCAATCTGGACCCGTTTGCCGCTGTCTTTTTTTCCCCTGTTGTCCCAGTCTGGCCCTGTTTGTCCCATCATTCTGCCTCAGTTTGTCTCATTCTGCCCCTGTTTGTCCCTATCTCTCTTCTTCAGTTTATCTCAGTCTCGCCCTGTTTATCCCTATCTTTCTGCCTCAGTTTGTCTCAGTCTGTTTGTCCCTCTTTGTCCCTATCCTTCTGAATTAGTTTCTCCCAACCTGCCCCTGTTTGTCCCTATCTTTCTGGATCCGTTTGCCCCAGTCTTGCCCTTTCTGCCCGTATCTTTCTGCATCAGTTTGTCCCACTCTGCCACTGTTTGTCCCTATCTTTCTGTCTTAGTTTGTCCCAATCTGCACCTGTTTGTCACTCTTTTTGTGTCTTAGTTTGTCCCAGTCTGCCCCTGTTTGTCGCTGTCTTTCGGCCCCGTTTATCCCAGTCTGTCTCTGTTTGTTCCAGTCTGTTTGTCCCATCTTTCTGCCCCTGTTTGTCCCAGTCTACCCCTGTATGTCCCTATCTTTATGCCTCAGATTTTCCCTTCTCTGTTTGTTTCTGTTTGTTCCAGTCTTTGACTCTAATTTTCTGCTTCAGTTTGTCTGTCTGCCCCTATCTTTCTACCTCTGTTTGTTCCAGTCTGCCTCTGTTTGTTGCTGTCGTCCTGCCTCTGTTTGTTGCAGTCTGTTTGTCTCATCTTCCTGCCCCATGTTGTCCCCATCTGCCCTTCTTTGTCCCTAAGTTTCTGCCTCAGATTTTCTCAGTCTGTTTGTTTCTGTTTGTTCTAGTCTTTGTTGCTATCTTTCTGTCCCAGTTTGTCCCTGTCTGTCTCTGTTTGTTCCAGTCTGTTTGTCTCTATCTTTCTGCCTCAGTTTGTCCCAGTTTGCTGGTCTCTTGTTGTTCTAGTCGGTTTGTCCCTGTTTATTTCTATCTTTTTGCCTTTGTTTGTTCCAGTCTGCCTCATTTGTTGCTGTCTTTGCGTCTCAGATTTCCGTCTGTCTCTGTTTGTTCCAGTCTGTTTGTCCCTGCTTGTCCCATCTTTCTGCCTCAGTTTGTGCCAGTCTGCCCCTGTTTGTCTCCATCTTTCTGCCTTGGATTTTCCCAGTCTGCTGGTCTATTGTGGTTCCAGTCTGTTTGTCCCTGTTTGTTCCTATCTTTCTGCCTCAGATTTCCCCAGTCTGTTCCTATTTTTCTGCCTCATTTTGTCTCAGACTGCTCCTGTTTGTCCTGATCTTTCTGCCTCAATGTATCCCAGTTTACCTCTGTTTATTGCTGTCTTTCTGCCTCAGTTTGTCCCACTCTATCTGTGTTTGCTCCAGTTTGTTTGTCCCTTTTTGTCCCATCTTTCTGCCTCGGTTTGTCCAGTCTGCCCCTGATTGCTCCTATCTTTCTGCCTCGGTTTGTCCCAGTCTGCCCTGTTTGTAGCTGTCTTTCTGTCTTGGTTTATGGCAGTCTGCCACTCTTTCTCCCGATCTTTCTGCGGCAGTTTATCCCTATCTGCCTCTGTTTATCACTGTCTTTCTGCCTCAGTTTGTCCCTCTCTATATATGTAGGTTCCAATCTGTTTGCCCCTGTTTGTCCCTATCTTCCTGCCTCAGTTTGCCCCAGTCTGCTGGTTGTTACATACACACACTCACATTCTTGTGGCGGAAATCTGGCTGTGGTCATAATACAGCGGACGGCTGGTAGCCGCGGCAATGGTCTTTTGGCGGCCGTTGCCGCGGCAGTAGGCGGTTTTTACCACCGATGTCCAAATGAGGGCCTAAGTGATTTGCCTAGGATCACAGGATGTTGAGCCGACGCTGAGACTCAAACCTGGTGCCCCAGCTCCAAAGTCGGCAGCTCTGACTGTTACGCCTCATCCTTACTTCAAAGGGTATTAAATATGAGTCATAAAATCGGCGTGCTCATGCAGTCTGGGCAGAGCGTTTTTTGTGGTCATTTTAGGGCCGTGCAGCTTGCAGTTGTGGCTGTGTTTTGCATGGCATTGGTGCCTTGTAGCAGCTACTCTAACAGAGTCATCTCTCACTGTGACCCTCCCAGGGTTTTGCCAGTTGCCTTGCTCCCCAGTCAGGCCATGCTGCCCATGTTTGTACTAGAAGTGGGCAAGCCACTGAAAGCTCGAGTGAGGCATCTGAGAACCCCGAGCCCAGGACGAGGCGAGCTCTCAGTGAGGTGATGTGGCCAAGCGGCCACACCTGACACCCATGTATCGTCAGGAGCCGGGACTGAGCCAGGCTTTGGCTGACCATCTTGCGAATCCCACCAAATCTCTGTGTGCGTAAAACAAACATGTAACGTAGTCTGTGTCTGTTGTGAAGCTCTGCTAGGTCCGTGGGCAAGGTTTGCACTATGTAAAACTGACTGCAACGTAATGTGGATTCTGCCTGTCACCCATGCTCTAAGCTGATCAGACAAAATGTTAACCTTTGAGGTCAGAAATAGACACCCATCTACTGGCTGAACTGCAGTGTGAAATTGGAAAATCTGGGATCAATCCCAGCTTCCCTGCTGGACCAAATGTTGTGATCTTAGACAAATGTTTTATTTCACAGATCCTTCTATTTGTTCATTATCACTTATGCGAGCATCTTCAAATATGTGACTGCGGGATGTGTGCTGTACAAAAAACATGTTCTGAGTTAGATTTAATAGCCTAGCAAATGCTGCCATCTATAATAACAATCGAGGCAACATTTAAGGTTTACATGAAAATTGCTTAGCCTTCTGATTCTCCAATAGTATTGTCATTAGAGCGGGCAGGAATGTGGGCCGGTTCAGCTTTAAAAAGTCACTGTTTCAATAACTACTTTTCAAACAATCTAGGCCCGTATTAGGGATTAGTCGCACTTTCCATGTTTGCGCCACGGCGCACCTTAAAGCAGGTTTACCCGACTCGGAGTTCCATAGCGCTGGGTAGAAGAGGTGACTTTGCCCCCTGGAACCAGAAAGACTCCAAATGTCAAAAATATCACTAAAACAGTTGCTGGGGGCTAGAAATGGGCCAGAGGCACTGCTGACTCGGAACTGACACTGGGAATGAGTTTGGAGCCTTTTGGAGTATGGGAAGCTGTCTTTTGTTTGCCTGTATCCAAGAGAAGATCCTGGAATCTTACTCGACTCGGAGTTCCATAGTCCTGGGTAGAAGGAGTGACGTTGTCCCCTTGAACTCAAAATGTGGCAAATGATACTAAAACAGGTGCCTGTGGGCTAGAAATGGGCCAGAGGGACTCCTGGCTCAGTACTGACAATGGGAGGAAGTTTGGGAGCCTTTTGGACTATGTGCAGGCACCCTTGCACCATGGTGGAAGGGTGCCTGCGTTGCAAGGAAAATACCTTCCTGCACAAAAACAATCTCCCAAGATATTTCCTTCTTTCTATGAGTGCTGCAGTTTGCAGCACACATAGAAAGAGGAAATAATGAGGAGAAAAACATATTTTTCTCCTTGTTACGCCATGCTCTGGGAGGCGTCGCAATTTCACACAATCCCAGGTTGACAAACCTTTGTAAATCTGGGAATGAGTGAAACCATGGGTGGATGCATGGGAGCGCCAATGTACCACCCATGGGACGCCTCCCAGAATCCAGCCGCTGCAATACGTTACATTTTTTTCATATAGCCAGGCAAGGTGGCGCAAATAGCCCCTTGCATGTCTTTGTATATATCTACTGGCATTTTGCGTAATGGATGCGTCACAACAGGGGTGCAACCATGACGCAAAATGATAGCAAATATGGCCCTTGTCTTCTTTCCTGCTCAGCACAGGCTGAAGCTCTGGGATCTCAGGGCAAAGCTTGTATGTGTTGGGAGGATAAATTATGAGCTGTTCTTTCTGATGAACAATGACTCTACTGCTGTTTACAGACAGGTTGCATATCTGCCAGTACTAGGCTCAGAATTATCCATTATAAGCTCCTTCAGTTGGCGTACTATACCCATATCAAACTGCCTAGATTCAGTCTTTAACCGGATGACCGTGTGACAGATGTGGTTTAAATGACACAGATGTTTCACACCTGGCATGGCCATGCTGGCCGGTATACTCTTACTGGTTGCAGCTACAGGAGGCCTGTTCTCTTACAACAGAGGAAAGGATATTACTGGCTTCCCTTTTGGCTGTTCTGGGATATATTAAAGATTTATCTGCTTCCTTCAGGAAATATGTTGCGCTAGCCTTACATCTTGCCAAGATATGGATTGCTTGCCGCTGTGGATGTGGGCGGGCACCTATCTTCAAAGACTGAATCGGAGATCTCATATTTTGTTTATAATTGTATTGATATAGCGCTTACTACCCCAGACGAGGTGTTGAAGCTCTTTTCGGCGAGTAGCACACTACTCCGTAACCCAGAAGGATTAGTGGTGGATTAGTATGGGGAAATGTTAGTTAATTTGAGCGGTGGACATCTGAGTCTGTCAGTTGGATTGAATTGAGCAGTTATCGGTGTATGCTGAGCGTCTACCTATTTCTTCATGTCCCAGAGATATTTGGCGCCCCCTCCACACCCCGTTGACTCCGCCCTAACGGCATGGCGTCCCCTGAGCACACACTTCTACCATTCGGTGCTGCAGTCTGTCTATGGGCGTTCTGACTCCTGATGTACCTGGAGTTTATACCTTTGTTAATGTTGTGGCCATTTGCCGCCGTGCATTGATTGTACCCGCCTGCTTCGTATGTGAGGGTTGTAGCAGAATATGGTTCTGTATGAGATGCTTTGTTGTACGTGGGGATGGGCAGCACAGTTCGATGGAACTCTGTCGCCACTCTTGTTTGCTTTCACTTGTCATAATTAAAGCTAATTAAAAAAGTAGTACACTTTCTGCAATTCTAAACACACCTTATCATATTCTAATGCGATGTTTGTTGCATGAGTTATATGCAAAATATTTTCAGGGCTGGGTTCGTGCACAGGCTCTTAGAGCCAGAGCCGACCCTTGGCTGGGGTCTGGCACGGTTTTCGCTGTTAAATTGTTGGCTGGCCCACCTCTAGTTTGCACCTGCCATTGTGCCTGTGTGTGTCTGCCTCGTTCGTCTGTCTCTGCCTGTTGGTCCAAGTATCTCTGTTTATCCCCATCGGTCTCTGTTGCCCCTGTGTTCCCTAACTGATCTTCACTGACTCTCTATTACCATTTGCCTGTCTGCCACTATCTTATCAATCAATCAATCAATCAGTAATTTGTTAAGCGCGCTACTCACCAGGAAGGGTCTCAAGGCGCTGGAGGGGGGGGGGGTGCTCCTGCTCGAAGATCCTGCCTGTGGGTCTCACAGTGCTTGTGTGTTTTTCATCTGTTTATCTCTCCCTATTTCTGTTTGTTCCACTTTCCCTCTCTGTCTGCATTTGCCCCACTCCTTCCATTTCTCTTTGTCCCTGTCTGTCACTTGGGAACAGTAGCCAGACTGGCAAAGTCCCTTGATGCCAGCCCACATGGTAACAACCGACTCAACAATTAATACCCCAGTTTCGAGGATAAGAAGCATAGGCACCAGAAGCAGGAATGTGGGGGTGCTGCAGCTCCCCCAGAATAACCACAACAGCATTCAGAATGAGCAACAAAGATACCCTTAAAGTTTACCTTGTCACAGAGGTCAAAGGTCAGGCTCTGTCTTCTGACAACTGCTGCTTATTCTTTTAACATGTAGACTGGTGTTTACTTTTCTTTCTCTGACTGCAAAGTGAGAGTATTTTATGATACAAAGCGTGTAACCAACTTGCTGAGTGTAAAAGGAAAGGCTGTATGATGTTATTTGTTTCTAACAGAACAAAACTTGACCTGTACAATTATTTCAAAATATATAAACTGTTTGGAAAACACAAATGAAGAGATTTCTTTTGTAATTCTGAAGTGTGATGGAAACAAACATTGTGAGAGGATTAAAACAATGCAAGACACTTCATTTGGTGATGCACAAATCACAGCTGTTCCCTGAAGTCCTATTTCCACACATTATCAGTTGTGCAATTGCATGTTGCAAATTTAGTAGCCATTTCAATGGAAAATGTGTTGTCTATAAATGATAATGGCTACCACGTGGTGCGTTGGTAATATTTTTGCGACAGCGTGTCCCAAAATGCACCACCGGCTACATTCCACACCCTTACCTCTCCTGACGAATGGGTACGGCTCATCGGCTACAGTGGTTCTTTGAGTGATGCTTAGAGTTTTCACAATCCCTTCATCTTCAGTGATGGAACTGATAGCACCCTCCCACTTCGAGGATTGTTCCAGCTCCACTGCTAAAAGACACAAGCTTTGCAGGCAGTTCCGAAGGAAGACTGGGCCAGTACCAAGATTTCTCTCCAGCAGCAACTCATGTATGTGCCTCTGAGGCAGATGAGTGTCCAAAGCACTGGGCACACAGCAGGAGTTCAGTGTGGCTGTACTCTTCTTAGAGTAGCTCCTTCAGAACAGGGAGAATACTGACTGATCTACTCAAGAGGCACCTTGCTATCAGTGGGAGCCTGCAGAACAGAACTGGCCACATAATGCTTTTTGAGGTGATCGACTAACACCTTTCTGTTTTTCTTTGGATCAGGCAACAACAGCAAAATGACTGAGTGCCTTCTGCCCCAAGAACTGGAACACGTGGTCTGTAGGGCAGTCTGAATACTTGTTCGCCAAGGATGCTCTCCTGAACTAGCTCTCATACTTTGGAGAGACACCCACCAGCAGCTTTAGGAATCTCATCTGTGTTGGTGGCAGTCAGAGTTCTTCATGTTAGACAATTTAGTTCTAGTTTATTGAACAATTTGCCACACAGGGAATCGTGTTAAAGAGGTGGGTGTTTTCCTTTTCAGGGACCTCAAGATCAGGCACATACATGGGTACTCCAAAGAGTAATTCATAAGGAGTGTAAACACTTAACATTGCTCGGGGTCATTTATATGGTGCAAATGATTTGGTGCTCTCTGAACAGGTTATGCAGCCAGCTCAGTCCTGCATCCAACACCCCAGCAGCCAGGGCTCAAGCAGACTATGGATGCTGTACCTATTGTTTTCTAAGCTTTGGTAAGTGTTGCAACCAGTATTATTGCTGTCACATTGATCCCCACCAATCTTAGGTTGAGACCGAGTTCCAGGAGCCACTTTAAAGGTCCGCACCACTGCTTTTGGAGCCACGTCTGCTGCGCAGTTTTCTTTAGCATCAATGTCTGCACTTCTATGCGCTATGATATGCGAACAATGGCTAAAGGGAGTTTGTTCTGGGAAAAGCTACCTTTCCCCAGAGTTGCTTCCTTTTTGTTCACTCCCTTTGAATCTCTGAATTAGTTCAGCCACTAGTGCATTGTGTCCTTGGACACAGTGTGCTGAATCCAACACAATCCAAGAACTGCCTTCTATTGTGCACCTAACAGTGCATGTATTTCTGTGCACAGTAGAATCTTTTGTTTCTGTGGTGCCTTGAAGTCACAGGGTATTTCTGTTTAGTGCCAACCACTGACTGTGCAGAACTATCCATGGAAAACACACACACATACTCGTGCTTGGGTAGATCATTCAGGGTTTGTGAATATTTTGTGTGTATCGAAAAAATTATTGCATGAGAAATGTATGGACATCTTCAAACTTTGTCATTAAAAAAAAAACTGTACCAAACAGAGGTGTAGAATAGAGTCACTAGTAATACTAGCTTTGTTGCTGCTTTTAGAGTAGTATGGGAGAAACTATGGTGATTTGTTTTCCCTGCACCGGCCGCTCTTTTAGTATAGGTGTGTGTACGGAGGTGAGAATTTTCTAAGCAGGAGTAAAGTATTTCTTGGCAGAAGAATAGAAGTGAGATCTGAAAGCTATTGGAGTTGCCCGTCCTGCATTGTACACTGGGTACGTGTAGCCCTAAGTGCTGGCAACAACCCTGATTACTAGGTTAGTTCTGTTGTGCCATTCCTCTAAATGTTTAATCCTTAACATCTCCGTTTGCAGTCCATGTACGATAGCTGTGTGCTTTTTTCTGATGTTTATCAGAAAACATGAGCCACTACATTATACTAGGACCTAACTTGCTTTGCCTAATTTGTTAGGAAGCCCCATTAGGGCTTGGAGCATTGTGTTCATGAGTTCTACGGCAGCACACTCAAGGATGTCAGATCTAAAGCCTTAACCCTCCCTGGATAGCTCACATCACAGACAAATCACATTAACATATGCAATTCTGTATTTCCTAAAATTGATTTTAGTCCCATGTTGGGCCAAAAGTGTCACTATTTTGTCAACCCTAGCCAGGTGTTTAGTCGAGTCATTACCTGTAATTTGTGTATCATCATTGTATGACAGCGCCTTTAGATCCTCTTGTAAGATGTTTTTGTAGTTGTTAGAACTGGGGTCTCTGGTTGGCAGCCAGTTTACACCCTGTCCAAGTTGGGACCATCACTCTACTCAGGGTAAGGGAGTCACATACCTAAAATAACCCCTGCTCACCCCCTTGGTAGCTTTGCACAAGCAGTCAGGCTTATCTTAGAGGCAATGTGTAAAGTATTTGTAACTCCAAACACAGTGAAAACACAACAAAAGTACTCCACAGTACTCCACACCAGTTTAGAAAAACAGCCAATATTTATCTAAGTTAAACAGGACCTAAATGACAAAAATCCAACATTCACAAGAAAAGATATACATTTTAAAAGTTAAAAGTCTTACTCTGCAGGACTCAATGGATGTGCTGTTTTAGCACAAAGTACCGTGTATGCATCAAAATAAAGCCATAGGAGTGGTGATGCATCAAAAAAGCAAATGATGCATCAGTTCCTTACTCGCAAGTGAGGCAGTGCGTTGAGTTGACGATGCATCGATTTCCTGCTGTGCAGCCTCGGTTGCTTGCGCTGATGTTGAAGCTTTGATGCCCAGAGACGATGGATGGAAAATCCAGATGCGCAGCAATGATGGATCCGTGCTGAAGCAGGCGATGCATCGATTTTTCTGCAGCAACTGCCACAAAAACTGCAGATTTTTCTTTGGGTCACCAGCTTCCACTTCCAAGGGCACAGTGACTGGATTTGGCGCCACTTGGCAAGTCAGGGCTCTCAGCAGAAGAGCCCAGGCTTTCGCAGATGAAGTCTTTGATGCCCCTAAGAATTCACAACAGGAGACAAGGTCAGTTCAAGCCCTTGGAGAACCTTGGAAAACAGGATGTAGAAAGCAACGTCCAGTCCTTTCACTCCCAGGGCAGACGTAGCAGCAGCAGGCCAGCACAGCAAAGCAACAGGCAGAATGGCAGGTCCTCCTCAAGCATCCAGCTGTTCTCCCTGGCAGAACGGCCTCAGTCCAAAATGCTCTGAGGTTGTGGGTTCAGCAGTCCAATACTTATACGCATTTCTGCCTTTGAAATAGGTAAACTTCAAAGGAAAGTCTTTGTAGTGCACACAGCCCTGCCTCTCCCGGTCCTGGCCCCAGACGCACTCCAGGGGGTTGAATACTATTGTGTAAGGACAGGCATACCCCTATTAAGGTGCAAGTGTCAGTTCCTCCCTCCACTCTAGCCCAGGAGGACCCATCAGGATATACAGGAGACACAGCTCATCCCCCTTTGTGTGACTCTCTAGAGTGAATTCACAAACAACCCAAATGTCAGCCTGATCCAGATGTGAATTCCATAGCCAGACAGAGGCACAGAATGGTCAAGCAAGAAAATGCCTACTTTCTAAAAATGGCGTTTTCAAACTTCAATCTAAAAACCATCTTCACAATAAGATGTATTTTTAAATTGTGAGTTCAGAGAACCCAAACCTACACTTCTAGCTGCTCCAAATGGGAAACTGCACTTAAAAGATATTTCAAGGAAATCCCCATATTACCCTATGGGAGAGCTAGGCCATGCAATAGTGAAAAACAAATTTAGCAGTATTTCACTATCAGGACATGCAAAACACACTACTACATGTCCCACGTTTTAAATACACTGCACCCTGCCCATGGGGCTGCCTTGGGCATTCCTTAGGGGTGACTTGCATGTAGCAAAAGGGACGGTTTGGGCCTGGCAAGTGGGTGCACTTGCCAGGTCGAACTGGCAGTTTACAACTGCACACACAGACACTGCAGTCCCATGTCTGATACATTTTAACAGGGCTACTTATGTGGGTGACACAATCAGTGCTGCAGGCCCACTAGTAGCATTTGATTTACAGGCCCTAGGCACCTCTAGTGCCCTTTTACTAGGGACTTACTAGTAAATCAAATATGCCAGTCATGGAGAAAACCAATCTCCAACCCAATTTAGACAGAGAGAACTTGCACTGTAGCACTGGTCAGCAGTGGTAAAGTGCCCAGAGTCCTAAAGCCAGCAAAAATGAAGTTCAGCACAGGATCATAACAGGAGGTCAGAAGACAAAAAGACAGGGGAAACCACACCAAGAGCTGACAGTCTAACAGTAAGTCCTGCTGCAAAACCCAGGAGCTATTCTTATACCATTGTGGCAATCAAGTATATGTGTAGCTTAGCTTCTCACTTCAAATGAGACTGAGCTTGTACTTGGGACTCACTCCTTAAGTTAATCACATGTGGAACACATTCTTTGTCCCACCCCATTCGGTTTCTATACAATGCAAGAGCCTATTCACACACATATTTTTACCTGACTTCTTCAGGTACTAAGGAGAACACTTGCATTATAGCCTCCTCACCTCGAGGAGTGTCCCTCACAAAAACTGAAGGCCAATAATTTGCTGCAAGAATGATGTCTGATAAATTAAGCCAGAACATTGCTTTTGTTTTGTGCAGTATGTCACCCTCAATTATATTTATACATGATGAACCCTGTCTGGAGGGTTTACATGTCCGTTCAATGTCTCAACCTGAATGTACTCTTTAGTTGAAGTCGCCACCAGACGCTCCTTGAGAGTCCGGCGAACTATCGTCCCTTCTGCTGCGCTGTCTAGAAGTGCTACTGCCCAAATTGTGTTCCGCTGAAATATCTGTAGATTGCAGTGCATGCTTTTTTTGATAGACCAGCCACTTTCTTTTTCTTAAAGTGAGTCTTTGAGTCCAACCTTTACTCGTCCTTCTCTACACTATCTTCAGCGTCACGTCCTGACTCACTTTTCCCTTGATGTACTCATCTTTTCTGCGTTATTCATTCTGCCCAGTCCTTTCTGCCCTTTTACTGTCCCCAGATTCCTGCAAGACATGGAGAACGGCTGTCAGAATTTTGATGGTGATCTGACTTTTTTTATTTTATCTCAGCCTCCCAAATTCTAGCCACCCTTACTGGGTTCCTGCATTGAAGGAGATCACACCCTTGTTTTTTGTTTTACTTTCAGCTTCTTTTTAGTCTCTTAGCAGCCTTCTGCTTTCTGGAACCCTCATTCTTTGTTTTGAGATGGATTTTTTTTAGCCCATGAACATAAAGTATAACAGCCCTCAGAGGTGAAGACTTCTGAAATAATGTTTGGAAGTTCCTGTTCATGATCTTGAAGGGCAACCTCTGCCAGCCGCTAGCCTCCTCCCTGAGCTGCAGCTTCTCTGCAAATGTTAATCAGAGCTATCGTTAAGACTACTTCAAAATGACCCACTAAATTCATCCCTGAGTCTAGAGTCAGCTCAGGCTCATTCTGTCTCTGCTTTAACACCTCTGTGTTGGAAATGGCCCTTTTTGCAGGGTTATCCCCAAACCTTTTGCCTTCTTCCTCCTATTTTTTCAGGTCTGTTTTGCTGGTTTATTGTCTCTGCGCACTTTACCACTGCTACTCAGTGCTAAAGTCCAAGTGCTCCCTATAGAAATTGTACTGTTGGCATATTTGATTTACTAGTAAAGTGCACTAGAGGTGCCCAGGGCCTGTGAATCAAATGCTACTAGTGGGCCTGCAGCACTGGTTGTGCCACCCACATTAGTAGCCCTGTAAACATGGCTCAGACCTGCCACTACAGTGTCTGTGTGTGTAGTTTTAAACTGCCAATTCAACTTGGCAAGTGTACCCACTTGCCAGGCCTCAACCTTCCCTTTTACTACATGTCAGGCACCCCTAAGGTAGGCCCTAGGTAGCCCAGGAGCAGGGTGCAGTATATGTTTAAGGTAGGACATATACTAGTGTGTTTTATATGTCCTAACAGTGAAATACTGCCAAATTCGGTTTTCACTGTGCAAGGCCTATCTCTCTCATAGGATAACATGGGGACTGCCTTTAAATATCCTTAAAGCGGAGATTCCCTTTGAGAGTAGATACAAATGTGGAGTTTAGGGTCTCTGAATTCACAATTTAAAAATACACCTTTTAGTGAAGTTGTTTTTTAAATTGTCTGTTTGAAAATACCACTTTTAGAAACTAGGCATTTTCTTGCTTATACCATTCTGTGACTCTGCCTGTTTGTGGATTGTCTGTCGGGGTCAGTTTGACAGTTGGACTGTTTTGCACCTCTCTAGACAGTGACACAAAAGGGAGCTGAGGTGTAACCTGCATATCCTGATGAGCCATCTGCGCTGGAGGGCAGGGGAGGAGTGGTCACTCTCACCTGAAAGGACTGTGCCTGCCCTCACACAATGCTGTCTCCAACCCCCTGGAGTGTGTCTGGGGCCTGGTCTGGGCAGGGCAGGATCTCACAAACAAGAGAGACTTTCCTTTGAAGTTTGCCAACCTCAAAGGCAGAACTGGCTATAAGTAGTGGACCCAAAACCCCAGACTTTTAGAATCTTTCTTGAATCAAGAGGAACCTCAGCCCAGGTGAAGAGCTGAACAGCTGGAGGAGGAGTACTGTACCTTTGCTGTGTTGCTTTGCTGGACTGCAGTTGCTGCTTCTGCCTGAAAAGAGTGCAAAGGGTGAACTTTGCTGTGTCCTGCTTGAGAAAATTCTCCAAGGGCTTGGAGTAGAGCTTGCCTCCTGTTGGAAGTCTCAGGGACACCAAAGACCTGGGCCTACCGACGACAGCCCTTCAGCAATGACGATGCCGCTGCCTGCACTGTGACCTGTGGACACTGCACGTTGCACCGCCCCGCTTCACACCGTAGCCCTGGTCTCACCGACGCTGCTGTACGCCGTCACCAAGCCACTGCCTGCACCGGGACTTGTGGGCACAGCACTTTGCATCGTACCGCTTCTCAACGCAGCCCTGACGCCATCCACGCCGGGGCACCTGACTTCATCAGCCTCGAGTTCGATCTGCAACGCGTGTGACCTCAAGGGCCCGACAACTCCTGCACCGACTCCGGAACTGACACCGCGACGTCAGCGATGCCACTCTCTGGAGCTCAGCGCGAGGATCACGACGCCCTGCAAATCCAAGGTACTGTTCGCTGGTCTTCCCGACACCGTAGATGGCCCGCAACATCGCGGCTGGCCTGAACTGTTGGTTTTGTTGATCACAACGCTGTGATAGCCCCAGGTGGAGCTATCGACTTCAAGGAATTCAAATTTTTATCACTGTATGTTGGATTTTTATCGTATTCGGTCTTGTTTTATATAGATAAATATTGGCTATTTTTCTAAAACCGGTGTGGTGTCCGTTTGTAGTGTTTTCACTTATTACTGTGTGTTATCTGCAAATGCTTTATACATTGCTTCTGAGATAAGCCTGACTGCTCGTGCCAAGCTTCCAAGGGGGTGAGCAGGGGTTATCTGAGTGGGTATCTCCCTTATCCTGCCTAGAGTGAGGGTCCCTACTTGGACAGGGTGCAAACCGACTGCCAACTAGAGACCCCATTTCTAACACTCTGGTAATGGTGCTAATGAGGATGTGCCATATGTAGTAGTATATGCATTTACAAAGATTGTTTCCCAAGAGGTACGCTCTTTCACAGGCAGAACTATCCCAAGTAGAACACACATAGTTACAATCTTGTCCCTATCCTGGGTTGTCATGTGAGGAAAGACCACTCCTGATTAGCTGTTCAAGCAATCCAGAATGGAATTTTGTCTCCCTCTGTGGAACCCCATAATGGGATCTATTGCTGGGGGCTAATCGCTTGCACTGTGGGGTGCATATGTTGTGACCTGGAGCAAATGCTGCCGTAGCAGTTGATTGTATGACGTACTTTCAACGTTGCCTGTGAATAAGCATTACCTGATTTATTAGTTGTCTTACTTCTCAAATCAGCATATTTGCTGTGTAAGGATATGGTGTATACCCAGCCAATACAGGCCAGGCACCCTGCCAGTATATAAGGGACCCACTCTAATGTTTTGAAGCGCTCAGGGCAACTGACCACCAAACCATGCTTGATGTTCTAGATATCTTAGTGGGACTTCTGGGTTATGATAGGGCGTATAACTAGCTGGTGGTGAAGGTGCTCTGTTTGTGTAAAGTTTCCAGCATTGGTATCTGCAGCATCAAACTCCACCCAGCAGTAGAACATTTCAGAAGTGTATGAAGCATGTGCTTTAAAGCAAAAGTAACCCCATCACTGTATTAGTGACAACCCTAGCAAGGAGATGTTGTGTGAGTGTTGCCCTGAAATGTAGCCCTTTTCACAACTCAGAAATAATTGTTTTAGAACAGGACACAGATCTGAGAATACATTCTGTGAATACATTCGAGAAGACTTGATTATCACTTTGCAAGGAAAAGTGATATTAAACAAACATTCATTCTATATTTATCATTTATAAGTAAATGAATAGCTGTTGTATCCTAAAAGTAGTGATCCCTAGAAAAGAAAATGCATGTGGAGTTTAACAGGAGCACTGCAAACGAAACACCCTTTCTTGATGGTATCTTTTGATGTTCCGCCTTCTTGATGGCAAGATTCTGCGAAGGGTTGACACGTGCATCAACGAGATCCTATTAGAGAGTTGAGTTGCTGCCATTAAAATGGGAGACATTGATGACCGCCATGGTAAACAGAAGGGCAAGTAGACACAGGCTGAGACTTCCAAGGGGTTGACATCAACATGCAGCAGGACCAGGTTAATGGCCCTTTTACTGATTAGGCCACCTCAGATTATGGTGCATATTTAGCACCCCCTGGCGCCTCCTCGTGCCACATTAGTGTCATGTTTTTTATGCTAATGCGGCCCAATGAGGCCAAAATTGCCTCCTACATTGCACCACTTTGTAACCCTTTGCGCTACATTATTCCTGCACCAGGCATAATGTATGCAAAGGGGGTGTTTCCCCAATTAGGGAGGGCAGACAAAATAGAGCAAAGAACTCTTAGAAATTGGTTTGCATTCTTTTTTTCAGCACTTTTAACGCCTGCTTAAAGGAGGCACACCATTGTTTTCAATGGGCCTCAATGGGCTTTGCAGGATTAGCATAATTTTTTTTTACGCTAATCCTGCAAAGGGCCGAACTAGCATAACAAATTCTGACACTAGTTCCCTAACTACTGCCATGGTTCGCCACACATGGTGGCATTAGGAGGGCGCTAAGGGGTGCAAGAAACGTGGCGTTGTACCAGGTGCAGTGCCACTTTTCATAAATCTGCCCCTATGTGTGTTGTTCTATCGGATGCTGTGCTCGCTACTTCTGGCATTCCCTTAGTCTGCTTATCTCTTCCTTTTCTGTTCAGATTGCCCTTACAATGTTTTTCTTTTGTCTGCGTCTCCTTTGATTCTCAAGGTCCTTAGGTCCCTCCTGAGGGTATAGTCCTTTCTAAATCACAAATTTGCTCATTGGTTTTTAGCACTTCTACTGTCCTTTGGTCTACTTTGCACCTGATACCACTATTGAGGAAGATTGTCTGGCCTCCACGTGTCAGGCCTGTCTCATGGAATCGAAGCATTTCAGCTTCTCTGGACCTTCAAATTAACCTGTGTTGTTCCCATGAACTACAGTCATAAACAAGACAGCCAGTCCCTAGATTTTTCATACTTAGGCCCATATTTATACTTTTTGACGCTAAACTGCGCTAACGCAGTTTAGCGTCAAAAAATTTTGCGCCGTCTAACGCCATTCTGAAGCGCCATGCGGGCGCCGTATTTATGGAATGGCGTTAGCCGGCGCAAGCAGACCGGCGCTGCCTGGTTTGCGTGGAAAAAAGCCACGTACACCAGACAGCGCCGGCGTAGGGGGAAAATGGCGTATGGGCGTCTTAAATTGGGGCAAGTCAGGTTACGTCGAAAAAATCGTCGTAACCCGACTTGCGCCATTTTTTTTCGACGCCCATCCCCCATCAACATGACTCCTATCATTGTAAAGATAGGAGTCATGCCCCCTTGCCCAATGGCCATGCCCAGGGGACTTCTGTCCCCTGGGCATGGTCATTGGGCATAGTGGCATGTAGGGGGGCACAAATCAGGCCCCCCTATGCCACAAAAAATAAAAAAAATAAAACTTACCTGAACTTACCTTAATGTCCATGGGATGGGTCCCTCCATCCTTGGGTGTCCTCCTGGGGTGGCCAAGGGTGGCAGGGGGGGTCCCTGGGGGCAGGGGAGGGCACTCTGGGCTCATTTTGAGCCCACTTGTCCCTTAACGCCATGCCTGACCCAGGCGTTAAAAAGCGGCGCAAATGCGCCGTTTTTGGCCACGCCCACTCCTGGGCGTCATTTTTGCCCGGGAGTATAAATACCACGTAAAGGCCTGGGAGTCATTTTTTAAGACGGGAACGCCTCCCTTGCATATCATTAACGCAAGGAAGGGGTTCACGCTAAAAAATGACGCACACTCCGGGCACTTTGGCGCCCGAAGCGTCTAACGCCATAGTATAAATATGGCGTTAGTTGGCGTTAGTTTAGCGTCTAATTTGCGTCGAAAAAAACGACGCAAATTCGGCGCAACCAGAGTATAAATACGGCCCTTAGCGTCCAACCTCTTCGTTGAACCCTTTAAATTGCCAATGAGGGCATTTTGGATGGAAGAGTGGCTGTCCTTAGTGTTATGTTCCAGTCAGCCTACTCTACCCTTAGCACTGATGAACACTCCACCCTCTATGGGCAGGGATGTGGTCATCTTTATTTCTCAAATATTGTGGTGCTCTCTAACAAACTTTGTCACTGGTACCTAAGGGATCCTGGAATTGCAGAACTGCATCTCTGTGGTCCCATCTGTGCCCTTAGCTACAGCTACCTGGACCTCCATCCGTAGACCTTTTCTTCCCCTTCCTTTCGACAGGACTGGAAGTGTGCAAGGCAATGGTTGGTGGTTGCAGCTTTGAAGTAGTGAAAGGGGTGAGGGACCAGCTCTGGCTGGCTGTGAGGGTTGAGATTATTCCCCTTGTGTTAGTTGCTCATGAGACCTTGTGTTTTGTCAACAACATCCAGGAGCCAGGAGTATATTACAAGTTTAATAGCCTTGTGTGCTCCTTGTTTAGTTTAGCATTAGTTCTGGAGTGTCTGCACACAGGGCACAGGGCCTCTCCTCTCCCCACAGATTATTGCATCTCAGAGCTATACAAAGTCTCTCCCTCCTCTTTCGCCATAGTTCAGCCATGCTTCTCTCCTCCTCTCCTTGTATGCTTGGCAGTGTCTCTCATCATACATCTGGGCAGTGACCTCGCTTTATGTTGCTTCATCTCTGGACAATGACCATCATGTCTTCTGTGGTTAATCACTCTCTTCCACACATGTGGCAGTGAGGTCACCTTCACTCCTCTCACGGCTTCTAGTGAATCCTTCTAGACTCCTCCCTGACACCCAGCAGCTCCAGTTGGTTCATCACCTGTCGCTGACATCTACTTCTTCTGTCCGCAGGTTGATTTAAGACAGCGGGTGGTTTCCAAGATGGTGGAGGAGGTGCAGAAGATTATCCAGCAGCTGACCATGGAGATCAGTGTAAAAGATTCCCGCTTCCAATCCATCTCCAACTCCGGAATCCACAACGACAATATCAAGGTAGGGGCAGAGGCACAGGAAAGCGGAGCATCCGAAGCTTGGATCTAGACAGCTTCCCTCGTCCAGATCTGGTTCTTTGGGTGGCCTCCTATTGGATCTCCCTGAAGCCTCACCTACCAGAGCAATCAATCAATCAGGATTTATAAAGCATGGCTAATCACCCAATGGGTTATCCAGGAGCACAGAGGTGAATGGCTGGGCAGTCTGTCCAAACCTACTCGGATTCACCCATCCGTCTCCAGTGCCAGACTCATGCTCCCCGTCTTCGGGTGGGCTGCCCCTTCTGCCGGAGGCCGCCGTGAACTGCTGGCCAGAACTAGCTCAGATCGGATAAGGGGATCATTGCACCCCATAAATGTGCTGATACATAGTGGCTCTTTAGTGGTGTCCCCAAGGGCCAGATGTATATGAAGGCCATGAAAGAGTGGGATGTGTGATGGAACAATGCATGCGCCAACCATGCATGCCTGAACAACGCTGTTGCCATTACCACGCATGCCTTTACAACGATTTAAGGCATGTGTGGAACGGCATGCGTGGTTTTCTCATGCCACCCCGCCCGCCCTATAAACACAAATACTCAACCCCACCACTTACCCTAAACACAACTACCCCGATCCCCCCACCTGCCCCTAAAAACTACCCCCATGCCCTAAAACCTACCCCAACTCCCTACCCGCCCTAAAAACAACCAACCCCACCCCCAAAAATTAAACTATCCCGCCCCTAAAAATAAAATGACCCCAGCCCCCCCACCCCGCCCCTAAAAACCTGACCCCCCCACCTGCCCTAAATACAAAATTACCCTGACCCCACCACCCCGCTCCTAAAAACACACCCGCCCTTAATACAAAATTATCCCAACCCCCTGCCCCTAAAACAAAATTACCCCGACCCACCTGTCCTAAAAACCATAGTACCCGACCCCCCACCCTAAAAACAAAACTACCCCGACCCTCCACCCCACCCCTTAAAATAAAATAGACCAACCACCCTTAACCCCTAAAAACTACCCCAATCCTATCCCAGCTCCACTTACCTGACCATGTCCTACCCTGACCCCCGACCACATGTGCTAGAGCTGGCGAGCCAGTGGCAGAAGCGGGAAAAAGGGGAAGCGATGAGGAGCGAGTTAGAGAGACCCCGAGCTTCACTTCTGCGGTCGAGGAGGTCTCAATGATTATAATACAGTTAGCCAGAGACACCACAAACTGGTATCCACAACATTCATCAGTCCATTGAAGATTAACAATTGCTTACTACAGATATTCACATATAAACATTCATACATGATTTCATAGTGCATAAACAGTCTAAAATGTGTTGAAATGTTATATTGCATAAACTAGCAACTGATTTTAACTGATATCAACTGTCTAAAATGAGTTGCAAGTCTATACTGGCTGATATTCACTGATATAATTCGGCTAAGATCAGTTATTGGTCTATACTAGCTGATATAAGCCGCCTAAGATCAGTTGTTGGTTTATACTACCTCATGTACACTGATATAAGCTGGTTAAAATCAGTGCCTAGTCTACCCTAGCTGATGTACACTGATATAAGCTGTCTAAAATCAAATCATTTACCTAGCTGGTATGCACTGATATAGGCTGTCTAAGATCAGTTGCTAGTCTATAGTAGCTGACATACACTGATATAAGCCATCTGAGATCAGTTACGGGTCTCTACTAGCTGATATACACTGATATAGGCTGTCTAAGATCAGTTGCTAGTCTATAGTAGCTGACATAAACTGATATAGGCTGACCAAGGTCAGTTGTTAGTCTATACTAACTGATATACACTGATGTAAGCCGTCTTAGATCAATTGCTGGTCTGTACTAGCTGATAAACACTGATTTAGGCCATCTAAGGTGCGTTGTTAGTCTATACTAGCTGATATACACTGATATAAGCGGTCTAGAATAACCTGTTGGTCTATACTAGCTGATACACACTGTTATAAGATGCCTAATATCAGTTTCTAGTCTATAGTAGCTGATATACGCTGTGTATGATCAGTTGCTTGTCAATACTAGCTGATATACACTGATACTAAAATCAGTTGCTGGTCTACACTAGCTGATATACACTGGTTAAAGCTGTCTAGAATCAGCTGTTATTCTGTACTAGCTGATATACACTGATATAAGCTGTTTAGAATCAGTTGTTAGTCTGTACTAGCTGATGATATACACTGATATAAGTTGTCTAAGATCAGTTGCAAGTCTATAATATCTGATATACAATGATATAAGCCATCTAAGATCAGTTGCTAGTTTATGCTAGCTGATATGCAGTCACATAAGCTGTCTAGAGTCAGTGGTTAGTCTATACTAGCTGATATACACTGATATAGGCTGTCTAAGATCAATTGTTAGTCTACGCCTACTTATATACACTGATATGAGCCATCGAACATCAGTTGCTGGTCTACACTAGCTGTTATACACTGATATAAGCGGTCTAAGATCAGTTGCTGTTCTACACTAGCTGATATACACTGATATAAGCGGTCTAAGATCAGTTGCTGGTCTACACTAGCTGATATACATTGATATAAGCCATCTAAGATCTGTTGCTAGTATATACTAGCTGATATACACTGAAATAAGCCATCAAAGATCAGTTGCTGGTCTGTGCTAGCTAATATACATTGATATAAGCCATCTAAGATCAGTTGCTAGCCTCCACTAGCTGATATAAAAGCCGTCTAAGACCAGTTCCTAGTCTATGGTAGCTGATATACGGTGATATGAGCTATCTAAGATCAGTTGCTAGTCTCCACTAGCTGATATACACTGATATAAGCCATTGAAGATCAGATGTTAGTCCATACTAGCTGATTATCACTGATATAAGCTGTCTAAGATCAGTTTCTAGTCTACACTAGCTGATATACAGATATAAGCTGTCTAAGATATTTTGCTGGCCTACACTAGCTGATATACACTGAAATAAGCCATCTAAGATCAGTTGCTGGTCTGTATTAGGTGATATACACTGATATAAGCCGTCTAAGATCAGTTGCTAGTCTATAGTAGCTGATATACGGTGATATGAGCTATCTAAGATCAGTTGCAAGTACACACTAGCTGCTATTTACTGATATAAGCCATTGAAGGTCAGTTGTTAGTCCATACTAGCTGATTATCACTGATATAAGCTGTCTAAGATCAGTTGCTAGTCTACACTAGCTGATATATAGATATACATTGTCTAAGATATTTTGCTGGCCTACACTAGCTGATATACACTGAAATAAGCCATCTAAGATCAGTTGCTGGTCTGTACTAGCTGATATACAGTGATATAAGTCATCTAAGATCAGTTTCTAGTCTATACTGTTTGAGATGCACTGATATAAGCTGTCTAAGATCAGTTGCTATTCTACATTAGCTGGCATACAATGATATAAACCAGCTAAGATCTTTTGCTGGTCTACACTAGCTGATATACACTGATATAAGCTGTCTAAGATCAGTTCCTGGTCTACACTAACTGATATACACTGAAATAAGCCATCTAAGATCAGTGCTGGTCTGTACTAGCTGATATACACTGATATAAGAAATCTATGATCAGTTGCTAGCCTCCACTAGCTGATTTACACTGATATAAGCCATTTAAGATCAGTTGCTAGTCTGTACTAGTTGGTGTACAGTTATATAAGCCATCTAAGACCAGTTGTTAGTCTGTGCTAGCTGATATACAGTGATGTAAGCCGTCTAAGATCAGTTGCTATTCCATGCTAGTTGATTACCACCGATATAAGCTAAGATCAGTTGCTAGTCTATTCTAGCTGATATCCACTAATATAAGCTGTCTAAGATCTGTTGCTGGTCCACACTAGTTGATATACACTGAGATAACCTATCTAAATTCAGTTATTAGTCTCAACTAGCTGATTACCACTGATATAAGCTGTCTAAACCCAGTTGCTAGTCTATACTAGCTGATATACACTGATATAAGCTGTCTAAGATCAGTTGCTAGTCTATACTAGCTGGCATAGAATGATATAAGCCATCTAAGATCAGTTATTAGTCTATACTACCTGATTAGCACTGATTTAAATTGTCTAAAATCAGTTGCTAGTCTATACTAGCTGATTACCAGTGATATAAGCTGTCTAATATCAATTCCAATATCAATCATTCAATATCAATTACTAGTCTATACTAGCCTAGCTGATTACCACTGTTTTATATAAGGCACACATCCAATATTAAGTCCATTTTGAATCAATGTTCAAACCTTTATTCTCCAAATTTCAGAAACGAATATTCATATCTTCAGTTCTTCAATTTTCCAGCTGTTTGTTGTCAAAAGCCATAAGAACTCACCGTGTCGTGGTCGTGTTTCGTCCGGGGTGTACCCCAAGACTTCATCAGGGCTGTAATGATATGTATATGGCATGTTGTCTAAACAGTATTTTTACACTCAAAGATATTTCATAACAAAATAATTTTAAACATTTCTCTCAAAGAGTGGGATCATCCTGTGTAAATGTTAAGTGCCTATTATCATGATAAGTGAAAATAAAGTGAGTTTTTCATTCTGACTGTTATATACAATTAATTATTTGCGGTAATTAGAGACCATGCACATGTGTAACAAAATAGGAGAAGAACAATCACGTATAAGATACTTGATAATCCAACATTATTATGAATTACTCATTAGCGGTGATCTAATTATGTGAAAAAAGAAAAATCATGCACAAAAAATGTTGCATTACGGAAATATCAATTCAAATCACAGCCACCAATGTGCAAGCATACATGTTTGTAACCATGCCCTTGATTAGTTGTAGAGAAAATGGTAGGGAGCGCTAGCAGTAAAACTACAATGAATAACAAAGTCAAAGTAAGAATAGGAGCGGACCCTCCACCTAACAGATGGAACCTGTTTGTTCATAGTTTAGATTGTGAAAGCTTCCTCATGAATGAATTATAACTAGTATTGGCTCCTGTGATGAGACCAATAAAGAAAATAACATACAAGTATTGTAAAAATTAATGTAACAATTGAAGGTACAGAGTAGATACCTAATTCTACTATCACTACATGAACCCACTTATCACAATAATATTCAATTAGAGATTCTACCATCATTTGAACAAAGTCCCACCATGTAAATATTGGCAAAAAGGTATAACTGATGTCCGTAGTTGTTTACATTCACATTCTAACCATAAACACCTCGGTAAATTGTAAATCCCGATATCAGTAAAGAGTGTACACAACGTAATAGGCAACACGTGTTTTGCCTAAAATAGTAACCGACAGATTAGTTAACCAATTTCTATGCATGTTCCTCCTGCGTGCGGCGAAAGGCACAATGCAGAAATAACTGTTTGTGGCAGGAGGATCATGCATAGAAATTGGTTAACTAAGCTGTCGGTTACTATTTTAGGCAAAACACGTGTTGCCTATTACGTTGTTTACACTATTTACTGATATCGGGATTTACAATTTACTGAGGTGTTTATGGTTAGAATGTGAATGTAAACAACTACACTCACTTTATTTTCACTTATTATGATAATAGGCACTTAACGTTTACACAGGATGATCCCACTCTTTGAGAGAAATGTATAAAATTATTTTGTTATGAAATATCTTTGAGTCTAAAAATACTGTTTAGACAACATGCCATATACATATCATTACAGCCCTGATGAAGTCTTGGGGTACACCCCTGACGAAACACGTGTTGGTGAGTTCTTATGGCTTTTGACAACAAACAGCTGGAAAATTGAGGAACTGAAGATATGAATATTTGTTTCTTAGATTTGGAGAATAAAGATTTGAACATTGATTCAAAATGGACTTAATATTGGGTGTGTGCCTTATATAAAACAAAAATTTTATCAGTGACTTATCACTGAATGTAAGGAGTTTAGGATGACCTCCTTTTAAGTGCACCACCAGAACTAATTGATACACAACGATTCTTGACAAGCAGCGCCATACACTCCCCTTCTTTGGTCATCCCCTGTTATTATCTGATTACCACTGATTTAAGCTGTCTAAGTTCAGTTGCTAGTATATATTAGCTGATGTACAGTGGTGTAAGCTGTCTAAGATCAGTTGCGTGTCTATACTGGTTGAAATGCACTGATATCAGCTATCTAAGATCAGTTGCTAGTCTATAATAGCTGACATCAATCAATCAATCAATCACAGGATTTATAAAGCGCACTAATCACCCGTTAGGGTCCCAAGGCGCTGGGAGGGGAAGCTACTGGTCGTAAAGCCATGTCTTTAGGCTTTTCCTGAATGTCAAGAGGTATTGGGTCTGGCGAAGGTGGAGCGGTAGGAAGTTCCAGGTCTTGGCGGCCAGGTGGGAGAAGAATCTTCCTCCGGCGGTGGTGCGGCTGATGCGGGGAACGGAGGCGAGGGCGAGGGTGGTGGAGCGGAGGTTGCGGGTGGGGGTGTGGAAGGTGAGTCTGTCGTTGAGGTAAGCTGGACCTGTGTTTTGGAGGGCCTTGTGTGCGTGGATGAGGAGTTTGAAGGTGGTCCTCTTTGGTATTGGTAGCCAGTGTAAGTCTCTGAGGTGGGGGCTGTTGTGTTTGCGGCGTGGGACGTCAAGAATGAGTCGGGCGGATGCGTTCTGGATTCTTTGCAGCTTTGTTTGGAGTTTGGTTGTTGTTCCTACATATAAGGCGTTTCCGTAGTCCAGTCGGCTGCTGACCAGGGCGTGGGTGACAGTTTTCCTGGTTTCGACGGGAATCCACTTGAAGATTTTGCGGAGCATGCGGAGGGTGTTGTAGCAAGAAGAGGAGATGGCGTTGACCTGCTGAGTCATGCTGAGTGTGGAATCCAAGATGAATCCCAGGTTACGTGCATGGGTGGTGGGAGATGGTGCAGATCCTAGGGAGGTGGGTCACCAGGAGTCGTTCCATGCTGAGGGGTTGGCTCCGAAGATGAGGATCTCTGTCTTGTCTGTGTTTAATTTGAGGCGGCTTGATTCCATCCAGCTGGCGATGGCTTGAAGTCCATTGTGGAGGTTGTTTTTTGCAGCTGTAGGGTCTTTCGTGAGGGAGAGGATTAGCTGAGTGTCGTCTGCATAGGAAATTATGTTGATGTGGTGTGTTCGTGCGATGTTGGCGAGTGGGGCCATGTACACGTTGAAGAGCATGGGGCTGAGTGACGAGCATTGGGGGACGCCACAAATGATTCTGGAGGCTTCTGATAGGAATGGTGGAAGGCGGACTCTCTGGGTTCTGCCTGAAAGAAATGATGACATCCAGTCGAGTGCTTTATCGCGGATTCCGGCATTATGGAGGCGTGTGCGGAGAGTGTGATGACATACCGTGACGAAGGCTGCGGAGAGGTCTCGGAGGATGAGTGCTGCTGTTTTTCCTTTGTCGAGCATGGTCCTGATGTCGTCTGTGGCAGCAATGAGTGCGGTCTCGGTGCTCTGGTGTTTGCGGAATCCGGATTGGGAGGTGTTGAGTGCCTTGCTGTCTTCCAGGAATCGGGATAATTGGCTGTCCACAATCTTTTCGATGACTTTGGCTGGGAATGGGAGGAGGGAGATCAGTCGGTTGTTCTTAGGGTTGTCTTGGTCTTCCTTGGGTTTCTTCAGCAGGGCGCTGACTTCTGGGTGCTTCCAGCTTTCTGGGAAGGTGGCTGACTTGAAGGAACTGTTGATGGTGTTGCAGAGGTGGGGAGCGATGATGATATTTGCTTTATTGAAGACATGGTGTGGGAAGGGGTTCGATGGTGATCCGGAGTGGATGGAGGCCATGGTGCTGGCGGTGTCTACTTTGTTGACGGGGGTCCAGGAGTGGAGGAGGTGGGTGTTGCTTGGGGTGTTGGGTTTGTGGGTGTTTGTAGTCAGCTGGTGGGTCTGGGGGTTGAAGTTGTTGTGGATTTCTTCTATCTTTCAACGGAAGTGGGTTGCGAGTGAGTTGCAGAACTCCTGTGATGGCGGGGGTTTGTTGGAGCAGGTCTTGGGAGTTGAGAGCTCTTTGATGATGCCGAAGAGCTCTTTACTGTTGTGAGCGTTGGTGTCAGTGCGGTTTTTGAAGTGGGTCCTTTTGGTGGTACGGATCAGTTGGTGATGTTTGCGTATGGCATCCTTGAACGCAATGTGGTTGGTTGGTGGGTTCACGGTGCCAAGTTTTTTCCATTCTGCGGCATAGCCGTTTGGATTCCTGTAGGTCTGGGGTGAACCAGCTTGCCTTGATTCTGTGGAGGGTGTTTGGGGGGTTTTTGAGCGGTGCGAGGATGTTGGCGCAGTCCTCTATCCAGTGATTCAGGTTGGTGGCGGCTGTGTTGGGGTCCGTGGTCTCAGGGGGTGGGTCCTGGGCGAGTGTGGAAATCAGTTGATCCGTTGATATTTTGCTCCAGTTGCGTCGGGGGGTTGTGTGCGGTGGTGGTGGGTGACTGGTTTCTGGTAGGAGAAGAGGATGCAGCGGTGGTCTGTCCAGCTGAGTTCGATGGTGTGGCTGATATAGACGTGGTTGCTGGCTGAGAAGACGGGATCGAGTGTGTGGCCTGCGGAGTGGGTGGGTGAGCTTACGAGTTGTTTGAGGCCGAGGTTGGCGAGGTTGTCTAGCAGGTTGGTGGTGTTTGCGTCGTTGTTGTTTTCTAGGTGAAAGTTCTGATCGCCGAGGAGGATGTACTCTGTGGAGTCGAGGGCGTTGGTACTGATGATGTCGGCGATGGCTTCGCAGAATTGAGAGCAGGGGCCTGGGGGTCTATAGATCAGAGTTTCTTTGAGGGTGGTGTTTGCGTTGATGTGGATTCTGAAGTGGAGGTGCTCGGCGAGGTTGAGGGTGTCATGGGTGCTGCTCGAGACTTTGATGGTGCTTTTGTAGACTATGGCGATTCCTCCTCCTGGTTTGTTGGTGCGGTCTCTTCTGGTGATTTTGTAGCCTTCAGGGATGGCTATGGCTATGTCGGGTTCAGAGGCCGAGTGTGTCCAGGTTTCGGTTAGGAAGGCGATGTCCGGCGAGGTTGAGGTCAGTAGGTCCCACAGTTCAATTGCGTGTTTGTGGATGGAGCGGGTGTTGAGTAGGATGCAGCTGAGGTGGTTGTCAGCAGGTTTGTCGTGGTGCTTTAGGGTACAGGTGAAGCGACAGACTTGGCAGGAGAAACGTCCCTTGGTGTTCTTTGGGGAGGACAGGAAGCAGGTGGAGGGGCGTCCTGGATTGAGGGCGTGGAGATCACTGGCAGTATAGTGGCGTGGGGAGGTGTGGGGGCCTTGCGGGCCAGGGGGAGTGGTGCTGGGCACGGTCCAGGCGCAGACGGGCTTGCCTTTGACGCGCCAACGACGCGTCCGCACCACGGCTGCCATAAGAGGGGCGCTAGGAGGTGGTGGCAGCTGGGTGGAGGGAGGGCTGGGTGAATGGGAAGGCTGGGGGAGTGGGGCCGCAGGGTTCAGCGGTGGGAAAGGAGATGGAGAAGAGGTGGGGGGAAGAGGGTGGGGATGCAGCTGCAGGGTTTGGGAAAAATGGACGAAGCCCAGGAAGCTAAAATAAAGTAAGCTAAAATAAAACAAATAAAACAATAAGAAACAAAACGGCAGAGTGGAGGCGGCACGGGCGGCGGTGAGAGGAGCTACTGATATAAGCTGTCTAAGATCAGGTGCTAGTCTATACTAGCTGACATACAATTATATAAGCCGTCTAAAATCTTTTGCTAGTCTACACCAGGTGATATACACTGATATAAGCCATCTAAGGTTAGTTGTTAGTCTATACTAGTGGATTACCAGTGATATAAATTGTCTAGGATCAGTTGCTAGTCTATACTAGTTGATGTATAGTGATATTATATGCAGTCGAAGATCAGTTGTTAGTCTATACTAGCTGATTACCACGGATATAAGTTGTCTAAGATCAGTTGCTAGTCTATACTAGCTGATTACCAGTGATATAAACTGTCTGCATTCAGTTGCTACTCTATACTGGTTGAAATGGGCTGATACCGGCTGTATAAGAACAGTTACTATTATATGACTGTTTCATATGGCTGCAGAGCAGGGGGCCCTTTTGCTATTTTTTGTGTATTTAATGTTGGGGGGAGGTTTGTGTCCCTACTTAGTGTAGGAGGCTGGCCTGGCTTATAGTGGGTACCTGATGGTACTTACACCTTGTGCCAGGTCCAGTTATCCCTTATTAGTAGATTAGTAGTGTTCTAGCACGTTAGGCTGATAGAGGTAGCTATAGCAGAGCAGCCAAGGCTGAACTAGGAGACATGCAAAGCTCCTACTATACCACTTATATCATATAGCACTATATCATAAGAAAACACAATACTCAGAGTTACTAAAAATAAAGGTACTTTATTTTAGTGACAATATGCCAAAAGTATCTCAGAGGATATACTCCCTTAGGAGGTAAGTAATATACACAAAATATACACACAAACCAAAACCAGGTAAGTAGACAGTTAGAAAAGTAGTGCAAACACTGTAGAACACAATAGAATGCAATAGGAGACAATAGGCCTAGGGGCAACACAAACCATATACTCCAAAAGTGGAATGCGAACCACGAATGGACCCCAGGCCTAGTGTAATGTGTAGAGGGTCATTGGTAGTGTAAGAAAACACTAAGGGTGTCCAAGATACTCCACCCCAAGACCCTGAAAAGTAGGAGTAAAGTTACCCTACCACCCCAGAAAAACAGTAAAGTCGAGATAGGGGATTCTGCAAAGACAACCACTGACTGCAAAGCAATGAAGACGGATTCCTGGACCTGCAAAGGAAGGGGCCCAAGTCCCAGAGTCACGCAAGTGTCCAGGGGGGAAGGAGCCCACTAACCCCGGATGAAGGTGCAAAAGGGCTGCCTCCGGGTGGAAGAAGCCAAATATTTTGCAACAACGGAAGGAGCCAGGAACTTCTTGTTTGGTCAGAAGATGTCCCATGGCGTGCTGGAGGATGCAGAGTTGTTTCCACGCAGAAATACCACAAACAAGCCTTGCTAGCTGCAAGAGTCGTGGTTAAAGGCTTTGGATGCTGCCAGGGCCCAGAAAGGACCAGGAGGTTGCCCCTTAGAGGAGGAGACAGTGGCTGGGAGAGCCAGTGCCTGGGAGAGCCCACGCAGAAGCAGGGTGCACCCGCAGAAGCACCTGAACAGGTGCACTAGAAATCTGAGCAGGCGGTCATCTGTGCACAACAAAAGAGGGTCCCACGAAGTCAGAGGTCAACTCTGCGAGTTGGGCAATGCAGGACGGAATGCTGGGGACCTGGGCTGTGCTATGCATGAAGGAAGTCTTGTGAAAGTGTACAGAAGCCCTAGCAGCTGCAGATCACCCAGTACACAGGATTACTGTCTGGCGTGGGGAGGCAAGGACTTACCTCCACGAAATTTGGACAGAAGGACCACTGGACTGTCGGGGTCACTTGAATCCAGCTTCTGTGTAACAGGGGCCATGCTCGTCAAGATGAGAGGGGGCCCAGAGGACTGGTGATGCAGAAGTTTGGTGCCTGCGTCAGCAGTGAGAAGATTCCGTCGACCCACAGGAGATTTCTTCTTGGCTTCCAGTGCAGGGTGAAGGCAGACAGCCCTCAGAGCATGTACCACCAGGAAACAGTCGTGCCAGAGCAGGGGCTGGGGAATCCCTGAACCGGTGTAGACTGGTTTATGCAAAGAGGGCACCATCTGTGGTTTCCATTTCCAGAGGCTGGGGGAGGCTACTCCTCCCCCGCCCTTCACACCTATTTCCAAAAGTGTAACACCCTCTCTCAGAGGAAATCCTTTGTTCTGCCTTCCTGGGACTGGGCTGCCCAGCCCCCAGGTGGGGCAGAAACCTGTATGAGGGGTTGGCAGCAGCGGTAGCTGCAGTGAAAACCCCAGAGAGCTAGTTTGGCAGTTCTCAGGGTCCATGCTGGAGCGCCGGGGATGCATGGGATTGGCACCCAACTTCCAGATTGATATTGGGGGGACAATTCCATGATGTTAGACATGTTACATGGCCATGTTCGGAGTTACCATTGTGAAGCTCCACATAGGTATTGACCTATATGTAGTTCACGTGTGTAATGGTGTCCCCGCACTCACAAAGTCCAGGGAAATTGCCCTGAACAATGTGGGGGCACCTTGACCTGTTGCCAGGGTGCCCTCACACTTAGTAACTTTGCACCTAACCTTCACTAAGTGAGAGTTAGACAAATAGGTGACTTATAAGTTACTTAAGTGCAGTGTAAAATGGCTGTGAAATAACGTGGACGTTATTTCACTCAGGCTGCAGTGGCAGTCCTGTGTAAGAATTGTCTGAGCTCCCTATGGGTGGCAAATGAAATGCTGCAGCCCATAGGGATCTCCCGGAACCCCAATACCCTGGGTACCTAGGTACCATATACTAGGGAATTATAAGGGCGTTCCAGTGTGCCAATCAGAATTGGTAAAATTAGTCACTAGCCTGCAGTGACAATTTTAAAAGCAGAGAGAGCATAACCACTGAGGTTCTGATTAGCAGAGCCTCAGTGAGACAGTTAGGCACCACACAGGGAACACATACAGGGCATATATTATGAGCACTGGTGTCCTAGCTAGCAGGATCCCAGTGACACAGGCAAAAACAAACATACACACAAGTAAACATTGGGGGTAACATGCCGGGCAAGATGGTACTTTCCTACACCTAGGGCTGCTGTTTCTCTCTTAGGGCTGCTGGTTCTGTCTTTCAGGGTGCTAGCAAACTCTTAAGGGGTGAGGATGGTGTTTTAAGGGGAAGGGTGAGGCGGGGCGTCCGCTGTTTCCTAGATCGCCTTGCTTCGTTGGCTCCAGTATTCCCCTTCGCCACTCGAACCAAACTTGCCACCAGCTGTTCCCCTATTAGCTCACTTCCAGGACTTGCTTCCAGGCTCATCTTAACCTTTTCTCGTTCTGCCTCTGTCTTACCTTTGCTTTCTCTCCTCCTTTGCTGCTTGCAGGATTCTCCAGACCTAGTGGCCAAGTGGACTTCGCTCCTGCGTGGGAAGCGCATTCTGCACCCCTCCATCCAGGTACTGAGCGGAAGCCATCACGGGATTGACTATCCTTCTCCCGTAGTTGCCAGCCCTATATGTTCAATCCAAGTCATGCTTACCTTCCTCCACACCATCCAACCTCACCCTTAAAAAACTATCCCTTTAACTAGATCCCTGCCTGAGTCCCACCCCCTTACCGCCGACTACACCCAGACCGCTGACATACCACCCCTCCCCCACCCTCTTTACGGTCCTTATCACTGTTCCTATACTGTCACACACTGCTTCACGATTACTGTTCTGTCTTAACCCGGACAGAAAAATAGTATCTTCATAAAAATAGTAGAATTAATTTGTGATCCAAATATTGTAGTTAAAATATAGACGTCCACATTGTTACGAAGGTGAGTGTATATATAGGTTCGCATAGGTTTGCTATTTTAACTCCACATCTGCATATCTTGAGGATATATATATATATATATTTATATATATATATATCTCAAGGGTCCTACATCTGGATGTATGTACAGTAAACCCACACTTACCTACATATATTTACCTTCACAACACTGTGGCAGTAGATACTCGGGTGACAACATTTTGGTGGTGCAATATGAAAACTAGGGCTCACGGATTTTATGGTATTTATTTTTTTAACATTTCCGTCTGTATTTCTCTACATTTATTTTTGGCCATACTTATTAGTATTTATCCAGATTTTCTTTGTGGTTTGTGAATAAGTGGAATCAAAAATTGTACATTTCCACATTTATTGAAGTGATAAACATGCACTCATACTTTGATACCTGTCACGTTTTAGCAAATTCAGCAGCCAAATATAGCAGAACACTACACCCACAGGTAAATGTTAGCATTATATACAAATATATTTTAACCTATGGCTGTATTTAAAGATATCTTACCCTGTTTTTAACTCCCCGTGCAGTCTATTTGCTCACCTGTTGTCTTGGAATTTACAACAGACAGCATGGAAATTCACTCATTGGAAGGACAATTTTCAGTATTTTTTTTATTTTAAAAATAAACACAGACGGGAAAGACATAGGACCTGGTTTAGATCTTGGCGGAGGGGAATACTCTGTCACAAACGTGAAGGATAGCTCGTCTGCTGTATTTAGCCCCATTACAGCCCACAGGATAGGTCGTCTGCTGTATTAAGCCCCATTACAGCCTACGGGATCGCTCGTCTACTGTATTAAGACCCCATTACATCCTACGGGATAGCTCGTCTGTTGTGTTAAGACCCCATTACATCCTACGGGATAGCTCATCTGCTGTATTAAGCCCCATTACATCCTACGGGATAGCTCGTCTACTGTATTAAGACCCCATTACATCCTATGGGATAGCTCGTCTGCTGTATTAAGCCCCATTACATTCTACGGGATAGCTCGTCTGATGTGTTAAGGCCCCATTACATCCTTCGGGATAGCTCGTCTGCTATATTATGACCCCATTACTTCCTACGGGATAGCTTGTCTGCTGTATTAAGACCCCATTGCATCCTACGGGATAGCTCGTCTGCTGTATTAAGACCCCATTACATCCTACGGGATAGCTTGTCTGCTGTGTTAAGACCCCATTACATCCTACGGAATAGCTCGTCTGCTATATTATGACCCCATTACATCCTACGGGATAGCTCATCTGCTGTATTAAACCCCATTACATCCTACGGGATAGCTTGTCTGCTGTATTAAGACCCCATTGCATCCTACGGGATAGCTCGTCTCCTGTATTAAGCCCCATTACATCCTACGGGATAGCTCGTCTGCTGTATTAAGACCCCATTACATCCTACGGGATAGCTTGTCTGCTGTTTTAAGATGCCATTACATCCTACGGGATAGCTCGTCTGCTATATTATGACCCCATTACATCCTACGGGATAGCTCGTCTGCTATATTATGACCCCATTACATCCTACGGGATAGCTCATCTGCTGTATTAAGCCCCATTACATCCTACGGGATAGCTCGTCTGCTGTGTTAAGACCCCATTACATCCTACGGGATAGCTCGTCGGTTGTATTAAGACCCCATTACATCCTACGGGATAGCTCGTCTGTTGTATTAAGACCCCATTACAACCTGCGGGATAGCGCGTCTGCTATATTAAGACCCCATTACATCCTACGGGATAGCTCGTCTGTTGTATTAAGACCCCATTACATCCTACGGGATAGCTTGTCTGCTGTATTAAGACCCCATTACATCCTACAGGATAGCTCGTCTGTTGTATTAAGCCCCATTACAGCCTACATGATAGCTCGTCTGTTGTATTAAGACCCCGTTACAACCTACGGGATCGCTCGTCTGCTGTATTAAGCCCCATTACAGCCTACGGGATAGCTCGTCTGCTGTATTAAGCCCCATTACAGCCTACGGAGACCGTAATACGGTGAATAGATATCCGTCAGGTATGTGACAGAATATTCCCCTCTGCTAAGCTCTAAAGCAGGCCCATTATTTTCTGGCTGTATTTATCTGTAAAAACGGAAAACCGGGAGCCTTATTTAAAACTGTGTATTCTGGCAGTGTAGGTTAGCGCTCTGTGTGCGCTGGTTCACCTGGACAAGCTTCAGGGGCGTGTGATGGCAAGAAGGAGGGGCCTGTGGCCTGTACCTGCATCTTCTGAACACCTGTAGAGGATGACGACAATGACTCGTGTTGTGGCTGGGAGGAGAGAGCAGGCGAGACACACTCAGGTTATTCAAGCCTCTCGATAGCTATCTGCTACCTACATAAAATAAAAGCCAGATCTATGAACAGCTAATTCAGTAACACTGTACAAAATTAGCAAATTCTCAAAATAAGGAATTTAATAAACACGTGTGTGAAACAGCTCATCCTAAAGGTACTTGGCTAAATATAGCTTGCTCGAGGCACTCTGTTAAACACCATCATACGTTTACCAAAATGTAAACACATTTCTGTTCCATACTCGGATCTCTAAACCTGGTATTATTTTGAGAGACTGCAAAACCTCACATTCCTACATAAATTAAAGAACAGATTCGTTTAACATTTGCAAATCCAAATGCGCCTATTTCTGTGTGAGAAACAAACTTCACACTCTGTACACTGTAAAGTATTTGAGAAAGTAAACTGAAATTGATTTTTGTAGAAACCAAAAAATGCAATTTATGTATTAATTATATATATTACTAATGATATATAGTATGAATTATAACAACATTTTGAGACGTTAATATCTCTATTTTGAAGGGCAAAAGAGGCCTCAAGTTGCTATGAACTGTAAAGTGAGTTAGTTTCATTTTCCCGTTTATAACCCGCTGTGTTTTGGATGAAACGCTAAAATACTCATTAGTAAATGGATCATGCAAAAAAACAAACAAGTATTTGTTTTACAAACGAAAGTGTGTTTTAGTTTTACGATATTTATAACCCGCGTGCATGTACCCAATATTGTATGAATCGGGGTGGCTGCCAGGACCTGCGGTGTTTGAGGGATTAACTGTTTTGTGTAAACTATTTTCGATTTGAATTTCGAGTGTGACCTATTATGCATTGTTGAATAATGATTTGTTTTTTTCGTGTTAGCTATTTTTGTTATATACACTAGCAGGGACTTGGCAGACACACCAAAGCATTGGGTGTGTTTGTGTCTGGGGCTGAACCTTGGGAATTCCCCCTCTCCAGTGGAAGGTTGTGAAATGTGTGATTGAGTGTGAGTCTGCCAGAGCTGGGTTGTGAATATAAACACGGTTTTAGTGTAGGGAACACAGCTCAATATTTAAGTCAATCTGACGAAAATGTTAAAAACATTACCCACGCACGCACTGCAGCTCACCCCAAATGTGTGGCAGTGCCAGTCATGGTGCCCTGTGGACTCCCAGATGGAACCCTGAGAGTCAGTGCAATGAGGAATAACATATCCTAGGTGACCCCCAGTCAGTTCAGTGTACCATCAGTCTCTGAGCCCAGGTGGCACCGAGCACCCCTGAACTACCCAGAATCCCATGCTCCTGTGTCCTACCCTAGCACTGTGGACTTCAGTGAGTCACAAACACTCCACTGCATGAGGAATAACATATCCCAGGTGACACCTAGACAGTCAGTGTACCATCAGACTCTGAGCCCAGGTGGCACTGAGCATGTCTGAACTACCCAGAATCCTATGCTCCTGTGCCCTACCCTAGCAGTGTGGACTTCAGTGAGTCACAAACACTGTACTGCACGAGGAATAACATATCACAGGTAACACCCAGACAGTCAGTGTGCCATCAGTCTCTGAGCCCAGGTGGCACTCAGCATGTCTGAACTACCCAGAATCCTATGCTCCTGTGCCCTACCCTAGCACTGTGGACTTCAGTGAGTCACAAACACTCCATTGCATGAGGAATAACATATCCCAGGTGACACCTAGACAGTCAGTGTACCATCAGACTCTGAGCCCAGGTGGCACTGAGCATGTCTGAACTACCCAGAATCCTATGCTCCTGTGCCCTACCCTAGCAGTGTGGACTTCAGTGAGTCACAAACACTGTACTGCACGAGGAATAACATATCCCAGGTAACACCCAGACAGTCAGTGTGCCATCAGTCTCTGAGCCCAGGTGGCACTCAGCATGTCTGAACTACCCAGAATCCTATGCTCCTGTGCCCTACCCTAGCACTGTGGACTTCAGTGAGTCACAAAAACTCCACTGCATGAGGAATAACATATCCCAGGTGACACCTAGACAGTCAGTGTACCATCAGACTCTGAGCCCAGGTGGTACTGAGCATGTCTGAACTACCCAGAATCCTATGCTCCTGTGCCCTACCCTAGCAGTGTGGACTTCAGTGAGTCACAAACACTGTACTGCACGAGGAATAACATATCCCAGATAACACCCAGACAGTCAGTGTGCCATCAGTCTCTGAGCCCAGGTGGCACTCAGCATGTCTAAACTACCCAGAATCCTATGCTCCTGTGCCCTACCCTAGCACTGTGGACTTCAGTGAGTCACAAACACTCCATTGCATGAGGAATAACATATCCCAGGTGACACCTAGACAGTCAGTGTGCCATCAGACTCTGAGCCCAGGTGGCACTGAGCATGTCTGAACTACCCAGAATCCTATGCTCCTGTGCCCTGCCCTAGCAGTGTGGACTTCAGTGAGTCACAAACACTATACTGCACGAGGAATAACATATCCCAGGTAACACCCAGACAGTCAGTGTGCCATCAGTCTCTGAGCCCAGGTGGCACTCTGCATGTCTGAACTACCCAGAATCCTATGCTCCTGTGCCCTACCCTAGCACTGTGGACTTCAGTGGGTCACACACACTCCGTCAGTGTGAGGAATAACATACCCCAGATGAATAACATATCCCAGGTGACCCCCAATGAGTCAGTGTGCCATCAGTCTGTGAGCCCAGGAGGCACTGAGCATGTCTGAGCTACCCAGAATCCTATGCTCCTGTGCCCTACCTTAGCAGTGTGGACTTCAGTGAGTGCCAAACTCTCCACTGCATGAGGAATAACATATCCCAGGTGACACCCAGACAGTCAGTGTGGCCATCAGTCTCTGAGCCCAGGTGGCACTCAGCATGTCTGAACTACCCAGCATCCTATGCTCCTGTGCCCTACCCTAGCGCTGTGGATTTCAGTGAGTCACAAACACTTCACTGCATGAGGAATAACATATCCCAGGTAACACCCAGACAGTCAGTGTGCCATCAGTCTCTGAGCCCAAGTGACACTGAGCATGTCTGAACTACCCAGAATCCTATGCTCCTGTGCCCTACCCTAGCACTGTGGACTTCAGTGAGTCACAAACACTCCATTGCATGAGGAATAACATATCCCAGGTGACCCCCAGACAGTCAGTGTGCCATCAGTCTCTGAGCCCAGGTGCACTGAGCATGTCTGAACTACCCAGAATCCTATGCTCCTGTGCTCGACCCTAGCAGTGTGGACTTCAGTGAGTCACAAACACTCCACTGCATGAGGAATAACATATCCCAGGTGACACCCAGTCAGTCAGTGTACCATCGGTCTCTGAGCCCAGGTGACACTGAGCATGTCTGAACTTCCCAGAATCCTATGCTCCCGTTCCCTACCCTAGCACTGTGGACTTCAGTGAGTCACAAACACTCCGTCAGTATGAGGAATCACATACCCCAGATGAATAACATATCCCAGGTGACCCACAGAGAGTCAGTGTACCGTCAGTCTGGAATCCCGGGTGGCACTGAGCATGTCTGTACTACCCACAATCCTATGCTCCTGTGCCCTACCCTAGCAGTGTGGACTCCAGTGAGTCACAAACACTCCACTGCTTGAGGAATAACATATCACAGGTGACCCCCAGACAGTCAGTGTGCCATCAGTCTATTTTTATTTTTATTTCCGGAACTTGCGCTTATGGCTCAGCGCTGAACGTGGAACGGGGGTTCACTACAACAGAAGTGTGAATGTAATCCATTCTAGCGCTTGGAAGCCGCGGGAGAAAGCCTTGAGGGAGGCGCTGGACATGGGCCAGGCGGCAGTGGGGGCGGGATGTGGGTGGAGAGCATCATACCTGCATCTCAGGTGGCGTGTGCACAAGTATCTGCACATTAGTATCTGTTAGTCTCTGTGCATGATACCTGCATCTCAGGTGACGTGTGCTCTAGTATCTGAACATTAGTATCTGTTAGTCTCTGTGCATGATACCTGCATCTCAGGTGACGCGTGCACGAGTATCTGAACATTAGTATCTGTTAGCCTCTGTGGATGATACCTGCATCACAGGTAGATGTGTGCACGAGTATCTGCACATTAGTGTCTGTTAGCCTCTGTGCATAATACCTGCATCTCAGGTGATGTGTGCATGACTATCTGGACATTAGTATCTGTTGGTCTGCATGCATGATACCTGCTTCTCAGGTGCTGTGTGCATGAGTATCTGAACATTACTACCTGTTAGTCTCTGTGCATGATACCTGCATCTCAGGTGACGTGTGCATGAGTATCTGCACATTAGTATCTGTTAGCCTTTGTGCATGATACCTGCATGTCTGGTAGCTGTGTGCATGAGTATCTGAACATTAGTATCTGTTCGTCTCTGTGCATGATACCTACATGTCTGGAGGCTGTGTGCACGAGTATCTGCACATTAGTATCTGTTAGTCTCTGTGCATGCTACCTGCATCACAGGGAGATGTGTGCACTAGTATCTGAACATTAGTATCTGTTAGTCTCTGTGCGTGATACCTGCATGTCTGGTAGTTGTGTGAACGAGTATCTGAACATTAGTATCTGTTAGTCTCTGTGCATGCTACCTGCATCTCAGGTAGATGTGTGCACGAGTATCTGAACATTAGTGTCTGTTAGCCTCTGTGCATGATACCTGCATCTCAGGTGACGTGTGCATGAGTATCTGCACATTAGTATCTGTTAGCCTTTGTGCATGATACCTGCATGTCTGGTAGCTGTGTGCATGAGTATCTGAACATTAGTATCTGTTCGTCTCTGTGCATGATACCTACATGTCTGGAGGCTGTGTGCACGAGTATCTGCACATTAGTATCTGTTAGTCTCTGTGCATGATACCTGCATCACAGGGAGATGTGTGCACTAGTATCTGAACATTAGTATCTGTTAGTCTCTGTGCATGCTACCTGCATCTCAGGTAGATGTGTGCACGAGTATCTGAACATTAGTGTCTGTTAGCCTCTGTGCATGATACCTGCATCTCAGGTGACGTGTGCACTAGTATCTGAACATTAGTATCTGTTAGTCTCTGTGCATGATACCTGCATCTCAGGTGATGTGTGCATGAGTATCTGAACATTAGTATCTGTTAGTCTCTGTGCATGATACCTACATGTCTGGAGGCTGTGTGCACGAGTATCTGCACATTAGTATCTGTTAGTCTCTGTGCATGCTACCTGCATCTCAGGTAGATGTGTGCACGAGTATCTGAACATTAGTGTCTGTTAGCCTCTGTGCATGATACCTGCATCTCAGGTAGATGTGTGCACTAGTATCTGAACATTAGTATCTGTTAGTCTCTGTGCATGATACCTGCATCTCAGGTGATGTGTGCATGAGTATCTGAACATTAGTATCTGTTAGTCTCTGTGCATGATACCTGCATGTCTGGAGGCTGTGTGCATGAGTATCTGAACATTAGTATCTGTTAGTCTCTGTGCATGATACCTGCATCTCAGGTGATGTGTGCATGAGTATCTGAACATTAGTATCTGTTAGTCTCTGTGCATGATACCTACATGTCTGGAGGCTGTGTGCACGAGTATCTGCACATTAGTATCTGTTAGTCTCTGTGCATGATACCTGCATCACAGGGAGATGTGTGCACTAGTATCTGAACATTAGTATCTGTTAGTCTCTGTGCATGCTACCTGCATCTCAGGTAGATGTGTGCACGAGTATCTGAACATTAGTGTCTGTTAGCCTCTGTGCATGATACCTGCATCTCAGGTGACGTGTGCACTAGTATCTGAACATTAGTATCTGTTAGTCTCTGTGCATGATACCTGCATCTCAGGTGATGTGTGCATGAGTATCTGAACATTAGTATCTGTTAGTCTCTGTGCATGATACCTACATGTCTGGAGGCTGTGTGCACGAGTATCTGCACATTAGTATCTGTTAGTCTCTGTGCATGCTACCTGCATCTCAGGTAGATGTGTGCACGAGTATCTGAACATTAGTGTCTGTTAGCCTCTGTGCATGATACCTGCATCTCAGGTAGATGTGTGCACTAGTATCTGAACATTAGTATCTGTTAGTCTCTGTGCATGATACCTGCATCTCAGGTGATGTGTGCATGAGTATCTGAACATTAGTATCTGTTAGTCTCTGTGCATGCTACCTGCATCTCAGGTGATGTGTGCATGACTATCTGGACATTAGTATCTGTTGGTCTGCATGCATGATACCTGCTTCTCAGGTGCTGTGTGCATGAGTATCTGAACATTACTACCTGTTAGTCTCTGTGCATGATACCTGCATCTCAGGTGACGTGTGCATGAGTATCTGCACATTAGTATCTGTTAGCCTTTGTGCATGATACCTGCATGTCTGGTAGCTGTGTGCATGAGTATCTGAACATTAGTATCTGTTCGTCTCTGTGCATGATACCTACATGTCTGGAGGCTGTGTGCACGAGTATCTGCACATTAGTATCTGTTAGTCTCTGTGCATGCTACCTGCATCACAGGGAGATGTGTGCACTAGTATCTGAACATTAGTATCTGTTAGTCTCTGTGCGTGATACCTGCATGTCTGGTAGTTGTGTGAACGAGTATCTGAACATTAGTATCTGTTAGTCTCTGTGCATGCTACCTGCATCTCAGGTAGATGTGTGCACGAGTATCTGAACATTAGTGTCTGTTAGCCTCTGTGCATGATACCTGCATCTCAGGTGACGTGCGCATGAGTATCTGCACATTAGTATCTGTTAGCCTTTGTGCATGATACCTGCATGTCTGGTAGCTGTGTGCATGAGTATCTGAACATTAGTATCTGTTCGTCTCTGTGCATGATACCTACATGTCTGGAGGCTGTGTGCACGAGTATCTGCACATTAGTATCTGTTAGTCTCTGTGCATGATACCTGCATCACAGGGAGATGTGTGCACTAGTATCTGAACATTAGTATCTGTTAGTCTCTGTGCATGCTACCTGCATCTCAGGTAGATGTGTGCACGAGTATCTGAACATTAGTGTCTGTTAGCCTCTGTGCATGATACCTGCATCTCAGGTGACGTGTGCACTAGTATCTGAACATTAGTATCTGTTAGTCTCTGTGCATGATACCTGCATCTCAGGTGATGTGTGCATGAGTATCTGAACATTAGTATCTGTTAGTCTCTGTGCATGATACCTACATGTCTGGAGGCTGTGTGCACGAGTATCTGCACATTAGTATCTGTTAGTCTCTGTGCATGCTACCTGCATCTCAGGTAGATGTGTGCACGAGTATCTGAACATTAGTGTCTGTTAGCCTCTGTGCATGATACCTGCATCTCAGGTAGATGTGTGCACTAGTATCTGAACATTAGTATCTGTTAGTCTCTGTGCATGATACCTGCATCTCAGGTGATGTGTGCATGAGTATCTGAACATTAGTATCTGTTAGTCTCTGTGCATGATACCTGCATGTCTGGAGGCTGTGTGCATGAGTATCTGAACATTAGTATCTGTTAGTCTCTGTGCATGATACCTGCATCTCAGGTGATGTGTGCATGAGTATCTGAACATTAGTATCTGTTAGTCTCTGTGCATGATACCTACATGTCTGGAGGCTGTGTGCACGAGTATCTGCACATTAGTATCTGTTAGTCTCTGTGCATGATACCTGCATCACAGGGAGATGTGTGCACTAGTATCTGAACATTAGTATCTGTTAGTCTCTGTGCATGCTACCTGCATCTCAGGTAGATGTGTGCACGAGTATCTGAACATTAGTGTCTGTTAGCCTCTGTGCATGATACCTGCATCTCAGGTGACGTGTGCACTAGTATCTGAACATTTGTATCTGTTAGTCTCTGTGCATGATACCTGCATCTCAGGTGATGTGTGCATGAGTATCTGAACATTAGTATCTGTTAGTCTCTGTGCATGATACCTACATGTCTGGAGGCTGTGTGCACGAGTATCTGCACATTAGTATCTGTTAGTCTCTGTGCATGCTACCTGCATCTCAGGTAGATGTGTGCACGAGTATCTGAACATTAGTGTCTGTTAGCCTCTGTGCATGATACCTGCATCTCAGGTAGATGTGTGCACTAGTATCTGAACATTAGTATCTGTTAGTCTCTGTGCATGATACCTGCATCTCAGGTGATGTGTGCATGAGTATCTGAACATTTGTATCTGTTAGTCTCTGTGCATGCTACCTGCATCTCAGGTGATGTGTGCATGACTATCTGGACATTAGTATCTGTTGGTCTGCATGCATGATACCTGCTTCTCAGGTGCTGTGTGCATGAGTATCTGAACATTACTACCTGTTAGTCTCTGTGCATGATACCTGCATCTCAGGTGACGTGTGCATGAGTATCTGCACATTAGTATCTGTTAGCCTTTGTGCATGATACCTGCATGTCTGGTAGCTGTGTGCATGAGTATCTGAACATTAGTATCTGTTCGTCTCTGTGCATGATACCTACATGTCTGGTGGCTGTGTGCACGAGTATCTGCACATTAGTATCTGTTAGTCTCTGTGCATGCTACCTGCATCACAGGGAGATGTGTGCACTAGTATCTGAACATTAGTATCTGTTAGTCTCTGTGCGTGATACCTGCATGTCTGGTAGTTGTGTGAACGAGTATCTGAACATTAGTATCTGTTAGTCTCTGTGCATGCTACCTGCATCTCAGGTAGATGTGTGCACGAGTATCTGAACATTAGTGTCTGTTAGCCTCTGTGCATGATACCTGCATCTCAGGTGACGTGTGCATGAGTATCTGCACATTAGTATCTGTTAGCCTTTGTGCATGATACCTGCATGTCTGGTAGCTGTGTGCATGAGTATCTGAACATTAGTATCTGTTCGTCTCTGTGCATGATACCTACATGTCTGGAGGCTGTGTGCACGAGTATCTGCACATTAGTATCTGTTAGTCTCTGTGCATGATACCTGCATCACAGGGAGATGTGTGCACTAGTATCTGAACATTAGTATCTGTTAGTCTCTGTGCATGCTACCTGCATCTCAGGTAGATGTGTGCACGAGTATCTGAACATTAGTGTCTGTTAGCCTCTGTGCATGATACCTGCATCTCAGGTGACGTGTGCACTAGTATCTGAACATTAGTATCTGTTAGTCTCTGTGCATGATACCTGCATCTCAGGTGATGTGTGCATGAGTATCTGAACATTAGTATCTGTTAGTCTCTGTGCATGATACCTACATGTCTGGAGGCTGTGTGCACGAGTATCTGCACATTAGTATCTGTTAGTCTCTGTGCATGCTACCTGCATCTCAGGTAGATGTGTGCACGAGTATCTGAACATTAGTGTCTGTTAGCCTCTGTGCATGATACCTGCATCTCAGGTAGATGTGTGCACTAGTATCTGAACATTAGTATCTGTTAGTCTCTGTGCATGATACCTGCATCTCAGGTGATGTGTGCATGAGTATCTGAACATTAGTATCTGTTAGTCTCTGTGCATGATACCTGCATGTCTGGAGGCTGTGTGCATGAGTATCTGAACATTAGTATCTGTTAGTCTCTGTGCATGATACCTGCATCTCAGGTGATGTGTGCATGAGTATCTGAACATTAGTATCTGTTAGTCTCTGTGCATGATACCTACATGTCTGGAGGCTGTGTGCACGAGTATCTGCACATTAGTATCTGTTAGTCTCTGTGCATGATACCTGCATCACAGGGAGATGTGTGCACTAGGATCTGAACATTAGTATCTGTTAGTCTCTGTGCATGCTACCTGCATCTCAGGTAGATGTGTGCACGAGTATCTGAACATTAGTGTCTGTTAGCCTCTGTGCATGATACCTGCATCTCAGGTGACGTGTGCACTAGTATCTGAACATTAGTATCTGTTAGTCTCTGTGCATGATACCTGCATCTCAGGTGATGTGTGCATGAGTATCTGAACATTAGTATCTGTTAGTCTCTGTGCATGATACCTACATGTCTGGAGGCTGTGTGCACGAGTATCTGCACATTAGTATCTGTTAGTCTCTGTGCATGCTACCTGCATCTCAGGTAGATGTGTGCACGAGTATCTGAACATTAGTGTCTGTTAGCCTCTGTGCATGATACCTGCATCTCAGGTGACGTGTGCACTAGTATCTGAACATTAGTATCTGTTAGTCTCTGTGCATGATACCTGCATCTCAGGTGATGTGTGCATGAGTATCTGAACATTAGTATCTGTTAGTCTCTGTGCATGATACCTACATGTCTGGAGGCTGTGTGCACGAGTATCTGCACATTAGTATCTGTTAGTCTCTGTGCATGCTACCTGCATCTCAGGTAGATGTGTGCACGAGTATCTGAACATTAGTGTCTGTTAGCCTCTGTGCATGATACCTGCATCTCAGGTAGATGTGTGCACTAGTATCTGAACATTAGTATCTGTTAGTCTCTGTGCATGATACCTGCATCTCAGGTGATGTGTGCATGAGTATCTGAACATTAGTATCTGTTAGTCTCTGTGCATGCTACCTGCATCTCATGTGATGTGTGCATGACTATCTGGACATTAGTATCTGTTGGTCTGCATGCATGATACCTGCTTCTCAGGTGCTGTGTGCATGAGTATCTGAACATTACTACCTGTTAGTCTCTGTGCATGATACCTGCATCTCAGGTGACGTGTGCATGAGTATCTGCACATTAGTATCTGTTAGCCTTTGTGCATGATACCTGCATGTCTGGTAGCTGTGTGCATGAGTATCTGAACATTAGTATCTGTTCGTCTCTGTGCATGATACCTACATGTCTGGAGGCTGTGTGCACGAGTATCTGCACATTAGTATCTGTTAGTCTCTGTGCATGCTACCTGCATCACAGGGAGATGTGTGCACTAGTATCTGAACATTAGTATCTGTTAGTCTCTGTGCGTGATACCTGCATGTCTGGTAGTTGTGTGAACGAGTATCTGAACATTAGTATCTGTTAGTCTCTGTGCATGCTACCTGCATCTCAGGTAGATGTGTGCACGAGTATCTGAACATTAGTGTCTGTTAGCCTCTGTGCATGATACCTGCATCTCAGGTGACGTGTGCATGAGTATCTGCACATTAGTATCTGTTAGCCTTTGTGCATGATACCTGCATGTCTGGTAGCTGTGTGCATGAGTATCTGAACATTAGTATCTGTTCGTCTCTGTGCATGATACCTACATGTCTGGAGGCTGTGTGCACGAGTATCTGCACATTAGTATCTGTTAGTCTCTGTGCATGATACCTGCATCACAGGGAGATGTGTGCACTAGTATCTGAACATTAGTATCTGTTAGTCTCTGTGCATGCTACCTGCATCTCAGGTAGATGTGTGCACGAGTATCTGAACATTAGTGTCTGTTAGCCTCTGTGCATGATACCTGCATCTCAGGTGACGTGTGCACTAGTATCTGAACATTAGTATCTGTTAGTCTCTGTGCATGATACCTGCATCTCAGGTGATGTGTGCATGAGTATCTGAACATTAGTATCTGTTAGTCTCTGTGCATGATACGTACATGTCTGGAGGCTGTGTGCACGAGTATCTGCACATTAGTATCTGTTAGTCTCTGTGCATGCTACCTGCATCTCAGGTAGATGTGTGCACGAGTATCTGAACATTAGTGTCTGTTAGCCTCTGTGCATGATACCTGCATCTCAGGTGATGTGTGCATGAGTATCTGAACATTAGTATCTGTTAGTCTCTGTGCATGATACCTGCATGTCTGGAGGCTGTGTGCATGAGTATCTGAACATTAGTATCTGTTAGTCTCTGTGCATGATACCTGCATCTCAGGTGATGTGTGCATGAGTATCTGAACATTAGTATCTGTTAGTCTCTGTGCATGATACCTACATGTCTGGAGGCTGTGTGCACGAGTATCTGCACATTAGTATCTGTTAGTCTCTGTGCATGATACCTGCATCACAGGGAGATGTGTGCACTAGTATCTGAACATTAGTATCTGTTAGTCTCTGTGCATGCTACCTGCATCTCAGGTAGATGTGTGCATGAGTATCTGAACATTAGTGTCTGTTAGCCTCTGTGCATGATACCTGCATCTCAGGTGACGTGTGCACTAGTATCTGAACATTAGTATCTGTTAGTCTCTGTGCATGATACCTGCATCTCAGGTGATGTGTGCATGAGTATCTGAACATTAGTATCTGTTAGTCTCTGTGCATGATACCTACATGTCTGGAGGCTGTGTGCACGAGTATCTGCACATTAGTATCTGTTAGTCTCTGTGCATGCTACCTGCATCTCAGGTAGATGTGTGCACGAGTATCTGAACATTAGTGTCTGTTAGCCTCTGTGCATGATACCTGCATCTCAGGTGACGTGTGCACTAGTATCTGAACATTAGTATCTGTTAGTCTCTGTGCATGATACCTGCATCTCAGGTGATGTGTGCATGAGTATCTGAACATTAGTATCTGTTAGTCTCTGTGCATGATACCTACATGTCTGGAGGCTGTGTGCACGAGTATCTGCACATTAGTATCTGTTAGTCTCTGTGCATGCTACCTGCATCTCAGGTAGATGTGTGCACGAGTATCTGAACATTAGTGTCTGTTAGCCTCTGTGCATGATACCTGCATCTCAGGTAGATGTGTGCACTAGTATCTGAACATTAGTATCTGTTAGTCTCTGTGCATGATACCTGCATCTCAGGTGATGTGTGCATGAGTATCTGAACATTAGTATCTGTTAGTCTCTGTGCATGCTACCTGCATCTCAGGTGATGTGTGCATGACTATCTGGACATTAGTATCTGTTGGTCTGCATGCATGATACCTGCTTCTCAGGTGCTGTGTGCATGAGTATCTGAACATTACTACCTGTTAGTCTCTGTGCATGATACCTGCATCTCAGGTGACGTGTGCATGAGTATCTGCACATTAGTATCTGTTAGCCTTTGTGCATGATACCTGCATGTCTGGTAGCTGTGTGCATGAGTATCTGAACATTAGTATCTGTTCGTCTCTGTGCATGATACCTACATGTCTGGAGGCTGTGTGCACGAGTATCTGCACATTAGTATCTGTTAGTCTCTGTGCATGCTACCTGCATCTCAGGTAGATGTGTGCACGAGTATCTGAACATTAGTGTCTGTTAGCCTCTGTGCATGATACCTGCATCTCAGGTAGATGTGTGCATGAGTATCTGAACATTAGTATCTGTTAGTCTCTGTGCATGATACCTGCATCTCAGGTGATGTGTGCATGAGTATCTGCACATTAGTATCTGTTAGCCTTTGTGCATGATACCTGCATGTCTGGAGGCTGTGTGCATGAGTATCTGCACATTAGTATCTGTTAGTCTCTGTGCATGATACCTGCATCTCAGGTGATGTGTGCATGAGTATCTGAACATTAGTATCTGTTAGTCTCTGTGCATGATAAAATGTAAAAATGTAAATGTAAATGTAAATTATCACTTGTATAGCGCACTACTCACCCGTTAGGGTCTCAAGGCGCTGTACTCATACCGCTATGGAACCCCTCCTGGCTTTTCCCTGTGAGGCGCCCACTCCTGAGCACCCCCAGGGTGAAGCCAGGCATCCAAGCGCTGTTGGGGCCGTTGTGGAGATTAAGCAAGCTATTGCCCAGAGTTGCAGAGTGGGACCCATGAATTAGATTAGGCACGAGGCGAGAATTATCTGGTCAAGGGGAATTGAGCCCAAGACCTGCCGAAGCGGGACTTGAACGCTGGTCTTGAGCCAGATCTCTGCTTCAGGGTCTGCCCCTCTAACCATTGTGCCACACTTCTCCACATACTTGCATGTCTAGTAGCTGTGTGCACGAGTATCTGAACATTAGTATCTGTTAGACTCTGTGCATGATACCTGCATCTCAGGTGTCATGTGCACAAGTATCTGCACATTAGTATCCGTTCGTCTCTGTGCATGATACCTGCATCTCAGGTGACGTATGCACAAGTATATGAACATTAGTATCTGTTAGCCTCTGTGCGTGATACCTGCATATAAGGTAGATGTCTGCACAAGTATCTGCACATTAGTATCCGTTCGTCTCTGTGCATGATACCTGTATCTCAGGTGCTGTCTGCACTAGTATCTGAACATTAGTACCTGGTAGTGTCTGTGCATGATACCTGCATCTCAGTTGGATGTGTGCACGCGTATCTGAACATTAGTATCTGTTAGTCTCTGTGAATGATGTAGGAGGCTGGACTGGCTTGTAGTGAGTACCAAGGGGTACTTACACCTTGCACCAGGCCCAGGTATCCCTTATTAGTGTATAGGGTGTCTAGCAGCTTAGGCTGATAGATAATGGTAGCTTAGCAGAGCAGCTTAGGCTGAACTAGGAGACGAGTGAAGCTCCTACAGTACCACTAGTGTCACTTGCACAATATCATAAGAAAACACAATACACAGATATACTAAAAATAAAGGTACTTTATTTTTATGACAATATGCCAAAGTATCTCAGAGTGTACCCTCAGTATGAGGATAACAAATATACACAAGATATATGTACACAATACCAAAAATATGCAGTGTAGTCTTAGAAAACAGTGCAAACCATGTATAGTTACAATAGGATGCAATGGGGACACATAGGGATAGGGGCAACACAAACCATATACTCCAAAAGTGGAATGCGAACCACGAATGGACCCCAAACCTATGTGACCTTGTAGAGGGTCGCTGGGACTATTAGAAAATAGTTAGGGTTAGAAAAATAGCCCACCCCAAGACCCTGAAAAGTGAGTGCAAAGTGCACTAAAGTTCCCCAAAGAGCACAGACGTCGTGATAGGGGAATTCTGCAGGAAAGACACAAACCAGCAATGCAACAACGATGGATTTCCAGTCGAGGGTACCTGTGGAACAAGGGGACCAAGTCCAAAAGTCACAAGCAAGTCGGAGATGGGCAGATGCCCAGGAAATGCCAGCTGTGGGTGCAAAGAAGCTGCTTCTGGACAGTAGAAGCTGAAGATTCTGCAGGAACGACAAGGGCTAGGAACTTCCCCTTTGGAGGACGGATTCCTCACGTCGTGGAGAGTCGTGCAGAAGTATTTTCCTGAAGAAAGACCACCAACAAGCCTTGCTAGCTGCAAATCGTGCGGTTAGGGTTTTTGGATGCTGCTGTGGCCCAGGAGGGACCAGGATGTCACCAATTGCGTCTGGGGACAGAGGGGGCGTCGAGCAAGACAAGGAGCCCTCTCAGAAGCAGGCAGCACCCGCAGAAGTGCCGGAACAGGCACTACAAAGTGGAGTGAAACGGTGCTCACCTGAAGTCGCACAAAGGAGTTCCACGTCGCCGGAGGACAACTTAGAAGGTCGTGCAATGCAGGTTCGAGTGCCGTGGACCCAGGCTGGACTGTGCACAAAGTATTTCAACCGGAAGTGCACGGAGGCCAGAGTAGCTGCAAAAGTTGCGGTTCCCAGCAATGCAGTCTGGTGTGGGGAGACAAGGACTTACCGCCACCAAACTTGGACTGAAGAGTCACTGGACTGTGGGAGTCACTTGGACAGAGTTGCTGGATTCAAGGGACCTCGCTCGTCGTGCTGAGAGGAGACCCAGAGGACCGGTGATGCAGTCTTTTGTTGCCTGCGGTTGCAGGGGGAAGATTCCATCGACCCACGGGAGATTTCTTAAGAGCTCCTGGTGCAGAGAGGAGGCAGGCTACCCCCAGAGCATGCACCACCTGGAAACAGTCGGGATAGCTGCCAGTATGAAGCGATACAAGGTTGCTAGTAGTCGTCTTGCTACTTTGTGGCGGTTTTGCAGGCATCCTGAGCAGTCAGCGGTCGATCATTTGGCAGAAGGTGAAGAGGGAGATGCAAAAGAGCTCTGATGAGCTCTTGCATTTGTTATCTGGTGAGATCCCCAAAGCAGAGACCCTAAATAGCCAGAAAAGGAGGTTTGGCTACCTAGGAAGGAGGATTGGCTACCAAGAGAGGTAAGAGCCTATCAGAAGGAGCCTCTGAAGTCACCTGCTGGCACTGGCCACTCAGAGCAGTCCAGTGTGCCACAAACACCTCTGTTTCCAAGATGGCAGAGGTCTGGGACACACTGGAGGAGCTCTGGGCACCTCCCCTGGATATGTTTGTTTTAAATGATGTTTGTTTTGGATGGGGTTTATGAACCCTGGTCTTAACTGGACTTGAAGCTTGTAGGTGGGAATTGTGACACTCGATCCCTCCATGGCTTACCCATGCCAACTTTGTTGAAGTATTCTTTTTATTTTCACAAATGGTGGAGGATATTAAGTTCCAGGATCCAAGCTGCTCCCTCACCGATCTTCTATGTGGTTTTATTTCTCTTGTCCAAGACCAGTGATGTTTGTGAACATTTAGGATAGATGCCATGCTTGTAAAATGTCATGAACATTTCTTCTGCTTTTTAAATTCATCACACAGGAACTCACCTAGAGAGCTTTCAATTTAATTTCAGCCCTTTGACTAATCTGCACCATGCTTGGCATACCATAAGGTTGCATTTTGAAGCCTGTTTCACCCACTTTCAGTGCCAGGTGGTATAGTGGGGCGAGGGAAACGTATTATGGGTACAGAATTGGAATATCGTTTGGCAACAGGTTTCTGCCCTCCTGGGGTCCAGGCAGCCCTGGTCCAGGAAGGCAGAACAAAGGACTTCCTCTGAGAGAGGGTGTTACACCCTCTCCCTTTGGAAAATGGTGTGAAGGCAGGGGAGGAGTAGCCTCCCCCAGCCTCTGGAAATGCTTTCATGGGCACAGATGGTGCCCATTTCTGCATAAGCCAGTCTACACCGGTTCAGGGACCCCTCAGCCCTGCTCTGGCACGAAACTGGACAAAGGAAAGGGGAGTGACCACTCCCCTGACCTGCACCTCCCCTGGGAGGTGCCCAGAGCTCCTCCAGTGTGCTCCAGACCTCTGCCATCTTGGAAACAGAGGTGCTGCTGGCACACTGGACTGCTCTGAGTGGCCAGGGCCAGCAGGTGACGTCAGAGACTCCTTCTGATAGGCTCCTTCAGGTGTTGCTAGCCTATCTTCTCTCCTAAGTAGCCAAACCCTCTTTTCTGGCTATTTAGGGTCTCTGCTTTGGGGATTTCCTGAGATAACGAATGCAAGAGCTCATCCGAGTTCCTCTGCATCTCTCTCTTCACCTTCTGCCAAGGAATCGACTGCTGGCCGTGCTGGAAGCCTGCAAAACTGCAACAAAGTAGCAAAGACGACTACTGCAACTCTGTAACGCTGATCCTGCCGCCTTCTCGACTGCTTTCCTGGTGGTGCATGCTGTGGGGGTAGTCTGCCTCCTCTCTGCACTAGAAGCTCCGAAGAAATCTCCCGTGGGTCGACGGAATCGTCCCCCTGCAACCGCAGGCAACAAAAGACTGCATCACCGGTCCCCTGGGTCTCCTCTCAGCACGACGAGCGAGGTCCCTTGAATCCAGCAACTCTGTCCAAGTGACTCCCACAGTCCAGTGACTCTTCAGTCCAAGTTTGGTGGCGGTAAGTCCTTGTCTCCCCACGCCAGACTGCATTGCTGGGTACCGCGTGATTTGCAGCTGCTCCGGCTCCTGTGCACTCTTCCAGGATTTCCTTCATGCACAGCCAAGCCTGGGTCCCCGACACTCTAATCTGCAGTGCACAACCTTCTGAGTTGTCCTCCGGCATCGTGGGACTCCCTTTTGTGACTTTGGGTGGACTCTTGTTCACTTTTCTCCTAAGCGCCTGTTCAGGTACTTCTGCGGGTGCTGCCTGCTTCTGTGAGGGCTCGCTGACTTGCTGGGCGCCCCCTCTGTCTCCTCATCCAAGTGGCGACATCCTGGTCCCTCCTGGGCCACAGAAGCATCCAAAAATCCTAACCGCGACCCTTGCAGCTAGCAAGGCTTGTTTGCAGTCTTTCTGCGTGGGAACACCTCTGCAAGCTTCTTCACGACGTGGGACATCCATTCTACAAAGGGGAAGTTCCTAGTCCTCTTCGTTCTTGCAGAACACCAAGCTTCTTCCACCCAGTGGCAGCTTCCTTGCACCCTCAGCTGGCATTTCTTGGGCTCCTGCCCGCTCTCTACACTGTTGCGACTGTTGGACTTGGTCCCCTTGTCTTACAGGTACTCGGGTCCAGAAATCCACTGTTGCTGCATTGCTGGTGTTTGTTCTTCCTGCAGAATCCCCCTATCACAACTTCTGTGCTCTCTGTGGGTAGTAGGTGCACTTTACACCTACTTTTCAGGGTCTTGGGGTGGGCTATTTTTCTAACCCTCACTGTTTTCTTACAGCCCCAGCGACCCTCTACAAGCTCACGTAGGTTTGGGGTCCATTCGTGGTTCGCATTCCACTTTTGGAGTATATGGTTTGTGGTGCCCCTATACCTATGTGGTCCTATTGCAATCTACTGTAACTTTACATTGCTTGCATTACTTTTCTTGCTATTACCTGCATAATTTTGGTTTGTGTACATCTATCTTGTGTATATATCTTATCCTCATACTGAGGGTACTCACTGAGATACTTTTGGCATATTGTCATAAAAATAAAGTATCTTTATTTTTAGTACTTCTGTGTATTGTGTTTTCTTATGATATTGTGCATATGACACCAGTGGTATAGTAGGAGCTTTGCATGTCTCCTAGTTCAGCCTAAGCTGCTTTGCCATAGCTACCTTCTATCAGCCTAAGCTGCTAGAAACACCTCTTCTACACTAATAAGGGATAACTGGACCTGGCACAAGGTGTAAGTACCTCTGGTACCCACTACAAGCCAGGCCAGCCTCCTACACCTATGTGCTAGGAGATAGCACTTGGCTCCTTCAAGGGTATGTGTGCTATCTTGTAGCACTGTCCCCACCAGTCAGACCAACGGGAACTCTCTATTTCAAGGTTTCTGCCAGTCAGCCAGGTCAGAGCGGCGGAAAACTTGTAATTGGGGGGACGAGGGGAACCTCACCTCCATGGCGGTGGGGTCCTTCCCTTGATTTGGCGGTCCTGCCAAACTCGTAGTCAGGCCCATAGTTACTGCCAAAGTATCGTGGGACAGACTATTATTGGCAAGAAAATTGCATTCGTTGGTAAATAATATAATTTTCAACAATGTTGCTGTTTTTAATTTTTTTTCCTGAATATAGTTGTAAAAGTATTGTTTTTTAATAAATGTAATACTTTTTAGTTAATGTATTAATTTTAGGTGCTAGTATTGATAAAATATTTACTAATATTTTTTTATAACATAGTTTCCAATTTTAAGTGTTTTAGTGATTTATTTGTATAATGTAATTAGTAATTTACAGTATAAAAGTGGGTTATTGTCTTTATAGTGGAAGGGGAGGTAATGAATTTATAAAGAATTTAAATTTGAGGATAATCAGTTTTTGATTGTAAATGAACTATTTAATGGATGAGTAACGATGTTTGTTGTTTATATTGTTGTTATATTTTTCAGTGTAAATTGTTAAGTTTAATGTATATGTCAATTGTATTATTAACGACAACAAGTGAAATTTTATTAGTGCCTTGTTGAATTTGTAGGAAAAAACAGTGGAAAGCTAATTAAGGTATATTGTATTTACATTTAATATACATTTATTTTATGTTAGTTAAACATTTAATTGAATATTAATGATGTAAATTAATAATTTTTTTATTTGTTGTTTTTTATAGTGTTTTATTTATTTTTATGTGCATTTTAATTTTTATATATCTTTATAATGCATGTATTTTTAATACCGTGGGCACGATTTCATTCTTGGTGGTAAGGATAATGCATTGCAATGGCAACGGAGTATCCTTGTTGCCAAGAATGCGGCCTACCCGCCAAATTTATATGCGGGTGACCTTAGTATTAATCACAGCGGAGACTACTCTGTCTCCACTGTGAATCATCCTTTCGGACAGCCCTGCGGAGTAAAAGCCGATGGAAACTGACCTGTCATTCCACCCACCTCACTTCGATGGGTGGAATGCAGCACAGTTTTCACTGCCCGTCACCGCTACGGAAACTCTGGTGGTAAGGGCCCGTGAAAACTGCTAAATGCTCCCACCGCCATGAGAGTGGACTCCCAAGGCGAGAGGAACATTTATTTTCTACTTTTGGGATTTTCTTTTTGAAAATGAAGAAAGTATATTGTTTGGTGCCGGGCTCTGTATCGCTGACGGAGCCATTCACCAAACAGGAGAATACATGACAGGAGCTGCTATGACGGTGGCCCCTGCCAATTCTTTATAAATGACTACCAGCTTGGCGGTCATTTATAAATTTGGCGGGTGGACTCTGTGTGGTGGATGAATAGTCCTCTCCCAGGGTAACGAAGATTACTCCGTTCACCAATATCAAAATTGGGCCCTGTGTTTTGTTTTGCAGGTGAATAGTGTACAAAAGTTATAATATTTTTTATAAAAATTGTTAGTTAAATGTAATTGATTAATTGAAAATTACTTATGTATAATTTTACTGTTGTACCTATTATATTAGTTATTTGTTTCGTTTACATTCTTAGTTAATTAAATGGTAGGTGTTTTTGAAATGTTGTCCGCATACTGATTTTTGTTTTTAAATGTTAATTGTGTTTTGAAGTATTAATTTATTTTAAATTATTTGGTACATATTTGAAAATTTGTTTTTTGTAGTTATGCAAGTGAATGTTATTGTAAGCAATATTTTTTGTTGTTTTTAATTTTTATTTTATAGTTTAAATTTTTTCATATTTTTCTTAATGTAATATTTATTTTTTCTATGCACTATAATTTTTTTTTTTTTAGGTATTTAAATATTTTTAGTAAATGAATGAGACTTGTATTCTTGTATGCAATCCCTTTGAAGTCCAACACTTTACCTACTGTGGCTTAGACTGGAAATGAAATAGTGAATCTACTGCCTCTGAAGTTCAGCAGTTTCCGTACTGTTGGTGAAACTGGATTTATATAATTAATTATTTTTTCATTTTTTGTATGCTTTGTTTTTGTTATTTTTTTTTATGTTTATATTATTTTAAGTTAATTAGATTTTGAGGGTTTTCCTATTTTACTATTTACTACATTGTTCAAAACAATTATTTTTTAATAAAGCAGTTTACAGTTTTTTCTGTTTATATTTTATTTTAGTTCATTTAATTTTCTATATATTGTGTATATTTTATACTATACAGTGAAAAAAAATAAAACCCACAATGAAAAACAATACGGACAGAGGCAAGATACAATTGTATGTTCACACCTGACAACTCTTCGATATTAAAAGTCTCTCCCGTTCAGTTCAGGCTTCTTGTTGTTTGTCGGTTGCTAGATGGTGTTTTTTTCATTGGGAACAAATTGCAATTTTCACTGTAGTTTGTTTCTGTCAAAATTGTCAAAGAATGAATTAAAAGTAAAAACTGCAATCATAAAATAATGTTGGTCTTGTATTACAGTCAAAGCATTGATGACCTATTTGTTTAACTGAGTTTAATGAACCCATTGTTTTCCTAAAATAATTGGGGCCTGAAGAAGGGAACAGGGGCCTCTGTCTGGGCACTAAGGCTGGGTGAAGCCTGAAGAAGGGCACAGGGGCATCTGTCTGGGCACTAGGGCTGGATGAAGCATGAAGAAGGGCACAGGGGCCTCTGTGTGGGCACTAGGGCTGGATAAAGCATGGAGAAGGGCCAGGGGCATCTGCCGGGTACTGGGGCTGGGTGAAGCATGAAGAAGGGCACATGGGCCCCTGTCTGTGCACTAGGGCTGGGTGAAGCATGAAGAAGGGCACAGGGGCCTCAGTCCGGGCACTAGGGCTGGCTGAAGCATGCGGAAGGGCACATGGGCCTCTGTCCGGTCACTAGGGCTGGATGAAGCATGCGGAAGGGCACAGGGCCCTCTGACTGGGCACTAGGGCTGGATAATGCCTGAAGAAGGGTACCTGGACCTCTGTCTGGGCACTAGGGCTGGATGAAGCATGCAGTAGGGCACAGGGCCCTCTGTCTGGGCACTAGTGCTGGATGAAGCATGAAGAAGGGCACAGGGGCCTCTGCCTGGGCACTAGAGCTGGATGAAGCCTGAAGAAAGGCACAGGGGCATCTGTCAGGGCACTAGGGCTGGATGAAGCTTGAAGAAGGGCACAGGGGCCCCTGTCAGGGCACTGGGGCTGAGTGAAGGATAAAGAACGGCACAGGGCCTCTGTCTGGGCACTAGGGCTGGATGAAGCATGCAGAAGGGCACAGGGCCGTCTGTCCGGGTACTGGGGCTGGATGAGGCCTGAAGAAGGGCACGGGGGCCTCTGTATGGGCACTAGGGCTGGATGAAGCATGAAGAAGGGCACAGGGCCTCTGTCCGGGCACTAGCGCTGGATGAAGCTTGAAGAAGGGCACAGGGGCCTCTGTCCGGGCACTAGGGCTGGATGAAGCATGAAGAAGGGCACAGGGGCATCTGTCAGGGCACTAGGGCTGGATGAAGCATGAAGAAGGGCACAGGGGCCCCTGTCAGGGCACTAGGGCTGGATAAAGCATGCGGAAGGGCACAGGGCCCTCTGTCTGGGCACTAGGGCTGGATGAAGCATGAAGAAGGGCGCAGGGGCTTCTGTCTGGGCACTAGGGCTGGATGAAGCATGAAGAAGGGCACAGGGGCTTCTGTCTGGGCATTAGGGCTGGATGAAGCATGAAGAAGGGCACAGGGGCCTCTGTCCGGGCACTAGAGCTGGGTGAAGCATGAAGAAGGGCACAGGGGCCCCTGTCTGGGCACTAGGGCTGGATGAAGCATGAAGAAGGGCACAGGGGCCCCTGTCAGGGCACTAGGGCTGGATGAAGCTTGAAGAAGGGCACAGGGGTCCCTGTCAGGGCACTAGAGCTGGGTGAAGCATAAAGAAGGGCACAAGGGCGTCTGTCCGGGCACTGGTGCTGGGTGAAGCTTGAAGAATGGCACAGGGGCCTCTGTCCGAGCACTAGGGCTGCATGAAGCCTGAAGAAGGGCACAGGGGCCTCTGTCTGGGCACTAGGGCTGGGTGAAGCATGAAGAAGGGCACAGGGGCCTCTGTCCGGGCACTAGGGCTGGGTGAGGCATGAAGAAGGGCACTGGGGCCTCTGTCCGGGCACTAGGGCTGGATAAAACATGCGGAAGGGCACATGGGCCTCTGTCCGGGCACTAGGGCTGAATGAAGCATGCGGAAGGGCACATGGCCCTCTGTCTGGGTACTAGGGCTGTATAAAGCCTGAAGAAGGGCACATGGGCTTCTGTCTGGGCACTAGGGCTGGATGCAGCATGCGGAAGGGCACAGGGCACTCTGTCTGGGCACTAGGGTTGGATGAAGCATGAAGAAGGGCACAGGGGCCCCTGTCAGGGCACTAGGGCTGGATGAAGCTTGAAGAAGGGCACATGGGCCCCTGTCAGGGCACTAGGGCTGGGTGAAGCATGATGAAGGGTGCAGGGGCCTCTGTCCGGGCACTAGAGCTGGATGAAGCATGAAGAAGGGCACAGGGGCCTCTGTCCGGGCACTAGAGCTGGATGAAGCATGAAGAAGGGCACAGGTGCCTCTGTCTGGGCACTAGGGCTGGATGAAGCATGAAGAAGGGCACAGGCGCCCCTGTCCGGGAACTAGGGCTGGATGAAGCTTGAAGAAGGGCACAGGGGCCCATGTCAGGGCACTAGGGATGGGTGAAGCATGAAGAAGGGTGCAGGGGCCTCTGTCCGGGCACTAGAGCTGGATGAAGCATGAAGAAGGGCACAGAGGCCTCTGTCCGGGCACTAGAGCTGGATGAAGCATGAAGAAGGGCACAGGGGCCTCTGTCTGGCCTCTAGGGCTGGATGAAGCATGAAGAAGGGCACAGGGGCCTCTGTCCGGGCACTAGAGCTGGGTGAAGCATGAAGAAGGGCACAGGGGCCTCGGTCCGGGCACTAGGGCTGGGTGAAGCAAGAAGAAGGAAGCAGGGGCCTCTGTCCGGGCACAAGAGCTGGATAAAGCATGAAGAAGGGCACAGGGGCCCCTGTCTGGGCACTAGGGCTGGATGAAGCATGAAGAAGGGCACAGGGGCCCCTGTCAGGGCACTAGGGCTGGATGAAGCATGAAGAAGGGCACAGGGGCCTCTCTCTGGGCACTAGAGCTGGGCGAAGCATGAAGAAGGGCACAGGGGCGTCTGTCCGGGCACTAGGGCTGGGTGAAGCTTGAAGAAGGGCACAGGGGCCTCTGTCCAGGCACTAGGGCTGCATGAAGCCTGAAGAAGGGCACAGAGGCCTCTGTCTGGGCACCAGGGCTGGATGAAGCATGAAGAAGGGCACAGGGGCCTCAGTCTGGGCACTAGGGCTGGATGAAGCATGGAGAAGGGCACAGGGGCCCCTGTCAGGGCACTAGGGCTGGATGAAGCATGAAAAAGGGCACAGGGCCCTCTGTCTGGGCACCAGGGCTGCATGAAGCCTGAAGAAGGGCACAGGGGCCTCAGTCTGGGCACTAGGGCTGGATGAAGCATGGAGAAGGGCACAGGGGCCCCTGTCAGGGCACTAGGGCTGGATGAAGCATGAAAAAGGGCACAGGGCCCTCTGTCTGGGCACTAGGGCTGGATGAAGCCTGAAGAAGGGCACCGGGGCATCTGTCTGGGTACTAGGGCTGGGTGAAGCATGAGGAAGGGCACAGGGGCCCCTGCCTGGGCACTACGGCTGGATGAAGCAAGGAGAAGGACACAGGGGCCTCTGCCCGGGTACTGGGGCAGGGTGAAGCATGAAGAAGGGCACAGGGGCCTCTGTCCGGGCACTTGGGCTGGATGAAGCATGAAGAAGGGCACAGGAGCCCTCTGTCCGGGCACTAGGGCTGGATGAAGCATGAAGAAGGGCACAGGGGCCCCTGTCCCGGCACTAGGGCTGGATGAAGCATGGAGAACGGCACAGGGGCCTTTGCCCGGGTACTGGGGCTGGGTGAAGCATGAAGAAGGGCACAGGGGCCTCTGCCCGGGCACTAGGGCTGGATGAAGCATGAAGAAGGGCACAGGGGCCTCTGTTCGGGCACTAGGGCTGGTTGAATCATTTAGAAGGGCACAGGGGCCCCTGTCAGGTCACTAGGGCTGGATGAAGCTTGAAGAAGGGCACAGGGGCCCCTGTCAGGGCACTAGGGCTGGATGAAGCTTGAAGAAGGACACAGGAGCTTCTGACCGGGTACTGGGGCTGGATGAAGCACGGAGAAGGGCACTGGGGCCTCTGTCCAGGCACTAGGGCTGGATGAAGCATGAAGAAGGGCACAAGGGCCTCTGCCTGGGTACTAGGGCTGTGTGAAGCATGGAGAAGGGCACAGGGGCCCCTTGCAGGGCACTAGGGCTGGATGAAGCCTGAAAAAGGGCACAGGGGCCTCTGTCTGGGTACTGAGGCTGGGTGAAGCATGAGGAAGGGCACAGGGGCCCCTGTCTGGGCACTAGGGCTGGATGAAGCATGGAGAAGGGCACAGGGTCCCCTGTCAGGGCACTAGGGCTGGATGAAGCCTGAAGAAGGGCACAGGGGCATCTGTCCGGGTACTGGGGCTGGGTGAAGCATGAAGAAGGGCACAAGGGCCTCTGTTTGGGTACTAGGGCTGGGTGAAGCATGAAGAAGAGCACAGGGGCCCCTGTCTGGCACTAGGGCTGGATGAAGCTTGAAGAAGGGCACAGGGGCCCCTGTCAGGGCACTAGGGCTGGATGAAGCATGAAGAAGGGCACAGGGGCCTCTCTCTGGGCACTAGAGCTGGGTGAAGCATGAAGAATGGCACAAGGGCGTCTGTCCGGGTACTAGGGCTGGGTGAAGCTTGAAGAAGAACACAGGGGCCTCTGTCCGAGCACTAGGGCTGCATGAAGCCTGAAGAAGGGCACAGGGGCCTCAGTCTTGGCGCTTGGGCTGGATGAAGGATGAAGAATGGCACAGGGGCCTCAGTCTGGGCACTAGGGCTGGATGAAGCATGGAGAAGGGCACAGGGGCCCCTGTCAGGGCACTAGGGCTGGATGAAGCATGAAGAAGGGCACAGGGCCCTCTGTCTGGGCACTAAGGCTGGATGAAGCCTGAAGAAGGGCACAGGGGCATCTGTCCGGGTACTGGGGCTGGGTGAAGCATGAAGAAGGGCACAAGGGTCTCTGTCCGGGTACTAGGGTGGGTGAAGCATGAAGAAGGGCACAGGGGCCCCTGTCAGGGCCCTAGGGCTGGATGAAGCATGAAGAAGGGCACAGGGGCCTCTCTCTGGGCACTAGAGCTGGGTGAAGCATGAAGAAAGGCACGAGTGCGTCTTTCTGGGCACTAGGGCTGGGTGAAGCCTGAAGAAGGGCACAGGGGAGTCTGTCTGGGCACTAGGGCTGGATGAAGCATGAAGAAGGGCACAGGGGCATCTGTCGGCACTAGGGCTGGATGAAGCTTGAAGAAGGGCACAGGGGCATCTGTCTGGGCAGTAGGGGTGGATGAAGCTTGAAGAAAGACACAGGGGCATCTTTCTGGAACTAGGGCTGGGTGAAGCATGAAGAAGGGGACGGGGCCTCTGTCTGGGCACTAGCTCTGGTTAAAGCATGAAGAAGTGCACAGGGGCCTTTGTCTGGGCACTAGAGCTGGATGAAGCATGAAGAAGGGCACAGGGGTGTCCATCAGTGCACTAGGGCTCGGTGAAGCATGAAGAAGGGCACAGGGGCCTCTGTCTGGGCACTAGGGCTGGGTGAAGCATGAAGAAGGGCACAGGGCCCTCTGTCCGAGCACTAGGGCTGGATGAAGCATGCAGAAAGGCACATGGGCTTCTGTGCGGGCACTAGGGCTGGATGTAGCATGCAGAAGGGCACAGGGGCCTCTCTCTGGGCACTAGGGCTGTATGAAGCTTGAAGAAGAGCACAGTGGCTTCTGTCTGGGCACTAGGGCTGGATGAAGCATGAAGAACGTCGCAGGGGCGTCTGTCAAGGCACTAGGGCTGGGTGAAGCATGAAGAAGGGCACTAGGTCCTCTGTCTGGGAACTGGGGCTAGACGAGGACTGAAGAAGGGTGCAAAGGTCTCTGTCTGGGCACTGGGGCTAGACGAGGCCTGAAGAAGGGTGCACGGGTCACTTCCTGAGCACTGGGGCTGGACGAGGCCTGAAGAAGGGTGCAAAGGTCTCTGCCTGGGCACTGGGGCTAGACGAGGCCTGAAGAAGGGGGCAGGGGTCTCTGCCAGGGCACTGGGGCTAGACGAGGCCTGAAGAAGGGTGCAAGGGTCTCTGACTGGGCACTGGGGCTGGATGTGACCTGAGGAAGGGTGCAAGGGTCTCTGCCTGGGCACTGGGGCTAGAAGAGGCCTGAAGAAGGGTGCAGGGGTCTCTGCCTGGGCACTGGGGCTAGATGAGGCCTGAGGAAGGGTACAAAGGTCTCTGCCTGGGCACTGGGGCTAGATGAGGCCTGAGGAAGGGTGCAGGGGTCTCTGCCAGGGCACTGGGGCTAGACGAGGCCTGAAGAAGGGTGCAGGGGTCTCTGCCATGCCACTGGGGCTAGACAAGGCCTGAAGCAGGGTGCAGGGGTCTCTGCCAGGGCACTGTGGCTGGACGAGGCCTGAAGAAGGGTGCAAGGGTCTCTGCCTGGGCACTGGGGCTAGACAAGGCCTGAGGAAGGGTGCAAAGGTCTCTGCCTGGGCACTGGGGCTAGACGAGGCCTGAGGAAGGGTGCAAGGGTCTCTACCTGGGCACTGGGGCTGGACGAGGCCTGAAGAAGGGTGCCAGGGTCTCTGCCTGGGCAATGGGGCTAGAAGAGGCCTGAAGAAGGGTGCAGGGGTCTCAGCCTGAGCACTGGGCTAGACGAGGCCTGAGGAAGGGTGCAGGGGTCTCTGCCTGGGCACTGGGGCTAGACAAGGCCTGAGGAAGGATGCAAAGGTCTCTGCCTGGGCACTGGGGCTAGACGAGGCCTGAGAAAGGACACAGGGGTCTCTGTCTGGGCACTGGGGCTGGACAGGGCCAGAGGAAGGGGTGAGTAAGGGTACACTCAGGTCCTCATAACGTGGTGGTTGGACCACCGCACTCCTGTCGGTTGGACCACCAGATTACGACCCTGGCGGTTGGACCACCAGGATCATGGATCCCGATGGGTTGGCGGTGGTTGAAGTGCTCTCCTCCCCATGGGTCTTGCGGTCTGTCCGCCAAACTTGTAATGAGCTCACCAATAGAGATTTTGATGCCGCTATGGAATGTTCTGAGGTCTTGTACCTTTGTCACAGCCACAAGCTTGCCTGCTTCACTCATCTGTTATTCTCTGTGTTGGTCTAGGTCTTGGCCCCATCGCACTTCTTCATCACTGTCCCCCTGCGTGGCCTGGGTGGGTTCCGGCAGCGCAAGGCCCGGCACTGGCGTTACTACACCCTCAGCGGCACCAAGCTGCTGTCACCTGTGATGGAGCCGGAGAAACTGCACCAGTGGCTGGAGATCGAACAGTTCCCCAAGACCACCCGGCTCTGGCATGAGACCGATGTGAACGTGGAGGGTGACCTCATCCCTGCCAAGATCATTGGTATATTCCGGAACCTGCTGGAGAGGTCCATTGCATCCTGCAAACTTTCCGGTGAGTGACTAGGCAGCTGGTGATGGTGTGTTTGCCCATGTGAGACGGACATCATAGATTAGCACATGGTGTGGAATTTAGGACAATGTCCCCAAGAGGAGCCACTTGCCCAGAGAAGGTTTCGTCTGTCTTCTGCAAATACATGCTCTGTTACTATAGTGAAAATGAGAAAATTCTCTGGTGGTGAAGCTGAAATGGGCTCCGGGGGGTGAAGTTTAAATGTGCTCCAGGGGTAAAATTGAAATATGTGTCGTAGATAAAGCTGAAATGTGCGCAAACAGTGATTTTGAAAGGTATATTGTGGAACACTGGTACCCTGTTGCAGTACCCCACCCCAAACACACTTTTTGCCTGGTTTCTGGATGCAACTGGATGCAACTTGGACTGGAGTGCATTGGGGTTCTGCTGCACAGGTCACCAGTGCCAATGTTCTTTCTCTACAAATTGCAAAGATATTGATACAATTGCCAACACCTTTAGCCGCCACTATATGTACCTAGAAAATGGTACTTAAGTACCCAGGGCACGGGGTACTAAGGTGAACCCCTGAGGGCAGCAGCACTGATTGTGCCATCCTCAAGGGCCATGGATCCAGATGCACTCAGCACTGCCATTGCAGGCTGTGTCCTGGTGCAGACCTAGAAAGCAAACTTGACATGGCACACAGCTTGTGTGCCCTGTCCACTACACACAGCATACAATTCCGGAACCTGCTGGAGAGGTCCATCGCATTCTGTAAACTTTCCAGTAAGTGACTAGGCAGCCAAAGCACCCCTGTGGCAGGCCTTCCCGCCCTAATGCAGGGTGCACTATACTGTATGTGAGGGCATTGCTGCATGAGCAATATGCCCCCACAGTGTCCTTGCCACACCTGGGACACAGTAAGTGACCAGAGCAGCCATTTTAAATACATTTGCGGGACACTGGTCAGTACGGGTTTCCCAGCTACATAACGGGCACTCTAAACTCTGTGTTGTTTGGTATCAAACAACTCAGAATGATAAAAAACAAACTGGTACCTGAATAGGATTTATTACAAAATGTACCCAGGGGCCCCTTAAAGGTCCCCCTGCAAAAGCTAACTATCCTGGCATGGTTTCTGGCTGGTCACAACCAGCCATCCACCATCAGACAAAATTCTGATCCCCTGCGGTGAGAGAGCCATTGCTCTCTGGGACTCTGAACAACGCTAGTGAGCTTCAAAGGGTTTACCACCCTTGAAACCTGACCCCCAGGCCTGCTGCAAGCAGCAGATGGCTGCCCCAGTTCCAAACCCCCACTTTTCGCCAGGAGCAACAGCGGGAAACCAGGCAAAGGACAGCTGGAGTGGTCAGTCCTGACTTGCACCTCCCCCAAGGTATTGCATGCGAGGTGACCCCTCCATTTAATTTTCCTCCATCTTGCATGGAAGGAAAATAGCCAGTCAGGTGTAGGGAAGTGACCTCTGCCCACAGAAAGTGGTCACTTAGTGGGTGTAGCCACCCTAAGGTAGATGCCCCATTGGTCACTACTAGGTACCCCCTAAAACTCCCACTAAATATAGTATTTAGTGGGCACCCCTAGACCAGGAAATCAGATTCAACAGACAAAAGAAAACCAGCACGAAGAAGATCCAAAGCACAAGACCTGTGGACCTGCTGCACCAAAGAAAAGGTGCCAAACCCTGCCTGCTGCACCCAGGACCCGACAATCGCTGCTGAAGTGCTGCTGGACAACTGAACAACTCTACAAAAACCTCAGAGGACCTCCAGGCTTCACAGATCACAGGAGAACTCCCTCCAGAGTGGAGGTACCACTCTAAAACTGCAAGAAACCAACAAGCCTTTGTAGGTCATTTCACTGACCGGCCACTAACTCCAGAACTGGATGTCACAGCTGGACCAAACCACACCTTGATGATTGTGAAGACAACCCCTGCCAGTGTGCCAAGTTTGGTGGCACTGTACCCTCTAACAGCCAAACCATGCCAATACCCTGGTTATTGGTCAGCTAACATTGGACATCTAGAAAAACAGCCTGCTTGGGGCTGCAAAAGGATCAGGTGGAAGCCCCAGCCAAGGTGTGAGAAGGTAGCCTCTTTCTAGCCTTGTTACCCCCACTTTTGGCCTGTTTGTGAGTGTATGTCAGGGTGTTTGTCACTGTTTTCACTGTCTCACTGGGATCCTGATAGCCAGGCCTCAGTGCTCATAGTGAAAACACTAGGTTTTCAGTATGTTTGTTATGTGTCACTGGGGTCCTGCTGGTCAGGACCCCAGTGCTCATAGGTTTGTGGCCTATATGTATGTGTCACTGGGACCCTGTCACACAGGGCCCCAGTGCTCATAGGTGTGCATGTATATGTTCCCTGTGTGGTGCCTAACTGTCTCACTGAGGCTCTGCTAACCAGAACCTCAGTGGTTATGCTATCTCATTACTTTCAAATTGTCACTAACAGGCTAGTGACCATTTTTACCAATTTACATTGGCTTACTGGAACACCCTTATAATTCCCTAGTATATGGTACTGAGGTACCCAGGGTATTGGGGTTCCAGGAGATCCCTATGGGCTGCAGCATTTCTTTTGCCACCCATAGGGAGCTCTGACAATTCTTACACAGGCCTGCCACTGCAGCCTGAGTGAAATAACGTCCACGTTATTTCACAGCCATTTTACACTGCACTTAAGTAACTTATAAGTCACCTATATGTCTAACCTTTACCTGGTAAATGTTAGGTGCAATGTTACTTAGTGTGAGGGCACCCTGGCACTAGCCAAGGTGCCCCCACATTGTTCAGAGCCAATTCCCTGAACTTTGTGAGTGCGGGGACACCATTACACGCGTGCACTACATATAGGTCACTACCTATATGTAGCTTCACAATGGTAACTCCGAATATGGCCATGTAACATGTCTATGATCATGGAATTGCCCCCTCTATGCCATCCTGGCATAGTTGGCACAATCCCATGATCCCAGTGGTCTGTAGCACAGACCCTGGTACTGCCAAACTGCCCTTCCTGGGGTTTCACTGCAGCTGCTGCTGCTGCCAACCCCTCAGACAGGCATCTGCCCCCCTGGGGTCCAGCCAGGCCTGGCCCAGGATGGCAGAACAAAGAACTTCCTCTGAGAGAGGGTGTGACACCCTCTCCCTTTGGAAAATGGTGTGAAGGCAGGGGAGGAGTAGCCTCCCCCAGCCTCTGGAAATGCTTTGTTGGGAACAGAGGTGCCCAATTCTGCATAAGCCAGTCTACACCGGTTCAGGGACCCCTTAGCCCCTGCTCTGGCGCGAAACTGGACAAAGGAAAGGGGAGTGACCACTCCCCTGACCTGCACCTCCCCTGGGAGGTGTCCAGAGCTCCTCCAGTGTGCTCCAGACCTCTGCCATCTTGGAAACAGAGGTGCTGCTGGCACACTGGACTGCTCTGAGTGGCCAGTGCCACCAGGTGACGTCAGAGACTCCTGCTGATAGGCTCCTTCAGGTGTTAGTAGCCTTTCCTCTCTCCTAGGTAGCCAAACCCTCTTTTCTGGCTATTTAGGGTCTCTGTCTCTGGGGAAACTTTAGATAACGAATGCATGAGCTCAGCCGAGTTCCTCTGCATCTCCCTCTTCACCTTCTGATAAGGAATCGACCGCTGACCGCGCTGGAAGCCTGCAAACCTGCAACATAGTAGCAAAGACGACTACTGCAACTCTGTAACGCTGATCCTGCCGCCTTCTCGACTGTTTTCCTGCTTGTGCATGCTGTGGGGGTAGTCCGCCTCCTCTCTGCACCAGAAGCTCCGAAGAAATCTCCCGTGGGTCGACGGAATCTTCCCCCTGCAACCGCAGGCACCAAAAAGCTGCATCTCCGGTCCCTTGGGTCTCCTCTCAGCACGACGAGCGAGGTCCCTCGAATCCAGCGACACCGTCCAAGTGACCGGCACAGTCCAGTGACTCTTCAGCCCAAGTTTGGTGGAGGTAAGTCCTTGCCTCACCTCGCTGGGCTGCATTGCTGGGAACCGCGACTTTGCAAGCTACTCCGGCCCCTGTGCACTTCCGGCGGAAATCCTTTGTGCACACCCAAGCCTGGGTCCACGGCACTCTAACCTGCATTGCACGACTTTCTAAGTTGGTCTCCGGCGACGTGGGACTCCTTTGTGCAACTTCGGCGAGCACCGTTTCACGCATCCTCGTAGTGCCTGTTTCTGGCACTTCTCCGGGTGCTACCTGCTTCAGTGAGGGCTCTTTGTCTTGCTCGACGTCCCCTCTCTCTGCAGGTCCAATTTGCGACCTTCTGGTCCCTCCTGGGCCCCAGCAGCGTCCAAAAACGCCAAACGCACGATTTGCGTGTAGCAAGGCTAGTTGGCGTCCATCCGGCGGGAAAACACTTCTGCACGACTCTCCAAGGCGTGGGGGATCCATCCTCCAAAGGGGAAGTCTCTAGCCCTTGTCGTTCCTGCAGTATTCACAGTTCTTCAGCCTAGTAAGAGCTTCTTTGCACCAACCGCTGGCATTTCTTGGGCATCTGCCCATCTCCGAGCTGCTTGTGACTTTTGGACTTGGTCCCCTTGTTCCACAGGTACCTTCAGACAGGAATCCATCGTTGTTGCATTGCTGATTTGTGTTTTCCTTGCATTCTCCCTCTAACACGACTATTTTGTCTTTAGGGGAACTTTGGTGCACTTTGCACTCACTTTTCAGGGTCTTGGGGTGGGTTATTTTGCTAACTCTCACTATTTTCTAATAGTCCCAGCGACCCTCTACAAGGTCACATAGGTTTGGGGTCCATTCGTGGTTCGCATTCCACTTCTGGAGTATATGGTTTGTGTTGCCCCTATCCCTATGTTTCCCCATTGCATCCTATTGTAACTATACATTGTTTGCACTGTTTTCTAAGACTATACTGCATATTTTTGCTATTGTGTATATATATCTTGTGTATATTTCCTATCCTCTCACTGAGGGTACACTCTAAGATACTTTGGCATATTGTCATAAAAATAAAGTACCTTTATTTTTAGTATAACTGTGTATTGTGTTTTCTTATGATATTGTGCATATGACACTAAGTGGTACTGTAGTAGCTTCACACGTCTCCTAGTTCAGCCTAAGCTGCTCTGCTAAGCTACCATTATCTATCAGCCTAAGCTGCTAGACACCCTATACACTAATAAGGGATAACTGGGCCTGGTGCAAGGTGCAAGTACCCCTTGGTACTCACTACAAGCCAGTCCAGCCTCCTACATTGGTTGTGCAGCGGTGGGATAAGTGCTTTGAGACTACTTACCACTCTTGTCATTGTACTTTTCATAAGAGAAAAATATACAAAACAAGGTCAGTGTATATACACATAGCCAAAAAGTTTTGCATTTCCTCTTTTCACTCTTTTCTAAGTGCTGAAAAGTACTTCTAAACTTTCAAAAAGTTCTTAAAAGTTTAAAAAGTTTTTTTCTGTCTTTCCAAAAAGTTCTGAAAACTTTTTTCTCTTTTTCTATCACTTTAACTCTCTCTAAAAAATGTCTGGCACAGGAAAAAATGTTGAACTGTCCAAACTTGCATATGATCACCTTAGCTGGAAAGGAGCAAGGAGTCTCTGCATAGAGAGAGGTTTGAGTGTAGGGAAGAATCCTTCCTTAGAACTGTTAATTAATATGCTTAGAGTACAGGATAAGGCCATAAGTGCCCAATCTGTAGAAAAAGTAGCTAATGGTTCTCAATCTGATCCAGGGACTCCCCCAGGAAAAGGTTCAGGAAAGAAACTTCTCAGCCTGCCCATTACTAGACAGTCTAGCATAGTTGGTACAGAGGTTGAATCACACCATACTGATGATGTGATCTCACATTATGCTGGTAGCCAAGCTGTTAGGGTGCCCTCTGTAAGGGACAGGTCTCCTTCTGTTCATTCCCATCATACCTCTGTATCTAGAAATGTCCCTCCCACCCACCCTGATGACAGATTGTTAGAAAGGGAGCTCAATAGATTGAGAGTGGAACAAACCAGACTGAAGCTCAAGAAGCAACAGCTGGATTTGGATAGACAGTCTTTAGAATTAGAGAAGGAAAGACAGAAGTTGGGTTTAGATACCCATGGTGGCAGCAGCAGTATTCCCCATAGTCATCCTGCAAAAGAGCATGATTCCAGGAATCTGCACAAGATAGTTCCCCCTTATAAGGAGGGGGATGACATTAACAAGTGGTTTGCTGCACTTGAGAGGGCCTGTGCTGTACAGGATGTCCCTCAAAAGCAGTGGGCTGCTATCCTATGGCTATCATTTAGTGGAAAGGGTAGGGATAGACTCCTTACTGTGAAAGAAAGTGATGCCAATAATTTTACAGTTCTTAAGAATGCACTCCTGGATGGTTATGGCTTAACCACTGAACAGTACAGGATAAAGTTCAGAGAGACCAAAAAGGAGTCTTCACAAGACTGGGTTGATTTCATTGACCATTCAGTGAAGGCCTTGGAGGGGTGGTTACATGGCAGTAAAGTTACTGATTATGAAAGCCTGTATAACACAATCCTGAGAGAGCATATACTTAATAATTGTGTGTCTGATTTGTTGCACCAGTACCTGGTAGACTCTGATCTGACCTCTCCCCAAGAATTGGGAAAGAAGGCAGACAAATGGGTCAGAACAAGGGTGAACAGAAAAGTTCATACAGGGGGTGACAAAGATGGCAATAAGAAGAAAGATGGTGAAAAATCTCAAGATAAGCATGGGGATAAGGGTAAAACCAAAGATCCCACTTCAAATCTTAAACACTCTTCAGAGGGTGGGGATAAAACAAATTCTTCCTCTTCTTCCCAACCTGCACACATTAAAAAGCCTTGGTGCTTTGTGTGTAAAAATAGAGGCCATAGGCCAGGGGATAAGTCCTGTCCAGGTAAACCCCCTGAGCCTACCACCACTAATACATCAAGCTCTAGTGCCCCTAGCAGTAGTGGTACTAGTGGTGGGACTGCTGGCAACAGTCAAGCAAAGGGTGTAGTTGGGTTCACTTATGGGTCCATAGTGGAAACTGATGTAATCAGTCCCAAGACAGTTTCTGTCACACCTAGTGGCATTGGCCTTGCCACACTGGCTGCTTGTCCCCTTACAATGGATAAGTACAGGCAGACAGTTTCAATAAATGGTGTTGAGGCCTTGGCCTACAGGGACACAGGTGCCAGTTTCACTTTGGTGACTGAAAACCTAGTGCCTCCTGAACAACACATCATTGGACAACAGTATAAGATTATTGATGTCCATAACTCCACTAAGTTTCTTCCCTTAGCTATAATTCAGTTTAGTTGGGGTGGAGTTACTGGCCCTAAGCAGGTGGTGGTATCACCTAGCTTACCTGTAGACTGTCTCTTAGGTAATGACCTAGAGGCCTCAGGTTGGGCTGATGTAGAGTTTTATGCCCATGCAGCCATGCTGGGCATCCCTGAGGAATTGTTCCCTCTCATTTCAAGTGAAATGAAAAAGCAAAGGAGAGAAGGCCTGAAAACTCAGGATCCCTCTCCATCAACAGGTAAAAAGGGTATCACAGTATCCCCTAACCACCCCACCATTCAGGATACTATTCCTGTGGTGGGAGAAACCTCTCCTGGGGTGGCACCTGTTCCAAGGGAATCATCAGCTGGCAAAGCTGGACTCCCTGAGGTGGAAGTACCTCTCTGTGGGATAACTAACATTGGTGAGAAAAAGAGCACCATTTTAGTTAACATGGAGCATCCCTCCAACCCTCCCAGAGAAACTTTAGTGCAGAAACTCTGCACTGCCTCACAACACTTAGGACAGCATCCCTGCCCTAGTGTGGAGCTGATAGGACAGCATCCCTGCCCTGCTCCAACTCAAGAGAAACAGCATCCCTGTTCTCTCTTCCAGCCAGATGGACAAAGTTTTTGCCCAGCTATGGCTTTTCTGAGACAGCATCCCTGTCTGGCATTTCCATCACTACAAATAGGTTCAGTGGACAATTCCCACTGCTCTAAACTAAAACTTACTGATAGAAACTCTGAAAATACATCTTCACATTGTTGCTTAGCTAAAAAACTTCAAACAGGGTGGTTTACATCCCCACAGGGAAGTAACCATATAGTGGATGATAAAGGGAGTAACCAGTCTATTGCAGAGCTACTCTCTACTTATCACCACTTAGACAATAAAGTCTCAACTGGCCAAGGTTAGCCTTATTGTCCTTCGTTTGGGGGGGGGTTGTGTGAGAAGGTAGCCTCTTTCTAGCCTTGTTACCCCCACTTTTGGCCTGTTTGTGAGTGTATGTCAGGGTGTTTGTCACTGTTTTCACTGTCTCACTGGGATCCTGATAGCCAGGCCTCAGTGCTCATAGTGAAAACACTAGGTTTTCAGTATGTTTGTTATGTGTCACTGGGGTCCTGCTGGTCAGGACCCCAGTGCTCATAGGTTTGTGGCCTATATGTATGTGTCACTGGGACCCTGTCACACAGGGCCCCAGTGCTCATAGGTGTGCATGTATATGTTCCCTGTGTGGTGCCTAACTGTCTCACTGAGGCTCTGCTAACCAGAACCTCAGTGGTTATGCTATCTCATTACTTTCAAATTGTCACTAACAGGCTAGTGACCATTTTTACCAATTTACATTGGCTTACTGGAACACCCTTATAATTCCCTAGTATATGGTACTGAGGTACCCAGGGTATTGGGGTTCCAGGAGATCCCTATGGGCTGCAGCATTTCTTTTGCCACCCATAGGGAGCTCTGACAATTCTTACACAGGCCTGCCACTGCAGCCTGAGTGAAATAACGTCCACGTTATTTCACAGCCATTTTACACTGCACTTAAGTAACTTATAAGTCACCTATATGTCTAACCTTTACCTGGTAAATGTTAGGTGCAATGTTACTTAGTGTGAGGGCACCCTGGCACTAGCCAAGGTGCCCCCACATTGTTCAGAGCCAATTCCCTGAACTTTGTGAGTGCGGGGACACCATTACACGCGTGCACTACATATAGGTCACTACCTATATGTAGCTTCACAATGGTAACTCCGAATATGGCCATGTAACATGTCTATGATCATGGAATTGCCCCCTCTATGCCATCCTGGCATAGTTGGCACAATCCCATGATCCCAGTGGTCTGTAGCACAGACCCTGGTACTGCCAAACTGCCCTTCCTGGGGTTTCACTGCAGCTGCTGCTGCTGCCAACCCCTCAGACAGGCATCTGCCCCCCTGGGGTCCAGCCAGGCCTGGCCCAGGATGGCAGAACAAAGAACTTCCTCTGAGAGAGGGTGTGACACCCTCTCCCTTTGGAAAATGGTGTGAAGGCAGAGGAGGAGTAGCCTCCCCCAGCCTCTGGAAATGCTTTGTTGGGCACAGAGGTGCCCAATTCTGCATAAGCCAGTCTACACCGGTTCAGGGACCCCTTAGCCCCTGCTCTGGCGCGAAACTGGACAAAGGAAAGGGGAGTGACCACTCCCCTGACCTGCACCTCCCCTGGGAGGTGTCCAGAGCTCCTCCAGTGTGCTCCAGACCTCTGCCATCTTGGAAACAGAGGTGCTGCTGGCACACTGGACTGCTCTGAGTGGCCAGTGCCACCAGGTGACGTCAGAGACTCCTGCTGATAGGCTCCTTCAGGTGTTAGTAGCCTTTCCTCTCTCCTAGGTAGCCAAACCCTCTTTTCTGGCTATTTAGGGTCTCTGTCTCTGGGGAAACTTTAGATAACGAATGCATGAGCTCAGCCGAGTTCCTCTGCATCTCCCTCTTCACCTTCTGATAAGGAATCGACCGCTGACCGCGCTGGAAGCCTGCAAACCTGCAACATAGTAGCAAAGACGACTACTGCAACTCTGTAACGCTGATCCTGCCGCCTTCTCGACTGTTTTCCTGCTTGTGCATGCTGTGGGGGTAGTCCGCCTCCTCTCTGCACCAGAAGCTCCGAAGAAATCTCCCGTGGGTCGACGGAATCTTCCCCCTGCAACCGCAGGCACCAAAAAGCTGCATCTCCGGTCCCTTGGGTCTCCTCTCAGCACGACGAGCGAGGTCCCTCGAATCCAGCGACACCGTCCAAGTGACCGGCACAGTCCAGTGACTCTTCAGCCCAAGTTTGGTGGAGGTAAGTCCTTGCCTCACCTCGCTGGGCTGCATTGCTGGGAACCGCGACTTTGCAAGCTACTCCGGCTCCTGTGCACTTCCGGCGGAAATCCTTTGTGCACACCCAAGCCTGGGTCCACGGCACTCTAACCTGCATTGCACGACTTTCTAAGTTGGTCTCCGGCGACGTGGGACTCCTTTGTGCAACTTCGGCGAGCACCGTTTCACGCATCCTCGTAGTGCCTGTTTCTGGCACTTCTCCGGGTGCTACCTGCTTCAGTGAGGGCTCTTTGTCTTGCTCGACGTCCCCTCTCTCTGCAGGTCCAATTTGCGACCTTCTGGTCCCTCCTGGGCCCCAGCAGCGTCCAAAAACGCCAAACGCACGATTTGCGTGTAGCAAGGCTAGTTGGCGTCCATCCGGCGGGAAAACACTTCTGCACGACTCTCCAAGGCGTGGGGGATCCATCCTCCAAAGGGGAAGTCTCTAGCCCTTGTCGTTCCTGCAGTATTCACAGTTCTTCAGCCTAGTAAGAGCTTCTTTGCACCAACCGCTGGCATTTCTTGGGCATCTGCCCATCTCCGAGCTGCTTGTGACTTTTGGACTTGGTCCCCTTGTTCCACAGGTACCTTCAGACAGGAATCCATCGTTGTTGCATTGCTGATTTGTGTTTTCCTTGCATTCTCCCTCTAACACGACTATTTTGTCTTTAGGGGAACTTTGGTGCACTTTGCACTCACTTTTCAGGGTCTTGGGGTGGGTTATTTTGCTAACTCTCACTATTTTCTAATAGTCCCAGCGACCCTCTACAAGGTCACATAGGTTTGGGGTCCATTCGTGGTTCGCATTCCACTTCTGGAGTATATGGTTTGTGTTGCCCCTATCCCTATGTTTCCCCATTGCATCCTATTGTAACTATACATTGTTTGCACTGTTTTCTAAGACTATACTGCATATTTTTGCTATTGTGTATATATATCTTGTGTATATTTCCTATCCTCTCACTGAGGGTACACTCTAAGATACTTTGGCATATTGTCATAAAAATAAAGTACCTTTATTTTTAGTATAACTGTGTATTGTGTTTTCTTATGATATTGTGCATATGACACTAAGTGGTACTGTAGTAGCTTCACACGTCTCCTAGTTCAGCCTAAGCTGCTCTGCTAAGCTACCATTATCTATCAGCCTAAGCTGCTAGACACCCTATACACTAATAAGGGATAACTGGGCCTGGTGCAAGGTGCAAGTACCCCTTGGTACTCACTACAAGCCAGTCCAGCCTCCTACACAAGGGACTTCAGGAACACCATGGATCTATCACCACACTGCCCCCGTTGTCCTGTAAACAAACTGTGAACCAACTTACCTCCTGCTCCTGAGGGCATCCTTGTACACAGCTTCTGGCTCATAGATTAGCTCTGCACCTCATCGCCCTGTGCCCTGCACCGAAGAACCTGCAGTGCCCTAAGTGTCCCCCACCCCTTGCGACCTTGATACTCCAAGGGGTACCGAAGGATCCATCTTTAAACTTACCTGTGCAATGCTTTTCCAAGTGGTTCCCCGTGGTGGCCCTGCACCAGCTCCTGAGACATTCTCCAACTGCTTCCGCCGGAACCGGGAGCCACGCGAACTTCTCTAGTTGGCAAAGTGTGCCCACCAACGACCTCGACCAACCTGCAAAAGATGAGCTTGGTAACCCAACTGTACAATTTTATATGTATTTTTAAAGGGGATCCTCTGTTGAATCCTATGGTGTGTAATTAAACATAAAAACACTCTTTTTATTAAACTTCAAAAATCCATATCTCAAAAAGTACTAACCCAATTCCAATGATTTCGGTCTTAAAATTTATATAAAAAATTGAAGTATTTTTTATAAATTGGTCTCAAGGTATTCCTTTGTTTGTGTGAGTTGCAAGATTGATGCTACGAGTACAACAAATACCTTGCACTTCTCCAAGACAGACCTAACTGCTCAACCAATCTATTTTAAAAATTAGAGCATTAGGTGATCTAGTTTTCACCCCTGTTAACCAATGTGTGGTTGCCTGGACCCCCTGCACAGTGTGCCTAGCTTTGCACGCTACATAGAGGGCCAGCCTCCTACAAGGTGGCCTAGTGCTTCATTAGAGACATGGTCTAGTGGTTCAGTAGAGATGTGATCTAGTGCTTCAATAGAGACATGATCTAGTGGTTCAGTAGAGATGTGATCTAGTGCTTTAGTAGAGACATGGTCTAGTGGTTCAGTACATATGTGGTCTAGTGGTTCAGTAGAGAAGTGGCCCAGTGCTTTATTAGTGATGTGGTCCAGTGGTTCAATAGAGACGTGGTATAGTGGTTCAGTAGGGATATGGTCTACGGTTCATTAGAGATGTGGTCTAGTGGTTTGTTAGAGACGTGGTCTAGGGTTCATTAGAAATGTGGTCTAGGGTGCATTAGAGACATGTTCTAGGATTCATTAAAAGACATTGCCTAGTGGTTCATTAGAGATGTGATCTAGTGGTTCAGTAAAGATGTGCTCTAGTGGTTCATGAGAGACGTGTTCGAGTGGTTCAGTAGAGACATGGTCTAGTGGCTGAGTAGAGATGTGGTCTAGTGGTTCAGTAGAGACATGGCCCAGTGCTTTATTAGTGATGTGGTCTAGTGGTTCAGTAGAGACGTGGTCTATTGGTTCAGTAGAGACATGGTCTAGTGGTTCAGTAGAGATATGGTCTAGTGGTTCAGTAGAGACGTGGACTAGTGGTTCAGTAGAGATGTGGTCTAGTGGTTGTGAGAGGAGGCCTCTTTGTGCATGGCTAGCCCCCACTTTTTGCCTGATGTTGATGTGTTCTAAACGTTGGTAGTGCCCAGGGCCCCCCCTAAACAGGTTCCCTGGACCAGAGCTCTTTCCCTAAAACTGTTATGATGCTTGGCACAATTGGTTAAACTCTTAAATATCCCTGTAAGTCCCTAGTAAATGGGTACCCCAGTACCCAGGGCAGGAGATATTAAGAGTAGGCCCCTGAGGACAGCGGCACTGATTGTGCCACTCCCAAGGGCCCTGCACCCAGATGCACCAAGCACCGCTATTGCAGGCTGAGTGTACTGGGGCAACCCTAATAGGGCACATTCGACATGGCACACCCTCTGTGTGCCCTGCCCCCCTTACACTGGGTACGTCACCCCTCTAGCAGGCCTTCCAGTCCTAAAGGCAGGGTGCACCATACCATATGTGAGGGCATAGCTGCATGAGCAATATGCCCCCACTGTGTCCTTGCTAAACCTAGGACATAGTGAGTGAACAGAGCAGCCATTTTAATGTATGCTCTGGGCACTGGTCAAACACAAGTTCCTCAGCTACATAATGGCCACTCTGCACCCTGGGTTATTTGGTATCAAACAACTCAGAATGTTATATGATACCAGTATTGGATTTACCCCTAAATGTACCCAGTGTCCCCTGCAAAAGCTAACCCTAACTGGCAGAGTTGCTGGCTGGTTCCATCCAGCTGCCACTCCAGACAGCTAGTATACAAACCTGGGAGAGAGCCCTGGCTCTCTGGTTTGTAAGACAATGCCCTTCCTGGGTGGAGGAGCTAACCCCCCTCCCTCAGGAATGTGCACTCCCCTGGCGCTGAGCTTGAAAGGGATACTGCCCCTGAAACTCGAGCCCCCCGGCCTGCTGCTAGCAGCAGAGGGCGTCCCCCTTTGCAAACCCCCACGTTTGGCGGGAGCAAAGGTGGGAAACCAGACAAAGGGTAGGAGGAGTGGCCTCACTGAGCATGCACCACCCCTAAAGGCTTGCATGCGAAGTAGACCCTCTGATTCAGTTTTCTCCATCTTGGAACGGAGGAAAACAGCCAATGAGGTTTAGGGAAGTGGCCCTTCCAACAGGAAGCGGTCACTATAGTAGGTGTAGCCATCCAAGGGTAAGTACCCCATTGGACACTACCAGGTTCCACCTAAAACGCCCACTAAATTCAGTATTTTAGATTTCAAAAAGGATTCCAAGAAGGCAAGAAGGCCAGCACCAGAGAAACCGCCAGGACGAGAACTTAGAACCTGCTGCACCAGAAGAGGCGCCAAGACCCCTGCTTGATGCACCAGAGTCCGACAATCGCCGCTGCGGAGGAGCTGACCACTGGACCAACCCCAAGAAACCCACGGGACCTCCAAGCTTCAAGGATCACCCCAGATCTCCCTCCTGAGTGGAGGCATCACTCAAGAAAAGCAAGTAAACTGGAAAGGACCAAAAAAACAGTGAGGGACACGTCACTGAATCGCCGATATCTCCGTGACCGGAAGTCACAGCTGGACCCAACGACACACAGACGACAGTCCGGAAGTACAAAAAACATAAACAGGTGGTTATGCATAAGGGTCACACTTCCTCTATGTACGCATAGTATGTCAAGAAAGATCAATATCAAATTTCACAGAAGTTGCTGGTATTGGTGCCAAGGTGGCAGGCACCCAACCACCTAGGGTTGTGTAGATTAGGGAGAAAAACTAACACATGAAAGTCAAAAATTCATATGCCAAGGCACTCAACAGCAGTGATAGAAAGTCCATTCCTCATAGTATTGAAGCAATCAAAGTCCGACTGCAACTGAGTAAATATCCGAAGGTTTTATTCATCCGATGCAAATCCAAAAGATGCAACAGCCAACACATGTTTTGTCAACAATACTTCCTCAAGGCAAAGGCATATGTATATTAGAAAGTCCAAAAGATGTTATGAAAAAACTAATATGGTGAATCGGCATGAATCTTAGGTTGTCATCCCAGATCATTGAAGAGAAATACACTCCGTCAGTGTCTATGACCTTGATAAGTCGTGTAATCTTCGTTTCCCATATGAGGTGAGTTGGTTGATTGTTCCGGAGGCACCCCCCAAACTGAACCAAGTTTGGTGGCACTGTGACCCTCAGTGGCCGAGATAGAGCAATACCCTTGGTCCTGGTCAGCTGAGGTTAGACCAGGAGAAAACCAGCTCCCCCGGAGCTGACAAAGGATCAGGAGGAAGCCCCAGTCAAGGGACTTCAGGAACACCCTGGACCTCCGACCAGAGTGCCCCCATTGTCCTGTAAGCGGCCCTCAAAGAAGCTTACCTCCAGCTCCAGTGGACTTTGTTGTGCACAGCCTCCAAGACCTCTAAAACGCCCTGAACCTGGCCGCCTTAGGCCTTGCATCGCGGGATCTGCTGTGTGCCCCGGGTCCCCAACCCCTTATGACCTCGACAGCCCAAGGGGACCCCAGGCACCACTTTGAATTTGCAATCCAGCTCCATTTCCAAGTGGCCCATCCAGGTGGCCTTGTGCCAATAACTTTTCCAACGCTGCTCCCGCCGGAACCAGGAGCTACCCAAAGCTCTCCAGCTGGCACGAGGTGCCCACCGACCACTTCGACCATCCTGCAGAGGAAGAGACTGGTAACTCAAATGTGCGATTTTTAATGCATTTTTTAAAAGTGACTGCCTATTGATTCCAATGGTGCGTAATTACGCACAGAAAGACTAACTTTGCTAAAACTTTTAAAAGTCATAACAAGAAAAGTACTTAATGTATTCCAAAGATTTTGGTCTTAAAAATTATATAAAAGTCTGAAGTATTTTTATAAATTCTGGTCTCGAGTTATTCATTGAGTGTGTGTGCTGCATGATTGGATTTGTGAGTAGACCAAATACTTAGCACATCTCCTGGATTAGCCTAACTGCTTGACCACCTACATTAAAAATTAGAGCATTAGGTGGTCTGCTTTTTACCCCTGAAAACTAACATGTGGTTGTCCAGACCCTCTGCATGGTGTACTTGGTTTTGTACACTACATAGAGGGCCAGCCTCCATCAGTGGTTCGTTCGAGACATGGTCTAGGATTCATTAGAGACATTGGGGGTCATTATGACCCTGGCGGAAGGCGGAGAACCGGCGGTAAGACCGCCAACAGGCTGGCGGTCTTACTTTGTGGAATTATGACCATGGCGGTTACCGCCATGGTCATCCGCTGGTTCTCTGTTCCGCCCGCCGGGCTGGAGACGACCGCCGGGCTGGAGACCTAGGTCTCCAGCCCGGCGGCCGTCACTATACCGCCGGCAGTATTTGGACCCTGCTTACCGCCGTGGATTTCCAGCGGTTTGAACCGCCATGAAATCCATGGCGGTAAGCACTATCAGTGCCAGGGAATTCCTTCCCTGGCACTGACAGGGGTCTCCCCCACCCCCCCCACCCGACTCCTTCCCCTACCCCCCACCACCCCTGCCACCCCCCAAAGGTGGCAGGCCCCCCTACCCACCCCGACCCCCAACATCACTTCGCCCATACCCACATGACACGCACGCAGGCACCACCTACATACTTACACGCACACACGCCGACAGACATGCCTACATCCACACACACAGTCATACACGCACACCCACATTCAAACATACACGCACACATCCATACAGACATACCCACAGACATACATGCACTCATTCCCATACACACAGCACCCTGCAGGCATACACGCACTCACACACCCCCTCTACATACACACATGCACACCCCCATGCACGCACACAACACACAACACCCCCCAACCCCCCTCCCCTCACGGACGATCGACTTACCTGGTCCGACGATCCTCCGGGAGGGGGCGGGAGCCATGGGAGCAGCTCTGCCGACACCACACTGCCAACAGAACACCGCCACGGCGAATCACAGGACGTGATTCACTGGGCGGTGTTCTGTTGGCGTGGCGGTGGAGGTGGAGCAACCTCCACTTCCCCGCCTCCCGCCAGTATGGCTGTTGGCGGCTCTCCGTCCGTAAAAGGACGGAGAGCTGCCAACGGTCATAATAGGCCGAGCGGCAAACCGCCACCACGGGCGGTCTTCCGCACGGCGGTCCCTCGGCGGTCTTTAAAAAAGACCGCCGAGGTCAAAATGACCCCCATTGTCTATTTCTTCAGTAGAGCCGTGGTCTAGTGGTTCAATAAAGATTTGGTCTAGTGGTTCAGTAGTGACGAGGCCTATTGCTTCAGTAGACACGTGGTCTAGTGGTTTAGTAGAGATGTGGTCTAGTGCTTCAGTAGAGACGTTGTCTAGTGATTCAGCAGAGATGTGATACAGTGGTTCAGTAGAGATGTGGCCTAGTACTTAATTAGAGATGTGGTCTAGTGGTTCAGTAGACACATAGGCGGTCATTCCAACCGCGCCGCCCGCCATGCGGTTACCGCCGAATGACCGCACCGCGGTCAAAAGACCGCGGCGGCCATTCTGGCTTTCCCGCTGGGCCGGCGGGCGACCGCCAAAAGGCCGCCCGCCGGCCCAGCGGGAAAGCCCCAGCAACGATGAAGCCAGCTCCGAATGGAGCCGGCGGAGTTGCTGGTGTGCGACGGGTGCAGTGGCACCCGTCTCGATTTTCAGTGTCTGCTTTGTAGACACTGAAAATCATTATGGGGCCCTGTGAGGGGGCCCCACGACACCCGTTCCCGCCATCCTGTTCCTGGCGGTATTTACCGCCAGGACCAGGATGGCGGGAAGGGGGTCGGAATCCCCATGGTGGTGCCGCGGTCAGGATGGCCCTGGAAGCACCGCCAGCCTGTTGGCGGTGCTTCCGCGGTCCCCGGCCCTGGCGTCCATAGTTTGTGGTTCAGTAGAGATGTTGTCTAGTGGTTCAGTAGAGACGTAGTCTAGTGCTTCAAGAAAGACGTGGTCTAGGGTTCATTAGAGATGTGGTAGTGCGAAAGTGTTCCCAGTGTGCAAAAAGCAGATGCAAACAAATGTTGCGCCCCCCCAGGGAACTTCACTAATATGGCTTCTGGGCTTATATCCCAGCTCCCTTGCTTGGTCACATCACTGCACCTTCCTGTGCCTCAGTTAGTTACCTTTCCTACAAGTTTTTATTGTAGAAATGGGATAAGCACTGTTATTTAACATAAGGATAACTTGACTTTTACATCTTAGCGACACCAGCCACTAGAAAACACTATTTATGAAAAATGAAGCACAACTTACAGTTGTGCGTCATTTTTTTTTACGCAAGGTAAAGTCATTCCCTAGTGCTATCCGTCCGTCATATTTAAAAAATGACGCACGACGGTGCTAAGGAATTGTTAGTGTGAAAAGAAATTACTCTAACCGTTGCGACATGCCTTAAAGAACAATGACACTAATGCTGAAAAAGTGGCACTAGACCGTTTTGCGTATTTATCACACAAAATGGGTTAGCGCCATTTTTTACCGCATTGGCGTAAAAAAAAACGCACAAGCAAAAAAAAACATTTGGAAAGACCAGACTGAGAATGCAGGCCAGGAGAGATCCAAGGGAGAGCCCGGTCACCCAAGTACCAGCCAGGAGGGTCCAGCAAAGTCCCAGGAGAAGGAGAAGAGGAAGCGTAAGTGTTGCTTTAATGAGGAGGAGCATGAAATCCTGGTGAGAGAGGTGACGGAGCCACAACACCAGCTCTTCGTCACCTCCAAATTGCCAGTCGGTCCGCCTTCTGCGCTGCCTTTGTGGCTGCTGTGGTGGTGTTTGGGGTTGCTGCGGTGGTGGTGGAGTGACCTGTTGTCATCGCTGACGACCGCGGTGTGTGTCAAGCTGGAGCAGTAACACTTCCATGATGTCCTGAAGGTTACAAATGTTCCTTCTGTGTGTTTTCCTTAAGTGGAGGTCTGTGGGCCTCTTTTTAATGCCTGGTCTTCTTTGTTACGTTGAGTCCTCCTCCTCGTGATCATGCTGAAGAATCTACCCACTGACTGAGAATCAATGAGAAGGACAATTCAGGACAATTTACATGTTGGTCAGGGGATGGCTATCATTTAAGGTGCCTTGATCTAAGAGCTGACCCATCTTGATTGTTAATGTGACATCTCTCATTGGTCCTTGCAGATAAGGTGGCCATTATTGAGACCTTGGGACCGGTGGTCCGGGTCACTGTGGAAACGTCAGAGCATCAAGTCGAAGTGGAGCTAGTCCCCACGGTGGAGGTCCCCACCTGCTGGTCCAGGAAGGCCCGCTGGCCGCGCTTCCTGAAACGTTGGCCATCCAATGACAAAGTACGGTGTGTCAAGGTAGGAGGGGACAGGTGAAAATGGAAATTACTCTGGGCCACTGGGGTTGTAAACACTTCTGTATGATCCAGGGGAGGGCTTCCCATCCTTGTGCCTTAGCTGCTCCTCTGGTTTCTACTGACTCTAAGGGCCTGACTTAGACATTTGCGGAGAGGTTACTGTGAGGGCTGAGAATGTATTCACTATTGTGTCACATCCCTGAGAGGGCGGAGGTTTTATTTACCCTTGGGCACATCCCAGAAAGGGCTAAACGTCCTATTCACCTATGTGTCACATCCCTGAGAGGGCTCAGGTTTTATTTACCCCTGTGTACCATCCCTGAGAGGGCTCAGGTTTTATTTAACCTTGTGCCACATCTCTGAGAGGGCTCAGGTTTTATTTACCCTTGTGTCACATCTCTGAGAGGGCTCAGGGTTTATTTACCCCTGTGTCATATCCCTGAGGACTGAGATTTTATTTAACCTTGTGTCTCATGTAGGAGGCTGGCCTGGCTTGTAGTGGGTACCAAGGGGTACTTACACTTTGTACCAGGTCCAGTTATCCCTTATTAGTGTAGAAGAGGTGTCTAGCAGCTTAGGCTGATAGAAAAGGGTAGCTTAGCAGAGCAGCTTAGGCTGAACTAGGAGACATGCAAAGCTCCCACTATACCACTGGTGTCATATGCACAATATCATAAGAAAACACAATACACAGATATACTAAAAATAAAGGTACTTTATTTTTATGACAATATGCCAAAAGTATCTCAGTGAGTACCCTCAATATGAGGATAGCAAATATACACAAGATATATGTACACAATACCAAAAATATGCAGTAATAGCAATAGAAAACAGTGCAAGCAATGTATAGTCACAATAGATTGCAATGGGAGCACATAGGTATAGGGGCAACACAAACCATATACTCCAAAAGTGGAATGCGAATAACGTATGGACCTCAAAGCTATGTGAGCTTGTAGAGGGTCGCTGGGACTGTAAGAAAACAGTGAGGGTTAGAAAAATAGCCCACCCCAAGACCCTGAAAAGTAGGTGTAAAGTGCACCTAAGTTCCCCAGAGAGCACAGAAGTCGTGATAGGGGAATTCTGCAAGGAAGACCAACACCAGCAATGCAACAACGATGGATTTCCTGACGAGAGTACCTGTGGAACAAGGGGACCAAGCCCAAGAGTCACGATCAAGTCGGGAGTGGGCAGATGCCCAGGAAATGCCAGCTGAGGGTGCAAGAAGCTGCCACCGGATGGTAGAAGCTGTGGATTCTGCAAGAACGAAGAGGACTAGGAACTTCCCCTTTGGAGGATGGATGTTCCACGTCGTGAAGAAGCTTGCAGATGTGTTCCCACGCAGAAAGACCGCAAACAAGCCTTGCTAGCTGCAAGGGTCATGGTTAGGGTTTTTGGATGCTGCTGTGGCCCAGGAGAGACCAGGATGTCGCCAATTGCGTGAGGAGACAGAGGGGGTGCCCAGCAAGACAAGGAGCCCTCTCAGAAGCAGGCAGCACCCGCAGAAGTGCCAGAACAGGCACTACGAAGAAGAGTGAACCGGAGCTCACCCGAAGTCACAAAAGAAGGTCCCACGACGCCGGAGGACAACTCAGGAGGTCGTGCACTACAGGTTAGAGTGTCGGGGACCCAGGCTTAGCTGTGCACAAAGGAAATCCTGGAAGAGTGTACAGGAGCCGGAGCAGCTGCAAATCACGCGGTACCCAGCAATACAGTCTAGCGTGGTGAGGCAAGGACTTACCTCCGCCAAACTTGGACTGAAAAGTCACTGGACTGTGGGAGTCACTTGGACAGAGTTGCTGAGTTCCAGGGACCACGCTCGTCATGCTGAGAGAGGACCCAGAGGACCGGTGATGCAGTCTTTTGTTGCCTGTGGTTGTAGGGGGAAGATTCCGTCGACCCACAGGAGATTTCTTCGGAGCTTCTAGTGCAGAGAGGAGGCAGACTACCCCCACAGCATGCACCACCAGGAAAACAGTCGAGAAGGCGGCAGGATCAGCGATACAAGGTTGCAGTAGTCATCTTTGCTACTTTGTTGCGGTTTTGCAGGCTTCCAGCGCGGTCAGCGGTCGATTCCTTGGCAGAAGGTGAAGAGAGATGCAGAGGAACTCTGATGAGCTCTTGCATTCGTTATCTAAAGAATTCCCCAAAGCAGAGACCCTAAATAGCCAGAAAAGGAGGTTTGGCTACTTAGGAAGGAGGATAGGCTAGCAACACAGGTAAGAGCCTATCAGAAGGAGTCTCTGACGTCACCTGCTGGCCCTGGCCACTCAGAGCAGTCCAGTGTGCCAGCAGCACCTCTGTTTCCAAGATGGCAGAGGTCTGGAGCACACTGGAGGAGCTCTGGGCACCTCCCAGGGGAGGTGCAGGTCAGGGGAGTGGTCACTCCCCTTTCCTTTGTCCAGTTTCGCGCCAGAGCAGGGCTGGGGGATCCCTGAACCGGTGTAGACTGGCTTATGCAGAGATGGGCACCATATGTGCCCATCAAAGCATTTCCAGAGGCTGGGGGAGGCTACTCCTCCCCAGCCCTGACACCTTTTTCCAAAGGGAGAGGGTGTAACACCCTCTCTCTGAGGAAGTTCTTTGTTCTGCCTTCCTGGGCCAAGCCTGGCTGGACCCCAGGAGGGCAGAAACCTGTCTGAGGGGTTGGCAGCAGCAGCAGCTGCAGTGAAACCCCGGGAAAGGTAGTTTGGCAGTACCCTGGTCTGTGCTAGAGACCCGGGGGATCATGGAATTGTCTCCCTAATGCCAGGATGGCATTGGGGTGGCAATTCCATGATCTTAGACATGTTACATGGCCATGTTCGGAGTTACCATTGTGAAGCTATACATAGGTAGTGACCTATGTATAGTGCACGCGTGAAATGGGGTCCCCGCACTCACAAAGTCCGGGGAATTTGCCCTGAACAATGTGGGGGCACCTTGGCTAGTGCCAGGGTGCCCACACACTAAGTAACTTAGCACCCAACCTTTACCAGGTAAAGGTTAGACATATAGGTGACTTATAAGTTACTTAAGTGCAGTGGTAAATGGCTGTGAAATAACGTGGACGTCATTTCACTCAGGCTGCAGTGGCAGGCCTGTGTAAGAATTGTCAGAGCTCCCTATGGGTGGCAAAAGAAATGCTGCAGCCCATAGGGATCTCCTGGAACCCCAATACCCTGGGTACCTCAGTACCATTTACTAGGGAATTATAAGGGTGTTCCAGTATGCCAATGTAAATTGGTGAAATTGGTCACTAGCCTGTTAGTGACAATTTGGAAAGAAATGAGAGAGTATAACCACTGAGGTTCTGGTTAGCAGAGCCTCAGTGAGACAGTTAGGCATCACACAGGGAACACATACATATAGGTCACAAACTTATGAGCACTGGGGTCCTGGCTAACAGGGTCCCAGTGACACATAACAAACATACTGAAACATAGGGTTTTCACTATGAGCGCTGGGCCCTGGCTAGCAGGATCCCAGTGAGACAGTGAAAACACCCTGACATATACTCACAAACAGGCCAAAAGTGGGGGTAACAAGGCTAGAAAGAGGCTACCTTCTCACATCACATCCCTTAGAGGGCTGAGGTTTTATTTACCCTTGTGTCGCATCCCTTAGAGGGCTCAGGTTTTATTTACCCTTGTGACACAACCCTGAGAGGGCTGAGGTTTTATTTACCCTTGTGTCACATCCCTGAGAAGGCTCAGTTTTTGTTACCCTTGTGCCACAACCCTGAGAAGGCTGAGTTTTTTTTTTACCCTTGTGTCACATCCCCGAGAGGGCTCAGGTTTTATTTACCCTTGTGTCACATCCCTGAGAGGGTTCAGGTTTTATTTACCCTTGTGCTACTTCCCTGAGAGGGCTCAGGTTTTATTTACCCTTGAGTCACATCCCTGAGGGCTGAAGTTTTATTTTACCTTGTGTCACATCCCCGAGAGGGCTCAGGTTTTATTTACCCTTGTGTCACATCCCTTAGAGGGCTGATGTTTTATTTACCCTTGGGCACATCCCTGAGAGGGCTCCGGTTTTCTTTACCGTTGTGTCACATCCCTGAGAGGGCTGCGGTTTTATTTACCCTTGTGTCACATCCCTGAGAGAGCTCAGGTTTTATTTACCCTTGTTTCACATCCCTGAGAGGGCTCAGGTTTTATTTACCCCTGTGTACCATCCCAGAGAGGGCTCAGGTTTTATTCACCCTTGTGCCACAACCCTGAGAGGGTTGAGTTTTTTTTACCCTTGTGTCACATCCCGAGATGGTCAGTTTTTATTTACCCTTGTGCTACTTCCCTGAGAGGGCTCAGGTTTTATTTACCCTTGTGCCACATCCCTGAGAGGGCTCAGGTTTTATTTACTCTTGTGTCACATCCCTGAGAGGGCTGAGGTTTTATTTACACCTTTTATCACATCCCTGAGAGGGCTGAGGTTTTATTTACCGTTGTAAAAAGAACAGATGATGGACGGAATACAGAGCAAATCAAACATTCACCCCCAGTCACAAAGATCTGGGTTTAATCCATCGTTTTTTTGCTCACCACGCCACCCCAGGTTGGACACAGCCATATGCAAATCAGTCTTGACCCAGATCTCTGTACTGGGGGTGAATGTTTTACGTTGTTCAGCATTCCGTCCATCACTTGTTCTTTTTGCATTTGTCGCCCTAAGTGGGAAGGGTATGCCCAGGCGTGGGACCCGTGCTTCCCATGCCACTGGATTCAAGCTAGCCTGGCAGATGAAGGGTGAAACCCTGAAACCGGTCCCAGGATGCTTGTTTCCAGTCCAGAGAAGACCTGGCCTGGCAGTTCGGGCTGGACTGTTCCCATGTGGAACAGGGTCAAGACTGATTTGCATATGGCTGGGTCCAATATGGGTTTATTTACCCCTGTTTACCATCCCTGAGGGCTGAGGTTTTATTTACCCTTGTGTCGCATTCCCGAGAGGGCTCAGGTTTTATTTACCCTTGTGCCACATCCCTGAGAGGGCTGAGCTTTTGGGCTCAGGTTTTATTTACCCTTGTGTCACATCCCTGAGAGGGCTCAGGTTTTATTTACCCTTGTGCCACATCCCTGAGAAGGCTCAGGTTTTATTTACCATCCCTGAGAGGGCTGAGGTTTTATTTACTCTTGTGGCACATCCCTGAGAGGGCTTAGGTTGTATTTACCCCTGTGTATCATCCCTTAGAGGGCTCAGGTTGTATTTACCCTTGTGTCACATCCCTGAGAGGGCTCAGGTTTTATTTACCCTTGTGTCACACCCGAGAGGTCTCAGGTCTTTCTTTACCTCTGTGTCACATCCCAGAGAGGGCTCAGGTTTTATTTACCCTTGTGTCACACCCCGAGAGGTCTCAGGTCTTTCTTTACCTCTGTGTCACATCCCAGAGAGGGCTCAGGTTTTATTTACCCTTGTGCCACATCCCTGAGAGGGCTGAGGTTTTATTTACCATCCCAGAGAGGGCTCAGGTTTTATTTACCCTTGTGCCACATCCCTGAGAGGGCTGAGGTTTTATTTACTCTTGTGGCACATCCCTGAGAGGGCTCAGGTTGTATTTACCTCTGTGTCACATCCCAGAGAGGGCTCAGGTTGTATTTACCCTTGTGTCACACCCCGAGAGGTCTCAGGTTTTATTTACCCTTGTGCCACATCCCTGAGAGGGCTCAGGTTTTATTTACCCTTGTGTCTGATCCCTGAGACGGCTCAGGTTTTATTTACCCTTGTTTCACATCCCTGAGAGAACTGAGATTGTATCTAACCTTTTGTCACATGTGTGAGAGGGCTAAGGTTTTATTTACCCTTGTTTCAAATCCCTGAGAAGGCTGAGCTTTTATTTACCTTTCTGTCTCATCCCTGAGGGGGCTCAGGCTTTATTTAGCATTTTATCACATGTCTGAGAGGGCTCAGGTTTTATTTACCCCTGTGTACCATCCCTGAGAGGGCTCAGGTTTTATTTACCTTTGTGTCACATCCCTGAGAGGGCTCAGGTTTTATTTACCCTTGTGCCACAACCCTGAGAGGGTTGAGTTTTTTTTTACCCTTGTGTCACATCCCGAGATGGTCAGTTTTTATTTACCCTTGTGCTACTTCCCTGAGAGGGCTCAGGTTTTATTTACCCTTGTGCCACATCCCTGAGAGGGCTCAGGTTTTATTTACCTTTGTGTCACATCCCTGAGAGGGCTCAGGTTTTATTTACCTTTGTGTCACACCCCCAAGAGGGCTCAGGCTCTATTTACCCTTGTGTCACATCCCTGAGAGCGCTTAGGCCCATATTTATACTTTTTGACGCAAACCAGTCAAAAAGTTTACCACCAGCTAACGCTATTTCTACGCGCCTTGTTTAAAGAATGATGTTAGCCAGCGCTGCGGACTGGTCTGAGTAAAAAAAAATGACTCAAACCAGGCAGCGCCGACGTAGGGGAAAATGGGGGTTGTGCGCCAAAAAATGGTGCAAGTCAGGTTTGAGGCAAAAATCATGCCTCAAACCGGACTTGCGCCATTTTTTGACACACAACCCCCATTGAAATGACTCCTGTCTTAGCAAAGACAGGAGTCATGCCCCCTTGCCCAAAGGCCATGCCCAGGGGACTTATGTCCCATGGAAATGAGCCCACAGGCCCCTTAACGCCTGCCCTGACACAGACGTTAAAAAACGGCGCACATCAGGCTGTGCGCCGTTTTTTAAGGCCCGCCCTCTCCTGTGCATCAAAATGACGCAGGAGTATAAATAAGGCGCACAGGCCTTAAAGTCATTTTTTGGGCGGGAACGCCTACCTTGCATGTCATTAACGCAAGGCAGTTTCCCGCATCCAAAAAATGACTCACACAGAGGAATTTTGATGTCCGCGGGCTTGGGGGTCAAAGTTTAAATATGGTGCACGGTTTGGGCAGAATGTGCGTCAAAACTTTTGACGCACATTCGGTGCAAACAGAGTATAAATATGCCCCTTCGTTTTTTTTACCCCTGTGTCACATCCCTGAGAGGGCTGAGGTTTTATTTACCCTTGTGTCACATCCCTGAGAGGGCTGAGCTTTTATTGACCTACTTGTCACATCCCTGAGAAGGCTGAAAATGTATTTATACCTTATCCTAGGGCCTCTTCCGCTCAGTCATAATCTTTCTCCCCTCCCTCTAGTCCTTCGGGTTCAACTTGTTGGCCCGCTCCAACTACCACTGGCAGCTGTCCTTCACGCGGGCTGAGCGGGTGCTCATTGAGGGCATCGATGAGGATGGCGGCTGTCGGCTCAAGTGCTTCCGGGTAATTCGCCAGCTGAAGGAGGACTTCTGGTGCACTGGCTGCAAGCCAGTCATCACAGCCTATCACCTTCAGGTGAGTGGTAGGTCCAGTCATCCAGGGCATGTGGGCCCCTGGTGGGATTAGCAAGGAGAGAAGACAAAGTTCCTCTTTATACTACAAGGAGTTAATCTGAATCTCATGTTTGTTTTTTCCAGCCATGACCCTGCTCAGTGGTGCCTTACTGAGTGGGTTACTTTGGAGCAGTTTCTCACCTGCTGGATGGGCTCCACTGTCATGTGTGACACTGTGCCAGTCCCATACTTGTCATCTGACCTTAGTCTCTAACTAACATGCAGTTAATCTTTTACAATCAATGTCCCCTATAACTGGGTCAGAACTACTAACCTGCCAACACAGCTTACTACAAGTAATTATAACCATATATGTTTACATGACTATCTACAAATATTGAAACGCAAGTTCTGCACTAAACCAACCAAACTAAAGCATTATAAAGTCAGCTGAGTGACTACTGTACATCACGCACCAAACCACACGAAGACTTGTATCCAGGCTTCAGAACTAAGAAATTACAGCGATCCTCACTGTGGGAAGATCTACCCAGCTACTTTATTAAGGTGACAAACGCACCATTCTGGGTCAGACAGTGATACCAATATTCAACATCCAGCTGGGGCTTTAATAATTCCAGCCTTTCACCATTCCCCAGGTCACTTTTTGTCCTGATGAGACCCTAGTATCCAGCATGAGGGTCGAAACGCCGTCGACACATTAATCAGACAAGACCTCTTCGATTATGTTTTGAATTATCAATCAATGTATTGACAAGCATACTTTATAACTTAATAAGAGGCTGTCTTTGTGACATACACCAAAGATCACAGAACTATAAGCAATTTCGTTAATGCTTTATGGTGTGGTGTCTCTTTTCTCACTTGGGGATCACCTTTCTCAACTATCACTGTTTGTTTATTTTACTAAAGTATGATTATAAAAATGATTCACCATTATATGCTGATGCAGCTCCAAAACATTTTTAAAACATGTTTTTATCATATGTGCTGGTACTGGAGTCAGTGGAGCTTTTTTGAAAGATTATAGACAGTTGATTTTCATCTTCATTTAAGACTTTTTTGTATGAGTTAACCAGAGCAATATTTTTTCTGCTATAATATTTACATTGATTGCAAATGAGTTTCATGTGGATATGTGTTTTGTGCTAATTTTTGGAGTAGCTTCATCAAGCAGTTAGACCAATCTTGGAGAAGTGCAAAGCATTTGTTGTGCTCCCAGTATCAATCTTGCAACCCACACACTCAAATGAATAACTCAAGACCAATTTATAAAACTACTTCAGATTTGTATGTGTTTTTTAAGACCAAGTTTATCAGAACTGGTCAAGTACTTTTTGAGATATGAATTTTTGAAGCATAATAAAATAGTATTTTTGTGTGAAATCACGCACCATAGGAATCAATGAAAAGTCACATTTAAAAATACATATAAAATCTCACAGTTGGTTTACCAAGTTCTTCTTTAGCAGGTTGGTCGAGGTCATCGGTGGGCATGCTGTGCCAGCTGGAGATGTTTGGGTGGCACCTGGTTCTGGCGGGATCAGAGATAAAAGGTCTCTGGAGCTAGTGCAGATCCACTGAGAAGGACCACTTGGAAGAACACTGTACAGATAAGTTGAGAGGTGGTTCCTTGGGGTCCTTTTGGAGTGTCAAGGCCGCAAGGGGTGGAGGACCCTTAGGGCACAAAAGGTTCTTTCATTGCAGGACACAGGGCGGCCTCATGCAGAGCGAATTGGTGAGCCAGAAGCTGTGTGCAAGGATGCCCTTTGGAGCTGGAGGTGGGCTGGTTCAAGGATCGCTTGCAGGGTAACGGAGCACATCTGGCGGGAGTTCCAGGGTGTTCCTAAAGTTCCTCAACTGGCACTTCCTCCTGGTCCTTTTTCAGCCCCAAGCTGTTTTTTCTGGTGTCCGACATTAGCTGACCAATACCCAGTGTATTAGTACGATTTGACCCCTGAAGGGCGCAGTGCCACCAAACTTGGAACATTTACAGGGTTTGTCCTCCTCGTGGTAGTTTGCGTGTTGTTGGGTCCAGCTGCAACTTCTAGTTCGGGAGTAAGCAGCTGGTCAGTGAAGTGCCCCCAGTGGTTTACTGGTTTCTTCTTGTTGCAGAGTGGTATCTCCACTCTGGAGGGAGTTCTTGGGTGATTTTTGAAGCCTGGAGATCCTTTGTTGTTCTTCAGAGTTTTTCAGTTGTCTAGCAGCTCTTCGGTGGCGATTGTCGGGTCCTTGGGTGGAGCCGGCAGGGTTTGGTGCCTTTTCTTTGTTGCAGCAGGTCCACAGATCTCGTACTTTTGATCTTCTTGGTGCTGGTCTTCTTTTGTCCATCAAATCTGATTACCTGGTCTAAGGATGCCCACTAAATACTGAATTTAGGGCCAGATGTAGGAAGATTCCAAATTGCGAGTTGCAATTTGCGAGTCCCAGCGACTCGCAAATTGCAACTTGCAATTTGGAATGCAGAAAGGTGTCTCAGACACCTTCTGCGACTCGCTATGGGGTCGCAAAGACCCACCTCATTAATATTAATGAGGTGGGTCGCAATTTGCGACCCCATAGAGAGTCAGGGCACTCACGGGGATGGTGGCCTGCTGGAGACAGCAGACCACCATGTCCGTGACTGCTTTTAAATAAAGCAGTTTTTTTTTTTCAAAGTGCAACCTGTTTTCCTTAAAGGACCTTCCCCTTTAGTTTCGGTATTTTTCAGGGCAGGTAGTGGTCCATTGGACCACTGCCTGCCCTGAAAATCTTTTTTTTTTTCCAGACACAAAGGGGAAGGGGTCCCATAGGGACCGCTTCCCCTTTGTGTCTGGGTTACCATCCACTTCAAGTGGATGGTAACTGCGCTTTCATTTGCGACCGCAATCGCGGTCGCAAATGAAAATGCATAGCATTGCGAGTCGCAAATAGGAAGGGAACACCCCTTCCTATTTTCGAGTCGGAAATGCATTTTGAGAGTCGGATCCGACTCGCAAAATGCATTTCTACATAGCAAAGAGGCTATTGCGACTCGCAAACGGCAATTTTCGCCGTTTGTGACTCGCAAAACCCTTGCTACATCTGTCCCTTAGTGTTTTTTGGAGGAGAACCCTGGTAGTGTCCAATCGAACACCTATCTTTGGGTGGCTACACCCATTATAGTGACCACTTCCTGTGGTAGATGTGACTGCCCCATCCCTAATTGGCTATTTTCCTTCCATCTAAGATGGAGGAAAATGAAATGGAGTGCCCACCTCGCAGGCAACACCTTAGGGGTGGTGCAAACCAGGTGGGGCAACTCCCCCTACTCATTGTGTAGTTTCTCACCTTTGCTCCCACCAAAAGTGGGGGTTTGCAAAGGGGGTGACCATCTCCTGCTAGCAGCAGGCCTGGGGGTCGAGGTTCAAAGGCGGTAAGCCCTTCCCCTCCCATCCTGAGGGAGGGGGTATTAGCACCTCCACCCAGGAAGATCATTGTTCTACAAACCAGAGAGACGGATTTCTCCCCCAAGGTTTGTAGATTGGGTGTCTGGAGGTGGCAGGCTAGATAGGACCAGTCAGCAACCATGCTAGGGTGGTTAGCTTTTGCAGGGGGCACCTCCCATGTGACCCCCAGGGTACATTTATGGATAAATCCAATACTGGTACCAGTTTGGATTTATCATTCTGAGTTGTTTGATAGTAAAAAAAACAGGGTTCAGAGTGGCCATCATGTCGCTGGGAAACTCGTGTTGGCCAGTGTCCAGCACGTGTATTAAAATAGCTGCTCTGTTCACTCACTATGTCCCAGGTTTGGCAAGGACACAGTGGGGGCATATTGCTTATACAGCTATGCCCTCACATATAATACGGTCCACCCTGCCTTAGGACTGGAAGGCCTGCCAGAGGGGTGTCTTATCCATAGTGTATGCAGTGTGCCATGTCGAATTTGTGTTTTAGGTTTGCACCAGGGCACCCAGCCTGCATTGACAGTGCTGGGGGCATCTTGATGCATGGCCCTAGAGGGTGGCACAATCAGTGCTGCTGCCCTCAGGGGCCTACCCTTAGTACCCCATGCCTTGGGTACCTAAGTACCTTTTGCTGGGGACTTATAGTGGTAGCTAAAGGTGTTTCTAATTGTGCCAATGCATCACAACAGTTTTAGGGAAAGAGCTCTGGCCTAGGGAACCTGGTTAGCAGGGGCCCTGAGTACTACAACGTCTGGGACAGATCAACATCAGGCAAAACGTGGGGGCTAACCATGCAAAAAGAGGCCTCCTCTCACAGTTGACCCCTCCCTTCACTGAAGGGGCTGATGTAGTCAAATAGTTTTCTGCCTTTGAAAAAGCCTTTATTGAGTGGGAAATTGAGATAAAACATTGGGGCACACTGTTGTGGGAGTTATTCTCAATAAAGTGCAAGGATAGGCTCCTGACACTGAATGAGGCACATTCTAAATCCTATGACCTCATGAAGGGTACCCAGACTGAGGGTTTTGGATTCATAACTGAAGAGTACAGGATAAAGTTCTGGGAGGCTCGAAAATCCCAGAGCCACGCCTGGGTTGCCTTTTGGACTATTCAGTAAAAATGCTGATTGGTTGGTTAGCTGGAAACAAGGTACAAAACTATGATGGGCTGTATAACCTGTTCATGAAAGATCATCTGTGGAGTAATTGTTCCAATGATAGGCTACATCAACATCTGGTAGACCTGGGTCCACCTTCCCCTCAAGAGTTGGGGAGGAAGGCAGACCAGTGGGTCACAACAAGGGTTACAAAAACTACCACTGGTGGGGGAGACCAATGGAAAGAGGCTAAAAAGCCCCCCTAAGGGAAAGATGGGAGCCAGGGTAAAATCAACAAAGAGTCTTCTCAAGGCCCCCAAAAATCTGCACAGGAGGGTGGGCCCAGAGACTACTCACAGTCCAGGGGTGGGTACAAAGGGAAATACTTTGACACCAGCAAGGTTTGGTGCCAAGATTGTAAAACCAAAGGGCACCAAACTGGAGACTCTGGCTGTAAGAACAAACATAATGCCTCTAGTTAACCTGCAGTAAATGCAATTGCCAATATCCAGATAGGGGCAGAGGTGTGGCCTGACCACGTCAGTGTCCCCACAGAGGTAATATTAGTCTCTGAGGGTGGGGTAAATGTATCCTGTGCTGCCTGCCCAAGTAACATGAACAGATACAGGCAGCACCCTGTGATTAATGGGGAGAAAACAGAAGCCGCGAGGGATACAGGGGCTAGTATCACCATGGTATCTCAGCACCTGATTCCCTCACTCAGTTCCTGGTAGGGAGGTCTTATCCTGTCACCAATGCTGACAATGAGACCAAGTTCCACCCTATTGCTATGGTAAACTTTGAATGGGGAGGAGTAGCAGGGCAGAAAGAAGTGGTTGTGTCCTCATCCATCCCTATAGGTTGCCTACTTAGTAATGATCTGGAGCATTCCCCCTGGGCTGAGGTAGAGCTAAAAACACATGCAGCAATGATTGGGATCCCTGAGTGGGCTTGTGTCAAGACTAGATCACAGAGCAAACTTCAGGGAGAAAAAGGAGAGCTGGATCCTGAAATAGTGGACCAGCCTTCCAAGAGAAAAGGCAAGAAGACTGGGGGACCAGCTTTAAAACAGATCCCAAGACAGGACACCTCTTCTCAGGAGGAGGAGTCTCCTGCCTGCAGAGAACACTTTATTGAAATGTTCAAACACAGGTTCTGCTAATGAATTAACTCTATGTGAATGTCGTCTTTATTAATTTAAGTATAAGTATAGAAGCGCTGAACATAAACTACACGGAGACTGTTCTGACCTCTCATAGTTTGTTTACTTGTGAAAGAAGCAGAACACAAATATTCATTAGTAACATTTAAAGAAGGACCCTGAAAGTGGCACTTTTGAACTATAACTCCCAGAATGCCCCTGTGCCTATAAAAGGCAGGTAAATGAGAACCATGTGTGCCTACAAACTAAAACCACCTGAGGAACACAAAATGTTGAAACGCGTAGTGGTGTTTGAAGTGCTGCTCTGTCAATAAATGGAATCTTCTAATCTTTACCTCTGGGAGTGCAACAAATATTGTTGGTATATGTATATATATATACTCCACTCCCACTGATATATATATATATATATATATATATATATATATATATATATATATATATATATATATATATATATCAGTGGGAGTGGAGTATATATATATACATATACCAATTTATAAGTCACTCCACATTCCTGCCACATGTGTTTTAAGTATGCAGACATAAAGTTTGACCACCTGTCTGATACTACCTCCTTAGAGAACCCAACCATGGTAAAGATACCTAGGAGGGCTTTGGCAACTGCAGGTACAGTGCTTGTCCTAAGGGGAATAGTCTCAGGATACCTAATGCATGATCCACTCCCACTGATATATCTATGATCATAGATATATCAGTGGGAGTGGATCATGCATTAGGTATCCTGAGACTATTCCCCTTAGGACAAGCACTGTACCTGCAGTTGCCAAAGCCCTCCTAGGTATCTTTACCATGGTTGGGTTCTCTAAGGAGGTAGTATCAGACAGGTGGTCAAACTTTATGTCTGCATACTTAAAACACATGTGGCAGGAATGTGGAGTGACTTATAAATTCACTACCCCATACCATCCACAAACCAATGGGCTGGAAGAAAGATTCAATCAGACCCTAAAAGGCATGATTGGAGGGCTCCCTGAAAAACTCAGAAGGAGATGGGATGTCCTACTTCCATGTCTGCTGTTTGCCTACAGGGAAGTGCCACAAAAGGGAGTTGGTTTTTCTCCTTTTGAACTTTTGTTTGGGCACAGTGTTAGGGGACCACTATGTCTTGAAAGGGAAGGCTGGGAGAGACCTCTCAAAGAGCCCAGGAAGGATATTGTGGACTACGTGCTAGGCCTACGTTCTAGAATGGCTGAGTACATGGAGAAAGCCAGCAAAAATCTTTACGCCAGCCAAGAACTTTGGTATGACCAAAAAGCTGCTATGGTGGAGTTCCAACCAGGGCATAAAGTTTGGGTGTTGGAGCCTATTGCTCCAAGGGCCCTCTAGGATAAATGGTCTTGGCCCTATCCCATTCTTGAAAGGGAAGGGGAGGCCACTTATCTAGTGGACCTAGGCGGTTGCAGGAACCCCAAGATAATCATACATGTCAACTGCCTAAAACCCTTTTATGACAGAGCTGATGTGATTATGCTTATGGTTACAGATGAGGGACAGGAGGAGGAGAGTGAACCTTTCCCTGATCTAGTCTCCAGCAATCCTCAAGATGGTTCTGTAGATGGAGTGGTCTTATCAGACACCCTCTCAGGACAACAGCAGACTGATTGCAGCCAAGTCCTTAACCAGTATGCTGGGCTACTTTCTCTGACCCCTGGGAAGACAAACTGGTTTACCCATAGTGTGGACACTGGTGACAGCCTACCCGTGAAAAACAACATTTATAGACAATCTGGCCATGTCAGAGAAAGCATAGAAGTCAAGCAAATGTTGGATTTGGGTGTTATTGAACCTTCAGAGAGCCACTGTGCTAGCCCAGTAGTGTTAGTCCCCAAACCTCCCTCCAAGGGTGACAAGAAAGAAATGAGGTTTTCTGTTCACTCACTATGTCCCAGGTTTGGCAAGGACACAGTGGGTAAATAATGCTCATGCAGCTATGCCCTCACATATAACATGGTGCACCCTACCTTAGGCCTGGAAGGCCTGCCAGAGGGGTGTCTTATCCATTATGTATGCAGTGCATGGTGGGCAGGGCACACTGGCAGCGTGCCATGTCGAGTTTGTGTTTGAGGTTTACCCCAGGACACACAGCCTGCATTGGCAGTGCTGGGGGCATTTGGATGCATGGCCCTAGAGGGTGGCACAATCAGTTCTGCTGCCCTCAGGGGTCTACCCTTAGTACCTCATGCCCTGGGTACCTAAGTACCTTTTACTGGGGACTTATAGTGGTAGCTGTGAGAGACTGGCTCTTTGTTGCAGTACCCCCCACTTTTTGCCTGGATTCTGAATACAGCTTGGACTGGAGTGCACTGGGATCCTGCTAACCGGGTTCTCAGTGCCAGTGTTCTTTCCCTAAAACATGGTAAAAGTAATTGGATACACCTTTAGCTACCACTATAAGTCCCTAGTAAAAGGTACTTAGGTACCCAGGGCATGGGGTACCTTGGGTAAGCCCCTGAGGGCAGCAGCGCTGACTGTGCCACCCTCAAGAGCTATGCATCCAGATGCACCCAGCACTGCCATAGCAGGCTGAGTGTCCTGGTGCAAACCTAAAATACAAACTTGACATGGCACACTTTCTGTGTGCCCTGTCCACCCTGCACTGCATATGTTATGGGTAAGTCACCCCTCTAAAAGGCCTTCCAGCCCTATGGCAGGGTGCACCATACTATATGTGTGGGCATACTTGCTTGAGCAATATGCCCCCACTGTGTCCTTGCCAAACCTGGGACATCGTGAGTGATCAGGGCAGCCATTTTAATATATGTGCCGGACACTGGTCAATACGAGTTTCCCAGCTACATAATGGCTACTCTGAACCCTGGGTTGTTTTGATATCAAACAACTCAGAATAATAAATCCAAACTGGTACCAGTACTGGTTTTATTATAAAATGTACCCAGAGGTCACCTTAGACGACCCCCCTGAAGAAGCTAACTATCCTGGAATGGTTGCTGACTGGTTCTATCCAGCCTGCTGCCTCCAGCCAGCCAATCCACAAACCTTGGGGGAGAGCCCTGCCTCTCTGGTTTGTGAAACAAAGCCTTTTCTCGGTGGAGGAGCTAACTCCCCCTCCCTCAGGAATGTGCACTGCCCTGGCAGTGAGCTTCAAAGGGCTACTGCCCTTGTATCTTGACCCCCAGGCCTGCTGCTAGCAGCAGATGGCCTCCCCCTTTGGAAATCCCCATTCTTGGAGGGAGCAAAGGCGGGAAGCCACACAAAGGGTAGAAGGAGTGGCCTCACCTCGCCTGCACCACCCCTAAGAGGCTTGCAGGCGAAGTGGACCCTTAATTTCATTTTTCTCCATCGTGGAATGGAGAAAAATAGCCAATCAGGTTTAGGGAAGTGACCCTTCCCACAGGAAGAGTTCGCTGTAGTGGGTGTAGCCACCCAAGGGTAAGCGTCCCATTGGACACTACCAGGTTCCCCCTAAAATGTCCACTAAATTCAGTATTTAGTGGGCTCCCCTAGACCAAGAATTTAGATTTTAAAAGGATTTGAAAAGGATTCCAAGAAGACAACAAGACCAGCACCAGAGAAACCGGCAGGACGAGAACTGAGGACCTGCTGCACCGGAAGAGGCGCCAAGACCCCTGCTTGCTGCACCAGAGTCCGACAATCGCAACAGCAGAGGAGCTCAACACTGGACCAACCCCAAGAAACCCACAGGACCTCCAAGCTTCAAGGATCACCCCAGATCTCCCTCCTGAGTGGAGGCACCACTCAAGAAAAGTAAGAAAACTGCAAAGGACCAAGAAACCAGTGAAGCACACTTTCACTGAATTGCCTAAATCTTCGCGACCGGAAGTCACAGCCGGACCCAACGACACACAGACAACAGTCCAGAAGTGCCCCCCAGCTGTTCCAATTTGGCGGTGCTGTGACCCCCAGTGGCCGAGATAGAGCAATAGCATGGCTCCTGGTCAGCTGACATCGGACCAGGAGAAAACCAGCTCCCCTAGAGCTAACAAAGAATCAGGATGAAGCCCCAGTTGAGGGACTTCATGAACACGCCGGACCTCCGACCAGAGTTCCCCCGTTGTCCTGCAAGCGTCTTCCAAAGAGACTTACCTCCAGCTCCAGTGGACTCCGCTGCGCACAGTGTAGGAAGTTGGCTCTGTATATACTATCTCAAAGTGAGAGATAGTGTGCACAGAGTCCGAGGGTTCCCCTTAGAGGTTAATAGTGGCAACATTAGATAATACTAATGCTCTATTTTGTGGTAGTGTGGTCGAGCAGTAGGCTTATCAGAGGGGAGTGTTAAGCATTTGTTGTACACACACAGGCAATAAATGAGGAACACACACTCAAAGACTTAACTCCAGGCCAATAGTTTTTATGTAGAAATATATATTTTCTTAATTTATTTTAGAACCACAAGATTCAAGATTTGAGGTAAGTACATAAAATGCAAGGTACTTCACACAGGTAAGTACAGAACTTTGATTTAAAACAGTAGTACACTCAGTTTAGGTTAAAATGGCAATAAGCTATTTTAAAAGTCGACACTGCAAAAATCAACAGCTCCTGGGGGAGGTAAGTTTGGTTAGTTTTTGAAGGTACAGTCAGTCTCCTGGGCATAGGCAGCCCACCGTTGGGGGTTCAAGGCAATCCCAAAGCCACAGCACCAGCAACACAGGGCCGGTCAGGTGCAGAGGTCAAAGGAGGGCCTAAAACACATAGGCGCCTATGAAGAACAGGGGTGCTCCGGTCCTAGTCTGCTTACAGGTAAAGTACCTGCGTCCTCGGGGAGCAGACCAGGGGGGTTTTGTAGAGCACTGGGGGGGACAAACACAAGCTCACAAAACACACCCTCAGCGGCACAGGGGAGGCCAGGTGCAGTGGGCAAAGTAGGCGTCGGGTTTGCTATAGAAAGCAATGGAGGGACATGGGGGTCACTTAGGTGATGCAGGCAGGGCACAGGGGGGCTTCTCGGGCCAACCACCGACTGAGCTAGGATGAGGGCCGACGCTGGTCACTCCTGCACTGGTAGGTGGTTCCTCTCGGTCCTGGGGGCTGCGGGTGCAGTGCTTGGTCCAGGTGTCGGGTTCCTTTGTTACCAGGCAGTTGCAGTCAGGGGGAGCCTCTGGATCCTCTATGCAGGCGTCGCTGTGGGGGTGCAGGGCGGTCGCTCAGGGTGTCCACGTCGTTGGAGTCGCCTAGGAGTCCTCTCTGCAGTGTTGGTTCTCTTGAACTCGAGCCGGGGGCATCGGGTGCAGAGTGTGAAGTCTCACACTTCCGACGGGAAGGAAGAGCCTCTTTAAAAGTTGCTTTGAAGTTGCAAAGTTGTTGCAGTTTCTGAACAGTGCTGCTTTTATCTGGAGTTTCTTGGTCCTTTAGGTGCAGGGCAGTCTTCTGAGTCCTCAGAGGTCACTGGTCCCGTCAGATGCGTCGCTGTGTAGGTTCTTTGAGTCTGGAGACAGGCCGGTAGTGCTGGGGCTAAGTCAGTTGGTGTCTCCGTCGTCTCTGTGGGGATTTAAGGTCAGCAGTCCTTCTTCTTTCTCAAGGTTGCAGGAATCTGATTTCCTGGGTTCAGGGTCTCCCCTAAATACTAAATTTAGGGGTGTGTTTAGGTTGGGGGGCACTAGCCAATGGCTACTGTCCTTGAGGGTGGCTACACCCTCTTTGTGCCTCCTCCCAGAGGGGGAAGGGGGCACATCCGCATTCCTATTGGGTGAAACCTCCAAACTCAAGATGGAGGATTTCTAAAGGCAGGGATCACCTCAGCTCAGGGCACCTTAGGGGCTGTCCTGACTGGTAGGTGACTCCTCCTTGTTTTTCTCATTATCTCCTCCGGCCTTGCTGCCAAAAGTGGGGGCTGTGGCCGGAGGGGCAGGCATCTCCACTAGCTGGGATGCCCTGGGGTGCTGTAACAAAAGGCATGAGCCTTTGAGGCTTACCACCAGGTGTTACAGTTCCTGCAGGGGGAGGTGAGAAGCACCTCCACCCAGTACAGGCTTTGTTCCTGGCCACAGGGTGACAAAGGCACTCTCCCCATGTGGCCAGAAACTCGTCCGGTTGTGGCAGGCTGGCAGAAACTGGTCAGCCTAGCACTAGGAGTCGGACTGGTATTCAGGGGGCATCTCTAAAATGCCCTCTGGGTGTATTTTACAATAAATCCCACACTGGCATCAGTGTGCATTTATTGTGCTGAGAAGTTTGATAACAAACTTCCCAGATTTCAGTGTAGCCATTATGGAAGTATGGAGTTTGTAATTGACAGACACCCAGACCATATACTCTTTATGGCTACCCTGCACTTACAATGTCTAAGGTTTTGCTTAGACACTATATTGACATAGTGCTCATACAACTATGCCCTCACCTGTGGTATAGTGCACCCTGCCTTAGGGCTGTAAGGCCTGCTAGAGGGGTGACTTACCTACGCCACAGGCAGTGAGAGGTGGACATGGTACCCTGTGGGGAGTGCCATGTCGGCTTAGTCATATTCTCCCCACCAGCACACACAAGCTGTGAGGCAGTGTGCATGTGCTGAGTGAGAGGTCCCCAGAGTGGCATAATATATGCTGCAGCCCTTAGAGAACTTCCCTGGCCACAGGGCCCTTGGTACCAGGGGTACCATTTACAAGGGACTTATTTGTGTGCCAGGGCTGTGCCAATTGTGGGAACAAATGTACAGTTTAGGGAAAGAAAACTGGTGCTGGGGCCTTGTTAGCAGGGTCCCAGCACACTTTCAGTCATAACTGGCATCAGCAAAAGGTTAGGGGGTAACCATGCCAAGGAAGGCATTTTCTTACACACAGCATCCAAGAGGTCCAAAACGCTCTTCACCTGGCCACCCAGGGCCTTGCATTGCAGGTTCTGCTGTGTGCTCCGGGTCCCCAGCCCCTTGTGACCTCGACAGCCAAAGGGGACCCCCAGGCACCACTTTGAATTTGCAAACCAGCTCCTTTTCCAAGTGACCCATCCAGGTGGCCCTGTGCCTGTGCCAAGAACTTTTCCAACGCTGCTCCCGCCGGAACCGGGAGCTGCCTGACGCTCTCCAGCTGGCACATGGTGCCCACTGACCACTGCAACCACCCTGCAAAAGAAGAGACTGGTAACTCAACCGTACGATTTTAAATGCATTTTTAAAAACTGACTGCCTATTGATTCCAATGGTGCGTAATTACGCACAGAAAGACTAACTTTGCTAATAATTGAAAAAGTCATAACAAGAAAAGTACTTAGCCTATTCTAAAGATTTTGGTCTTAAAAATTATATAAACGTCTGAAGTATTTTTATAAATTCTGGTCTTGAGTTATTCATTGAGTATGTGTGGTGCACAATTGGACTTGTGAGTACAGCAAATACTTAGCACATCTCCTGGATTAGCCTAACTGCTTGACCAACTACCTTAAAAATTAGAGCATTAGGTGGTCTGCTTTTCATCCCTGAAAACTAACATGTGGCTGCCCGGACCCCCTGCATAGTGTACTTGGTTTTGTGCACTACATAGAGGGCTGGCCTCCAACTGTAGCTAAAGGCATTTCCAATTGTACCAACACATCACAACAGTTTTAGGGAAAGAGATCTGGCCCAGGGGACCTGATTAGCAGGGGTCTTGGGCACTACAATTTCTAGGCTACATCATACATCAGGTAAAAAGTGGGGGCTAATCATGCCAAAAAGAGGCCTTTTGTCACAGCTCTCTTAAAGAATACATGGTCTAATGGGGTACACAGTTCCCTTAGAGTGAAACAGAAGAAAAACAAAAGGAGGTTGGTGGGGAACTGAGAAAGCAGATCAGTGGATCTGCTTACTCAGAAGCAAGAGCCCTCATACACCCAGATGTATGTCATGCTTCATCATCGGACAGCTCCTCGTTGGGCAGGCGCATCAATGCCCACCGGGCCCCGCCAGGGCTTTTGGACTAATATGCCATTGTAAAGTGTCGGAGGGGTGCTCTAGGTGTAGATTGGTGTAAAGTGAGTTAAAAATAGCTAAGAGATATTCTCGCAATTTTAATATGGGGTCCTTTTGTTATGATCAAAATCGTGGGTGGCTGAATGTGGTGGCAATGATCCAATACAGCTCACTAAATGGTGTTGATATAGGTTGACATGTTTCTTGCCAATGGTTGTCACTATCGATCAGGGCAATTCTTCCGGACCAGAAACCTCATCTACCCGTGACTGGGTAAGTGTGAATTAATTATTACCTAAAGTTCTCAATCACATAAAACACTAACATATCCGTCAATGTATGTAGTATTCGTGGGGATGTCTAAAAAAAAAAAACTGAAATTTGGTGAGATACTGACCCCTTAGATGGTGGCAGAAGCTGTGCTAGCTGCGGAGTAAGAGGAGACCTGCACGCTTAATAGGCGGTGACCTACTCCTCTCTGCCACCCTGTTTTCCCACCAACCTCCTTTCCCTTTTTTTTCTTCCCTTTGACTCTAGAGGAACTGCATACCCTCTAGGACCATCCTGTAAGAATGCCAGCAGGACTGACAATATCCACCTTGGCATTCTCCCTTGTGGCCAGAGACTAGGGTATCCATGGTGATCATACAAGGGATTACTCCATCCACTGAATTCGTTGAGATACTTTTTGTTTCTGAAATGTTAGCATCCTTTAGAATGAGGCTAGTAGGTCTGAGGCCATCCTGTCACAATCTACAACTTGAACATCACTTATTGTAGGTTTCTCAGTGAATATTCTGTATCTAAGATGGACGTGGCCCCTAGGTCCATTGTAAAGCCCGAAACAAAGAAGTGGCAGAACTCTAAAGTGAGACAATGGGGATGTGATGCCTTCTCTTTCCATCATCCTCGAGGCCATATCTGGCACACGTTCATGGGCCCCGCACACAGCGGGAGTCTGTGAATGCTTTAGGAGACTATGCATGCGCCCTACAACATATCTCACCCTCTGCCCCAGTGTTATCTAGTTACGTAAATTAATGAAAATCTATGAACATATTGCTGACATGTTTCAGCAAGACTCAAGAGATGCCCAACAAACAACATTCAGTAGCTGCCTGTCCCATTTACAGACCCCTGAATAGTACTGACCAATCACCTGCCAGCGAACCACTGGTCACCTGAGTCTCTTATCTGCAAACTGCATCTGGTCTCAAAATGTACTGAATTAGAATAAGCCTGTCAACTGATTTTTTGTACAAGCAGCACATTGAATCACATCTACACCTGCCAGCTGACCCCATGTCTTACATTGAGCTAGGTCCACAAATATCAGCTGATCCAAGGTACCATGTGTCATACAGGACTGGGCCCATACATGTCAATTGATCTCATACCATAAGTGTTATATATTGGACAAGGGTCATGCATGTCAATAGACTTGTGTCTCAAATGCTATATTGGACCTGTCCCATACATGTCAATTGACCATAGGTTTATTAAAAAACCAAAACATGTGCTACATAATGGATCATTCCAATACATGTCGACCGATTCCTGGCCCCCAGTGTTATCCTGGACTGGGTCCATTCACGTCAACTGCTGCCCATTACGTGCCATGTCATATGTTGGATCATTCCCATACATGTCAGCTAACCTGTTCCTCCTGTGCTGTATTGGAACAGTCCTACATCTGTCGGCTCTATCCAGGTCCTTTGTGTTATACTCCAGCAGGCATGTTTTAAAACTTCCATGCTTTGAACCAGTCTCAAAGTTACCTGTTGCCTCCAGGGCACGTGTGATATTCACCTGGTCCCTTAACTGTGGGCTAACAAGCTTGTGTAAGTACTGCTAGGGGAGTTACTTACCCACTAACTGGCCCCTTCCAAGTCTGTGATACTGGAGCAGACTGACCCTATCAAGTGATCTGAAGAGTGCCAGTGATGTTGAACTAGCTGACATTGGGCAGGCTTGACATGTTAGGATATTCCATCATTGCTCATCCTTGAGGGCACTCAAAACTGAAAGCAGTTAGTTTTCCCTCTCCTTAAAATGTTTTTTTCCTCTTGTCTCCTGCAGACACTGCTGCTTTGGTCCTGCGAGAAATACCCATGTGCAAAGGACTGGAAGAACTTTAAGAAGAGCTTCCTGCGCTTGTTCGTGAAGCTGCGCAAGTGTGTGAGCCAACACTTCCTCAAACACTACTTTGTCCGGGGCACCAACTTGCTCAAGTACACAAACACCACCGACTTGGACCTCATGGTCCTCAAGATGGACGAATTCATAAAGAACCCCACAAAATACATCCGATGAGCATCATCAGGTCCACTTCTTCCAATCTTTAAAATGTGGATGGAAGAACATCACTGTGACTCTGGCCAGTCCGGCTATCCATGCCGTGAGCCAGTGGGAGCTCATTATGTTGGTGACCTGTAGTTAGGTACCATGACCTTCAGCATCCTTAGACCACACACTGAGATCCAACATTGCAGATTCCAAAACGTGAAAACAAAAACATCTGTGTGCCTACCTCAGAAATTTACCTGAGCATTGTGCTTTTGATACTGGATCAGTGGCCATCACTGCAGACCCACAAATAATGCCACCCTGAACCTCAGTGTAACCACGTCAGCCCTGAAGTAATATCTACTAAGCAGCATCAGTTCACAAGTTCAGACCCAGGACTTTTGTCAAGTAGCAGCATACCTTACCCCACATCCACTAAGATCCAACTGTCCGCCATGGAAAACCCCAAAAACATTTGTACCATTAGGAGAGACTTCTAGGGACAACATCCCTAAAATACAGCAAATAAATGCTAACAAGAACCACCATATGACAGCTTCAAACCTTTTACTGCTGAGCGCCAGCTTTCTGCCCATGGAGATGGCAAAATATGCTTTCAAGAGCTTGAGTAGAACCATGTGGCACATTAAGCTATTATCACTGAGAGACAGTAGTTCTACGAAGACAGACCCAGAAGATTTAACGCCAGAAATCTCTGCATGGGAATAGCAGACCTTAAGCTAGACTTGCCAAGAGACAATAATCTAGTGCCACACATCTAGGAATCTATATGTAAGTATTGTGAACATTTAGCAATATGTACTGACCCACAGCATCCAACACAGAAAGCAAGAGAATGTCTCTTACAAATCACTGATTTTAGGTGTGCTAGTCTAAGTAGCTCATTGAAAGCAAAACAAGGACACAACACCCATGAGGAGTTGGTTATCAGATGGATTTCCAGGACTGGAAACAGTGTCTGTAATAAGCTGGAGGGAGGAGGCCACCCTACCACCTTCTGCTCTATCAGCTGAACAGTGGCTTTGTTACTGCACCAAGGGTGTGGAGGTAAAGAATGGAACCAAAGATGAAGAGCTAAATCTGCGAACAATGGTGTGAAGCTAAAGTCGGAACCAGGAGTGTGGAGCTAAAAGAGATGACCAGGGTTTAGCGCTAATGTCTCCGCCCATGTGTAGAGTGCTAAAGTCTGTGATCAAGAGTGTAGAGTTAAAGAATGCAACTAAAGGTGTGGGGCTAAAGTCTACGACCAAGAGTGTGGAGCTAATGAGTACAACCAAGATAGTAGAACTAAAGCCTGTGACCAAGGGTGTAGAGCTAAAGAAAGCAACAAGATGTGTAGAGTTAAAGAAAGCATCCAAGGGAGTGGAGCTAAAGAAAACAACCATAGGTGTAGAGTTAAAGTAAACAACTAAAGGTGCAGAGCTAAAGAAAGCATCCAAAGGCATAGAGTTAAAGAAAGCAGCCAAGGGTGTAGAGCTAAAGAGAGCATCCAAGGGTGTAGAGCTAAAGAAAGGATCCGAAGGTATAGAACTAAAGAAAGCATCCAAAGGCATCGAGTTAAAGAAAGCAGCCAAGGGTGTAGAGCTAAAGAAAGCATCCAAGGGTGTAGAGCTAAAGAAATGATCCAAAGGTGTAGAGCTAAAGAAAGCAACCAAAGGTGTAGAGCTAAAGAAAGCAACCAAGGGTGTAGAGCTAAAGAAAGCAACCAAAGGTGTAGAGTTAAAGAAAGCAACCAAAGGTGTAATGCTAAAGAAAGCAACCAAAGGTGTAGAGCTAAAGAGAGCATCCAAGGGTGTAGAGCTAAAGAAAGGATCCGAAGGTGTGGAGCTGAAGAAAGAAACCAAAGGTGTAGAGCTAAAGAAAGCAACCATAGGTGAAGAGTTAAAGAAAGCAACCAAAGGTGTAGAACTACAGAAAGCAACCATAGGTGTAGAGATAAAGAAAGCAACCATAGGTGTAGACTTAAAGAAAGCAACCTGGTGTAGACTTAAAGAAAGCAACCAAAGGTGTAGCGCTATAGAAAGCAATCATAGGTGTAGAGTTAAAGAAAACAACCAAAGGTTGAGCTACAGAAAGCATCCAAGGGTGTAGAGCTAAATAAAGCAACCAAATGTGTAGAGCTAAAGAAAGCAACCACAGGTGAGGAGCCAAAGTCTGGACTAAGTATGTGTAGCTAAAGAAAGCAACCAAAGGTTTACAGCTAAGGTCTGGCCCAAGAGTGTGGAGCTAAAGAAAGCAACCAACAGTGTAGAGGTAAAGTCTAGACCAAGAGTGTAGAGCTAACACCTGGACGACTAAGAGTGTGGAGCTAAAGCCTGGACTGAGAGTGTGGAGCTAAAGAAAGTACCCAAAGGTGTAGAGCTAATGTCTGGACCAACGGTGTGAAGCTAAAGCCTGGGCTAGGGGTGTAGAGTGAAAGTCTGTGTCAAAATCTTTAGTGTAAAAAATTTATGTACTATCCAATCCACATGTAGAGATCCATAGCCTGAAAACTGTATATCATGCATGTTATTTTTAAACAAATCAAATCCTGGCCTTAAAGGGAGCACAGAAAGCCCTGCACTGTCTGGAGGAAGTGTAATAAACCTGACTAGCAGCAAGGCCCAGCTCTATCACCCTCCTACGTTGTGGGAATCATTGCGTAAAGACTGATCAGAGCCTACCCTGCATACGATGAGATTGAGGTGCTCATCAGTGATAGTCCCAAGGACAGCATCACTTTATTTTCAACAGTTTTAATTGGTTGACCAGTGATTTTCAGCAACTATCCTTTCTCCTCACTCCCTCAGCCCTGTACTCCACCCCAGCTCTTGAGCCGACCGGTATGAGCATTAGAGCCATGATGCAGAGAACATCCCACCACCTTCCATGTATGTCCCCCTGGGCCCCCCATAATCAGATCCTGAATGTGGACATATATTGGCACTTATCATGTACTCCAGTGTGTTAAGCGCAGGGCAGTGATGCCTTTTGTTAGAATCACATGATTTTTAGTGAAGTTTCAAAGCTGAATTAGAGCCCAGATCTCAAGGTTTTAAGATCAGACACCACCTCCTGCCTGGTGCTATGCTACCCCGGAGCAGTTACAAGTGCCATTCAGTATTGACTAGACCCGTTCTGCTTGCCGGATTTGAGGAATTTGGCAATTCTGCATTACTCTTTCAACACAGAGCTCTTGCCAAGTTCCACCAGTAGCCGCGTGCTGGAATTTTTCCCCCACTTGACCAAAGCAATGACAACCCGAGGCTCCGGCAAATGAGCTGACTTGTGATCTCCTAGTGCAATTTCTGGTGGCTCTTAAACCTTCTGGAGTCATTTTTTACTGCGAGCGGTCATGGGAGCGCTCGCAGTCAGAGGGCTGCTTATTGAGTAGATTCATACTAGAGCAGCAGCAAAATCAACTTGACTGGCCACTCTCTCTTGCACACTGTGTGATGCCATTTGTGCTGAATTTTCAGTGTGTAATGCGCTACTGGCGCAAAACTGCAGTGCGTGCAGTCCAACATGCATTTTTTCCTCCAGTTGGTGCATCTCCGCAGAATGTGTTGGAGTTTTTATGTAAATCTGTTGAACTTGGCAGAGTGAGACCCTGCGAGTTCTGCCCACCCCTACTATTGATTTCAGATGCCCTTAGCCTCTTCGGACGTGTGGTTTCTCCTACCCCAAGACAGATGATCAATGCTTGGTGCCTACATTATAAGAATCCCATGAAATGTGTCCAACTTTATGTACAATATTTTTTCCTCCCAAGCAAATCCAAAGGTTTGTTATCCAGTCCACAGGTGTGGAGTTTACTCCCCTATCCATTGATGTACTAATGTTCACCAGCTTCAGGCATCTGTGATTTGATTGTGCCTTTAGTGGGAGTAACTTGTGTGTTTTCACTGGAAACCCTAACATTGTGTACCCGTGACCTTTGGTGGTGTCAAAGTTCAGTGCTGACTGCATGGCTGTTGTTATATCTTCTCAAAGGTGTGTGAGTTTAGAGTCTAGGTATGAAGGATTCTCGTGGTGACCCGCTACCCCACATTTCTTCCCATGCTTGCCCCTTACTTTCCGCCTAATACATGCATAAACCCACATGTACAATTTTTTAAATAATAGATTGTACCTATTATCAAGAATTGGTAGCGTAGTCCATAAGGTCTTGGCACTCATCTTCTTCTGAAGCCGAAACCGGTTGAATTTCCCAAAACGGTTATCATTTCCTCTTAGTACCATATATTATGAAGAGCAGATTCTCATGTAAATTGTTATTTCAGTGATAGATCATTAGGTTTCATACATAAAAACACATGAATTGTTTCTTTAAATTAATAATTTTATAAAAGTTTACAAAATGTATTAAAAGACCTATAAAAACACAAAGTGAGTGAATTAAGTACAGGTCAATGACAAGAAATTATAAGTAATAGTTGAATTGTGGGAGCACCACAATGATGAGGTGACAATGGAACACAGAACTCAACCAGCGTCACTTCCTGCCTTGACCATGTCTTCATCTGGAAGAAGGAGATATCTCACATGGGTAGCGCCCAAAATGGGATCCTTGTAACTGGAGACACCATGTCCGTCTCACTAACAATCGGCTTGCCTTCAAGTCTCAGCATCATGCTTGACCTGGTGTGAATCCATTACCTTGACTTGTCCAGACCTCCCAAAAACACTTATTTCCTTGGTCCAAAGGATTCAGAACCCAGTAGCTGGAGTGTGCCTTCTCTTCCGCAAGCGACACCACATCAAACCTGCGATTAAAGCACTCCACTGGCTCCCAGTCAATGATCAAATCAAAGGTCTTCTGCAACATTCACAAAGAAACCCTGTCTACCTGCGGGAACTGGCCATTTGTTACACCCCAAGGACAGCCAATCATGCCATGTCCACCAGTAGGATCAGCCAAGGACCATTCAAAAGAGTGAAACACAGAAGATCACTGGACATAGAAGGACATGACACTCAGCCCCAACCTGAGATCAGAACCCAACCAGATGTGGTTTAGGAAACTTTTGAAACTGATCTATTTAGAGTTCCCTTTACACAAAATAAATGCAGAAAGAGGGTCACTGTCAGGGAACTTCAAAATGTGGCTCATTACTTGTCCCACTGGATTCTAACCTCCAGAAACTGCCTGACTGCATGCTTAGTCAACCCTTTGCCGAGAAACCACCAAGGGTTCGATTTAGGTGTTGTCGGACAAGCAACTCCATCACTATAGTCACAGATATCCCGTCCTCTTAAATCTAAATCCCTTAGGATATAATTGGTTTTAAAATTCTGTGGACAGGATATCCGCCACCATTGTGACGGAGTAACTGGTCCGCCAATATCTAAATCAGGCCCCAAGTGTAAATAAACACAAACACAAGGTGTAATGCACTCCTATAGTGGCAGAGATTCACAAGTATTAAGATACAGGCATCACCCAGGTGGATACACATCCCTTGCCTAAGTCCACAGGTGAGTTCCCCTGTTGGCTCCTTCAAGTCTCTCAGGTGCACCATTGCATCCACAGGCTCCAGCAAGGGCACTTTGTCTAGGATTATCCAATAGATTGTCTAGGAGAGGTAGGCGTCTGCTCACTACAGCATGAGGTCATAGCGTGATACCACAGAGAAAGTCTAGTAGAAGTGAACATTTTCTAATACCAATAGGGTTCCCTGAATCAGATCACCTTATCCCTGTGGAGGTGCATCACACAGCCAGGTTTTCAGCTGTTTGTTACAAGTATGTGGAGGTAAAGGAAGGTGATTTACGCATTTTAGGATGAACTAGTAAGTCAGGAGAAGTAAAGCGTGGATGTCGTGCAGGAGCATCATAGCTCTTGCTCTCTGATGGGCACAGTTTGTAACAGTGGGAGCCAATGGACCTTTGCTGGGTGGGTCAATATGCAGACATGGTGGGTAAGTCATGAAGTGTGGTGATGGTCCACATTCAGGATCATTTCCAGCCCACAGCGTACGCACTTGGAAAGTCCCCAGGTATGAAGAGCTGGCATAGTCAAGGTGTGAATAAAAGATGCTCTGAAACCAACATCCTCCGGCATGATTAAGGCAATGGTTTAAGGATGGCAAAGCAACTGGGTGCAGCTGTGTAAACCTGTCCAGAAGCGAATGTTTTGTATCGAGGACTGACTGAGGTGGAGTAGAGATGGTGGACCCCTAATAGCTGCCAATAATGCTCTGCTGTCCAGCTAGTTGAAGGACCCTTAGCAACTGAACCCTCCGTTTGGACTGAGTTAGATTTAGTAAATTCCATCTCCTCTAAAGCACACTGAGGCCTTCGCTGATAGTCAGCTCCAGGCTCTTGTATGACCATGTATTGATGCGCCTAAGAGGTCCAGTGCTAGGACATTGGGTCATGTCCATATTAATTTTGGGAGGGAGTGTATCTGTTTTACCTGGTTTTGTGACCAACCTACTGGATTCACTGCAACCTGAGCTCCAGTCCATCGAGTTACCTATCCTACCACCCATTGCACCTGAGAAACCAGGGCACAGGCCAGCATAGCCACCCTTATGTATTGTAATGTTTTGCCTGGCTCCTCGTCTCCAGTGGCACAATAAACAATGGGGCATATTTACTAATCTTTCACACAGTGTGGGGCAGGAAGCAAAGATGTTGTGTTGCATGAATGGGAGAGAGCAGAAATGCTCCCTATTTACAAAGATATGGAGCATTTCTGCTCTCTCCTTGCCCTGGAGCTCTGTTCACTGCCAAGCGCCAATGCAGGCTCCCTTGCATCAGAGCGCAAGGGTGCCTGCATTAAGGGCAGCATTGTTTTCTGCAGGAAGGAACACTTCCCTGCACAAAAACAATCTTTAGAGGCATTTTCCTGTTTCAGCTCGTGCTGCAGAATGCAGCACACGTGGAAATGAAAAGGAGAAATACAGATATTTCGCCTCGCTGGGCCTCACTGGGGAAGGCGCAGGGTTTTGATGCAATCCCAGGTTTACTAGCTTTAGGAGATTTTGGAGTGCACGTCTGTGGAACGCCTCCCAGCTTGAAATGTAACTGAATGTAACGTGAGCCTCTGCATTGTTGCATTTCTTTACAAAGTCAAGCAAAACATTGATAATCCCCCTTGCTTGGCCTTGTGAATATAACTGTAGACTTTGGGTCATCCTTAGGTCGTCTTGCGTGACGCAAGGACCACACAAATGGTTGATAAATCTGGGCGAGAGCCTATAGTAAAAGCATGAGTCCAGAAAGACAGCTGAGGGTACCTTAAGCTATCAGCAAAGGATAAAATTGGCAATAGTGCTCCATAGTCTTGTAAATGTAGTGCCTTAAAGTGTGTAACTGCTGAGTTTGTGTTTGAGGTTATTTCACAGCCTGGTGAGACATTATTTTTAGTCATACGCCTGTTTGATGACCCACCTGTAAATATATTTTATTTTCTTGTAGATACTTCTGCTATATTCCATCTATAATTACTTAAGCTGTTCTTCAACATTAAGTACTCTAGCTGCACTCTATTCTTTAACTTGCGCTGTACTCATTCTTAACTAGGCTGCACTTGACCCATAATTACTTGTGCTATATTCCACCCTTAAGTACTTGTGCTGTAGTCCATCCTGTACTAGCTCTTGGAGTGAAGCCTTGGCTACTCGACTCGCTACTCATGAGAGTCAAGTGCTGAAGGGAGTAGCTTGGATATTCCATTGGAGGTGAATAGTAACTGAGGCCCTGGGACAGCAGAAACCTTGGTTACATCCTTGTGATTAATGACTGTTCCAGCTCTAAGAGGCAAGGTGCCACAGGAACCCCCTGGGGGTAGGCGTTTGTGAGACATAATATATGCTTCATTATCATAGTCACTGTGGTGTGCACGCACTGCTGGTTCCCACGGCCCAAGGTGGCCCCCTCTCCTTGCCCAACTGGTCATCATGATGGGTGGATGCTGGTAGCGTGGAGTGGGGGGGCAGAGGTGGGATCTGGCTGCCTGCCCTCTGTCCGCCTCCATTCCTGTAACAAGGAGCTGTCAGTGTTCACGGATACAGTGACCAAAAGTGACTATGTCTTCCATAAACAAGTAGTCCGGCGTGGGGTCAAGATAGGTGGGTAGACGATCCTTCCATGGTGTGGGTAGACCTTGGGTGATCGAGGTACGATGACTGGACGATATGTGGGCATATCAGCTTAGTGGGGCTTTTTCCAGCCTTACAACTCCTCTGCTGAGCAGTCTACAAGTGCACAGATGTAACTGAAGGTTCAGCACCCTGTAGCAGATCTCTTCATGGCTGTGGCAGGATATTCAGAACCCCAAAGGGGATCTCTTTGCAGACACGGCTGAAGGTTGAGAAGCTAATAATAGATCTCTGTGTACTTGTGCTGAAGATTCAGAATCCAATAGGTGGTCTCTTTGTGGAAGAGGTAGAATATTTAGAACACCGGGGATCTCTTTGCAGATCTTCCATATTCCCATCTGTCTTTTCACTGCTCGAGGGGTGGATTCTGTGCTATACGTCCCAGTCTGTAAGGAGGAGACAATATGACTGTGTGGTGGTTCCCTTGTGGTAGTGTCTCCCACTCCTCTGTCATCCAGCTGTAGGAAATGAGGGGTTTCTGCCCATGAGCCCACACTCGCTTTAAAGTCTGATCCTTTGAACCTTCCCCTTCAGCGGCACTGGCTGTCACAGTTGAGGTTGAGAGGACCAGTCTGTGGTCCTTAGGCATCTTTTGATGTCTGATCCTTGCAGCCCTCTTATTCCACTGGCTGCCACAGTGGAGGTAGAGCGAGGCTACAGTCCTAAGGCATCTCGCCATAGCTAGTCCTGTCAGCTCTCTCCTTCCACCAGCTGCCACGGTGGAGGTAGAGCGGGGCTGCCCTCCTAAGGCTTCTCATCATAGCTAGTCCTGTAAGCTCTCTCCTTCCACCAGCTGCCACGGTGGAGGTAGAGCGGGGCTGCAGTCCTAAGGCTTCTCATCATAGCTAGTCCTGTAAGCTCTCTCCTTCCACCGGCTGCCACAGTGGAGGTAGAGCGGGCTGCAGTCCTAAGGCTTCTCATCATAGCTAGTCCTGTCAGCTCTCTCCTTCCACCGGCTGCCACGGTGGAGGTAGAGCGGGGCTGCAGTCCTAAGGGTTCTCATCATAGCTAGTCCTGTAAGCTCTCTCCTTCCACCGGATGCCACGGTGGAGGTAGAGCGGGGCTGCAGTCCTAAGGCTTCTCATCATAGCTAGTCCTGTAAGCTCTCTCCTTCCACCGGATGCCAGGGTGGAGGTAGAGCGGGGCTGCAGTCCTAAGGCTTCTCATCATAGCTAGTCCTGTAAGCTCTCTCCTTCCACCGGCTGCCACGGTGGAGGTAGAGCGGGGCTGCAGTCCTAAGGCTTCTCATCATAGCTAATCCTGTAAGCTCTCTCCTTCCACCGGCTGCCACGGTGGAGGTAGAGCGGGGCTGCAGTCCTAAGGCTTCTCATCATAGCTAGTCCTGTAAGCTCTCTCCTTCCACCGGCTGCCACGGTGGAGGTAGAGCGGGGCTGCAGTCCTAAAGCTTCTCATCATAGCTAGTCCTATAAGCTCTCTCCTTCCACCGGATGCCACGGTGGAGGTAGAGCGGGGCTGCAGTCCTAAGGCTTCTCATCATAGCTAGTCCTGTCAGCTCTCTCCTTCCACCAGCTGCCACGGTGGAGGTAGAGCGGGGCTACCCTCCTAAGGCTTCTCATCATAGCTAGTCCTGTAAGCTCTCTCCTTCCACCGGATGCCACAGTGGAGGTAGAGCGGGGCTGCAGTCCTAAGGCTTCTCATCATAGCTAGTCCTGTCAGCTCTCTCCTTCCACCGGCTGTCACGGTGGAGGTAGAGTGGGGCTGCTGTCCTAAGGCTTCTCATCATAGCTAGTCCTGTCAGCTCTCTCCTTCCACTGGCTGCCACGGTGGAGGTAGAGCGGGGCTGCTGTCCTAAGGCATCTCGCCATAGCTTGTCCTGTAACCTGTCTCCTTCCACCGGCTGCCACGGTGGAGGTTGAGAGGGCCGGACTGCAGTCCAAAGGTTTGGGAAAGGAAAAGCCCTCTGCATGGTAAGATACATGTAAATGGGTCCTGAGTGCCCAACTGTGTTATTGTCTGGATCCTGAATGGTGAGTTTTTGTCACAGGCGAACACGGATTGTGCATGTGCACCATGACATAGGCCTTTCCCTCAGATTGTGGTGTTGTTGCACCGGGAGGTGCACCCAAAGTGCTGCCCTTCACCAGGAGTAAAACAGCATGAGCGCAGTGATGGCTGCATATGTGTAGCGATCAGTAGTAGTGAACAGATCCATTGTACCCTGCGTCACTGGAGTGAGGCCCTCCGGCTCACTCACCTTCTTAAAAGTTCTGCTGCTGTGTGCCTAACTCACCTCCAGCCTACTTCAGGTCGACGTGGAAGTGTGTGCGTGATGAAAACATGCTGCATGCATGTGCACTCGCAATAAATACACCACACACAGTGAAGTGTGGGATAGAGCGCACATGGTAAATGTGTGTGCTGGCAGGGTGTGCTTTAAAAAACACAGACTCTGGTACAGTACAGAGAGACTTCAGTACTGAGCAGTGTGCACAGACTGAATGTGTGTGCTGCTGTGGGTATGGTGGTGGTAGCATGATGCATGAGGATAGCAGTACTAGGCAGTGAGTGTGCTGTGGATGTACACTGAGTGCAGAAGGGCCTGCACTGGTACATTACATGGAGGACCTTGGGTTCCATTCTGGGAAGCCCATGACTGCCTGGTGAAAACATGAGCAGTAGAGGAATCCCCCAGACAGATGTGTGTATAGCCGCATTCCTGTGAGCTGGGTAGGACATGCACTGGAGGATGGGAGAGTCAGGCGCTCTCTCTGCATTTCAAAGGGCTCTTTGATTCAGTGACAGATCACAAGGAAGGGGCCTGGGCACATCTCAGGAAAGGAGAGATGGGACTGATAATGAAATCATAAAGAATAGGGCTGAGGGCCCAAAATTAACCTTTTGATGTCCATATCACTTTGGCTGACCTCTAGGTGTGACCTCTGGCCACTCCCATGACTCTGGTGGGTTAATCAGCTTCAGAGTCCTGCCTACTGTGACGGGCATCCTTCAGGAGGAAGAAAAAAGTGGGTAGATGTCCATTTCAAAGAAGCAGAGCCCAGCTTAAAAGTTCAGAGACCCTGACGCTAAATTGCATTTTGTGTCTGGAGAGGACTATACATAGGGGAGTTTGAAGCCCCAAACTTTGTCATCTGCCGAGCAGCCAGGCTGTGTGAGGAGAGGAAGTTCTGCAAGACTTCTGCGTGTGACCAGGACTAGATGCCAAGCCTGCTAGTCTCCCTGCTGGGTGAGGGGACATCACCCAGGGAAACCAAGACCACCTGGAGCTCTAGCACCAGCCTGCTCTCCAAGACCGGTGTGCATTGTGAGAGAGAGGAGAGGGTTGGAGGGAACTTGGACTGATTCGGTGACCCCATATGCCAGGAGGGGCTGCCATGAACTGAGCCAAAGAGCAAGGTGTGAGAAACCTCCTCCGCGCCGATCGGGCTGTACCCCATGTGCCAGATTTTTTTGGGTGACCCAATTTGCATCAGTGCTACAATAAGTGCCGTTTTTTTCTCTTCTACAGACATAGGGACATGCACAAGCAATGGGAAAACACAGGTTTGGAATAGACCTCAGTACCATGTCCAAGGATCAAATTAAGGATTTGTGTAGGGACAGAGAGTGGAGGAGTCCCAGGAGTAGGGACAGAGAAGTCCTTGCTAATTTCATTAGGGTCCAGTTTGAGATACTGGGCGAGAGGGATGAGCCTGTATTTGACTCTGGGGAGGGAACCATGTTAGGAACCCAAGAAAAGAGCACTGTGGATTCAGGCTCTTGGATGCTCTTAGCACAGATCTATCCCAGACAAATGCAGAGTGTGTCCCCTAATTCATTTTCCTGAGTTTCACCAAGACACGAGCCACCTTTAGTTTCTAGAATACCTCAGGTGTGTACCCTACCTCGAATTTCTACGGTATAACTGTCATCACTTCCAGGAATAACCCCCTTGGGTGGGTTGAGTCTTACAGAGACAGTGAGTTTGCAGTTGTCACTTCAGAAAACTAAGGCTGAGGAAGACAAGAAAGCCAGAGAGTTTGAAAGAGAGAAGCTCAGACTAGCTCACCAGGAACAAGAGGAGAGGAGGCAGGAGGAACAGGAGGAGTGGGGCGGGGGAAGAGAGGATGTGAGAGAGGGAGGAGAAATAGAGAGAAATGGAGCTACAATGGAGGAAAGCGATTTGGAAAGGGAAAGGATACACCTTGAGTGAGAGAAACTTAGGAAGGCAGCAATGACTACTACATCTTGGATAATTGATGGCCAGTTGTGGCCAAGGTTCCAAAAGATCTTGTGCATGTGAATGTGGAAGGTCAGGATAGTTTGTAATTGTTTGTTAACTTTGAGGTTGCTTGTAAGGCACATGCCTTAAATGAGGTGTCTAAGGCAGCTGCCTTAATGGGGTGCATGCCATTGGAATGGACAGCCGTAATTGGGAGGATGGCTGTGCTGGGCCAGATAGTCTATCAGCGAATGAAGGAAGCTCTCATTCAGTGGTTTGGGCTGAAATCAGCTCAATATCTTCAAAGATTCCGTGTCTGCAAGAGAGTGTATGGTGTTCCTGCAAGAGAGTGCATGGTGTTCCATCTGAGACTTGGACACATGGTGTCTGGCATGATTGGAATGAGTGGGTAAGAGGGATGGAGGCCAAGGTTTTTCAGTCCTTTAACCAGGTAATGGTGACAGTGTGACTCAAGGAGGTGTGCTCCATGTAGGCAGTACCTTTCTGATTTGACAGAGAAGGATCCATAGAAACATGCAGTGTTGACTGGCAAGAGGTTAGCTAACAGAGTTCACAAAGGGTTGGAGCAGCACGGTTCTAAGCCAAAGGGGGATAAGAACTCTACAACAGACTCTCATGGGACTCGAGGAGGGCCCAGAAAACATGGGAACGGTAATGGTGCCCGGGAAGGAGCATCATGAAAGGGGAAGGCAAGGAAGCCCTTTTAAGTCCAAAGTGGTGACCTGTTTCAAGTGCCTCAAGGTGGGACATTGCAAGAGAGAGTGTCAAGAGACGGAACTTGACACAGCCACACCCATGATAGAAAGTACGTTACACATGGGTGAAGGTACCTGAGAGGGACCGGTTGCACTTAACCCAGTAGCTATGGACATTTGGGAAAGCGACACAGATGCTCCGAAGCACATCGGTCCTAACACGCTAGGATTTGTGCAAGAATTTAGTATCAATGGGAGGAAGGTGTCTGCCCTGAGGGGTACTGGACCCTTCCTCACTATGGTTGAGAGGAAGTACGTTAAGACTGCGGATGTACTCCCTGGAACCAAGAATACAGGATCGCTACCCAGTGGAGAGGGCCGGGAGTATCTGCTTGCCAGGGTTGAGTTTGGGCTCAATGGCAAGGTGGCTATGACTAATGTTTGGGTACGGGAAAGGCAAGGAGCTCAATGTCTCTTTGGCAGTCATCTCATTGCCCCTGGCTTGGTGCCAGAACCAGAAGCCTTTGTGGCTTGGACAACGTCAGCTCTATTAACCAAAGCACAGACTGCACATCAGTCTCAGGGTGAGGTTGGGATCGTCTATGATTTGCAGAGACCAGGGCGAGGTAGTTTGCAGGAAAGGGCAGACTCTGAGACCACAGTGGCCGTGGAGACCATCGCTACTGCGCCACAGGGAGAGGATGATGAGGCCCCCGAAGCGGACGATGTGCTGGAGTCTGGGTTGCTTTCAGAGCTGCAAGGGTTATTAGCTGCTGGAGGGCCTACCTGGGAAGATTTCCGCAAGGCGCAAGAAGAGCGCCCTAGCCTTGAGGGACTTTGGAAGGAGTCCCAGGAGCAGGTCAGCAGAGGGGTGGTCGGAAAACACTATGGCTCATATTTACGAAAAAGTGGCGCATCAGCCATGATGCACCACTTTTTCTGGGCCTCCTACTGGCTTCTAACGACACCAGGGTATCCCCATATTTACAATACGGTGCACCATGGCAGTCGTTAGTACATTAGCTTCAACATTTTCGATGCTATTGAGGTGCTTTGCTACGTAGCGTCAAAGATTTTGACTCTAGTATAGCAAAGTGCAAGGAGGCCCATAGGTTCTATGGGAACATCATTTTAACACCTGCTATGATCAGGCAGTAAAAATGATGCCACAAATGTCGCAGTGAAATCTGTTAAATTTCACTGCGCTCTTTTTGCAGGCCTCCTAGCTCCAGAATGCCCCCCTTTCATACATTATGTTTGGCGCAGGCATATTTTGGCGCAAGGGTTTACAAAGTGGCACAACGCATGCATTGCACCACCTTGTAAATACGGCCCAGAAAAGCCAAATTACCGCTGCCTTGGCGTAAAAAAAAGAATGCTATAGTGTCGCTAAGGTGGCACTAGGGGCTCCTAACCATGCCCCAAAGTTGGCTGGGGGAATGGTCTACTTTACAGTGAACCGGTAAATCCTACACCAGGTATTAGCAAGAGGCCAGTGGATCCATTAGTGCACAGGAAGTTCCTGTTGTCACTGGCCCATGAAGTGTCCTAAGCAGGACACTTAAGGATTGGAAAGGCCTAGGTAGGTTAGACCCTCTGTTCTCCTGGCCGGGGATGCGCAGAGACACAAATCTCTTCTGTAGAACCTGTCCAGCTTGCCAGCTGAGTGGTAAGACAGGAGGGAAGACTAAGGCACGTTTTGAGCCTCTACCAGTTGTAGATGTACCATTTGAGAGGGTGGGAACAGACATACTTGGTCCATTGGACCCCCCTCTCAGTAATGCAACAAATATATCTTGGTTGTGATGGGTCGTGCCACCAGGTACCCTGAAGCTGTACCTCTGAGGAGCATGACTGCAAAGGTGGTCGGAAGAGCTCTCCTAGGGATTTTTTCTAGGGTCATATTTCCAAGGACGGTCATTTCTGAGTGAGTAACAAACTTTGGGGGTCATTCCGACCCCGGCGGGCGGCGGGCACCGCCCGCCGGGCGGAAACCGCCCAAACACCGCCCCGCGGTCAGATGACCGCGGGGGACATTCCGACTTTCCCGCTGGGCCGGCGGGCGATCTGCAAAAGATCGCCCGCCAGCCCAGCGGGAAAGCCCCAGCAAAAATGAAGCCGGCTCCGAATGGAGCCGGCGGATTTGCTGCGGTGCGACGGGTGCAGTAGCACCCGTCGCGATTTTCAGTGTCTGCCAAGCAGACACTGAAAATCTTTATGGGGCCCTGTTAGGGGGCCCCTGCACTGCCCATGCCAGTGGCATGGGCAGTGCAGGGGCCCCCAGGGGCCCCACGACACCCGTTCCCGCCAGCCTCTTCCTGGCGGTGTAAACCGCCAGGAACAGGCTGGCGGGAAGGGGGTCGGAATCCCCATGGCGGCGCTGCTTGCAGCGCCGCCATGGAGGATTCCTTTGGCCAGGGGAAAACCGGCGGGAAACCGCCGGTTCCCCTTTTCTGACCGCGGCTTTACCGTCGTGGTCAGAATTGGCCAGGAAGCACCGCCAGCCTGTTGGCGGTGCTTCCACGGTCCCCGGCCCTGGCGGTCATGGACCGCCAGGGTCGGAATGACCCCCTTTATCTCTTCTTACAAGAGAGAGGTGTGGCAGCAAGCTGATGTGACATACCACTTCTCAATGGCATACCACCCACAAACAAATGGTTTGTTGGAGATGTTTGACAAAAAATGAGCATGATGAGATCTCTACCAGAGAACCTCAGGAGGAAGTCGGATCTTCTCCTGCCTGCCTCTTGTTTGCCTAACAAGAGAATCCACGGAATGGAATAGAGTTTAGTCCCTTTGAACTTCTTTATGGACACCGGGTGAGGGGTCCACTTGCCATAGTAAGAGAAGGGTGGGAAGGAACCTCGGAGACTCCACAGAAGGATGTGGTAGACTATGTGATTGGCCTCAGGAAGTTGATGGTGCAATACATAAGTCAGGCAAAAGAAAACCTTCAGGTTAGCCAAGCGCTGATAAAGAAATGGTAGGGCCTGAATGTTACACTGACTGGGTGTCAAGAAGGTCATGAGGTGTTGGTGCAGAAGCCTATTTGTCCCAGGGCCTTGGGGGACAATTTGTGAGCCAGACAAGGCATCTCACAAAGTGTCTGAGGTAAAATACTTGTTGGACACAAGAGCCACAGGGGAACCCAAGAAAGTGTTCCATATGAACAGGCTCAAGTCTTACCCCTGTAAAGACTAAACACTGAGGGGGTCATTCTAACCCTGGCAGTCGGCGACCGCCAGGGCTAAAATGACGGAAGCACCGCCAACAGGCTGGCGGTGCTTCCTTGGCCATTCTGACCGCGGCGGTAAAGCCGCGGTCAGAAAAGGGCAACCGGCGGTTTCCCGCCGGTTTACCCCTGGCCCAGGGAATCCTCCATGGCGGCGCTGCTTGCAGTGCCGCCATGGGGATTCCGACCCCCTTACCGCCATCCTGTTCCTGGCGGTTTTCACTGCCAGGAACAGGATGGCGGTAACGGGTGTCGTGGGGCCCCTGGGGGCTCCTGCAGTGCCCATGCCACTGGCATGGGCACTGCAGGGGCCCTCTAACAGGGCCCCACTAAGATTTTCAGTGTCTGCAAAGCAGACACTGAAAATCGCGACGGGTGCCACTGCACACGTCGCACCCCTTCGACTCCACCGGCTCCGTTCGGAGTCGGCATCCTCGTAGAAGGGGGTTTCCCGCTGGGCCGGCGGGCGGCCTTCTGGCGGTCGCCCGCCGGCCCAGCGGGAAAGCCAGAATGGCCGCCGCGGTCTTTTGACCGCCGCCCGCCAATGTAGGAATGACCCCCTGAATGTCATGGCTATGGCAGAGGAAGTGGAGAAAGACAGTGAACCTCTTCCTGACTTGCTGTCTAGTGACATGAAGGATGGTGCAGTTCTGTATGGACTACTGAGTCCTCAATGAAATAACCAAAGTCAATGCCCATCCAATCCCTAGAGGGAATGAGCTAGTGGATAGATTAAGTGCTGCTAAATACTTGAGCACCTTTGATCTGACCAGTAGTTATTGGCAGATTGCATTAGCAAAAAGTGTAAAGGAGAAGACTGCATTTTCTATGCCAGAGGGTGATGCCCTTTGGGTTGAAAAATGCTCCTGCCACTTTTCAGCACCTGGTGAGCCATATTCTTGCAGGGTTAGAAAACGTCTGTGTGGCCTATTTAGATGACATTGCGGTATTCAGCAGTTCATGGGAAGACCACCTGAGGCACCTGTACCAGGTGTTGGCTAGGATACAGGAGGTGAAACTTACCTACGAGGCAGGTGAGGTAGTCCTCTGAAGTACACCATGGGCATCAGGCAGATGTGTGTGTGTCTGTGTGCTTGCATGTGTATGTGCGTGTGTCTGTGTGCTTGCATGTGTATGTGTGCTTGCATGTGTGTGTGTGTATGTGTGTGTGTATGTGTGCTTGCATGTGTGTGTGGGTTGAGACTGAGGTATGAAGATTCACCCATTGGATGAAAAACTTCAGTCTGTAATGGAGTGGGAGGTACCTTCTACCCAAACTGACGTGAGGACCTTTGCAGGACTCGCCCGGTATTACAGAAACTTTGTGGAGACTGTGGAAGTATAGTTGCCCCACTGACTACTCTGACCTCTAGGAAGCAGGACTGAGAGTGTCAAAATTCATTTGAAGAACTGAAGAAGGCACTATGCACTGCACCAGTACTGAAAGCGCCTGACGACAGTCATTGTATTGGTGGGTGCCTCAGACGAGGTAGTTGAAGCAGTGTTACCTTAACTGGATGATCAAGGTAGAGAGAATCTGGTAACCTTAAAATAGGCACCATTCCTAATATATTCTTATAAATTTACATGAAATCTAATCAACAACATAATCTTATATATTAACATAAGCGCTAGCTCCTGACAAAAATGTATACATTGACCTAAGCACTAACCGCTAAAATAATCTTATGCATTAACATAAGCAGTAGATGCCCAATTCACGAAGGAAAACTTAGACTTTTGGTCTAAACTTAGGCCCAGTGTCTATATTTACATACAAACTTGGTAATTCACAAAGGGCATTTACGAGTACTATCTTTACATCCGCACTTGTGTTGGAGATCCACCTGAGTGCAGGTGTAAAAACAGTACTCGTAAATGCCCTTTGTGAATTCCTAAAGTCGCAAACTTAGGGCCCGATTCACAAAGGTAAACTTATACTTTTGATCTAAACCTATTGCTGCAGGCCGTCTAGTCCATACTGCTTGGTCTGAAGAGGATCTCCTCCACTTCTGCACTGCTTGCTATTACCAGCAGCTGGGACAGAAAGCTCTCTCCGCAGTACATCCCTGTGTCTAGTTGCCACACTGATGGGGTACCTGGTGCAGCGTCTAGGACCCCTCCTGCACCTTGAATGAAAGCATTGTGATGAGCAAACATTATTTGTCTGGCCAGGGGTTCCGAGAGCGAGGACCCAGCTCCACAGGGATGGTCTGGACCTTAAGAGATATAGGGCCTGATTTTGACCCTGGCGGACGGCGGAGGCCGTCCGCCAAGGTACCGCCGCTGAATGACCGCACCGCGGTCAAAAGACCGCGGCGGCCATTTAGACATTTCCTCTGGGCCGGCGGGCGCTCTCCAAAAGAGCGCCCGCCGGCCCAGAGGAAATGCCCCTGCAACGAGGACGCCGGCTCAGAATTGAGCCGGCGTAGTTGCAGGGGTGCGATGGGTGCAGTTTGCACCCGTCGCGTATTTCAGTGTCTGCTTAGCAGACACTGAAATACTTTGCGGGGCCCTCTTACGGGGTCCCCTGCCGTGCCCATGCCATTGGCATGGGCACGGCAGGGGCCCCCAGGGGCCCCGCGGCACCCCCTACCGCCATCCTGTTCCTGGCAGGCGAACCGCCAGGAACAGGATGGCAGTAGGGGGTGTCAGAATCCCCCATGGCGGCGCAGCAAGCTGTGCCGCCATGGGGAATTCTTAGGGCAGCGGTAAACCGGCGGAAGACCGCCGGTTTGCCTCTTCTGACTGCGGCTGAACCGCCGCCGTCAGAATGCCCTGCAGGGCACCGCCGGCCTGTCGGCGGTGCTCCCGCCGACCCTGGCCCCGGCGGTCTTGTACCGCCGGGGTCAGAATCACCCCCATAAGTTCCCTCAGTTAACGCTGGGAGACAAAATGCCGGAAGGGACATGATATTAAAGACCTTCAAGTGTGCAGCATGTGTGGGACGCAGTACATGGCTGGGCAACGAGGCAGCGTAATAATATAATGCAAGAAGACAGATAAGGAGTTCAGGCTAACCCACTAGGGATGTGTGATAACTAAGGAGTGTGGGGTTCATTGTATTCATTCACATAACATCCATTGTTGTTGAGTTAGATATCACCATGGCGATGATTATAATAAATGTGATATACATTGGAATCAATACACAATAACCACTGATGATCATAAATGAAAGGTGAGTGTGCAGTGGTCTGGGAGCTGAGACACAGCTTCTTACTTCTGCCTGGCAGGAGATTCCCTGACATGTCTGACATATTCATGACATGCACACTTTCCTATGAGTCTATCCCAGTGGAGGGGTTGGGAAGTAGCTGTCTCTTGTCCTTGTCTCTGCATCTGCCAAAGCTATGTATACACTTCTGGGGGCAGAGAAATCTAATTAGGTGTAACTCTCAAAAAGAGGGGGTTCACGTCAGAGCTGACACCCAGGATACAATGGGGACCCAAGATATTGGTGCATGAGGGTTTTGCCATGAGAAGCTTTCATGGCAACAAAGAAATGCAGCCAAGAAGGGGCCGTCATTTCCTCAAACCTTAAAAGAAGCAGTGAAAAAACAGAACAAAAGTGGCAGGAGGGTAGGAGATGAGTGCAAGAAGAGTCATAGCTTAGATGAACAATGGACAAAGAGAATATGAAGAGTAGAAGAGTAACAGACGAGTAGAAGAGGAGTGCAAGAAGAGTAAAGGAGTAGATGAACAATGGAAGAAGAGAATATGAAGAGTAGAAGAAGAGTAGAAGAGTAGATGAACAATGGAAGAAGAGAATATGAAGAGTAGAAGAGTAGATGAACAATGGAAGAAGAGAATATGAAGAGTAGAAGAGTAAGAGATGAGTAGAAGAAGAGTGAAAGAAGAGTAGAAGAGCAGATGAACAATGGAAGAAGAGAATATGAAAAGCAGAAGCGTAACAGATGAGTATAAGAATGAAAGAAGAGTGGAAAAGTAGAAGAACATTTGAAGAAGAGAATATGAAGAGTAGAAGAGTAACAGATGAGTAGAAGAGTGAAAGAAGAGAAGAGCAGATGAACAATAGACAAAGAGATTATGAAAAGTAGAACAGCAACAGACAAGTCGAAGAAAAGTGAAAGAAGAGTAGATGAACAATGGAAGAAGAGAATATGAAGAGTAGAAGAGTAACAGATGAGTAGAAGAAGAGTGAAAGAAGAGTAGAAGAGTAGATGAACAATGGACGAAGAGAATATGAAGAGTAGAAGAGTAGCAGATGAGTAGAAGAAGAGTGAAACAAGAGTAGAAGAGTAGATGAACAATGGACGAAGAGAATATCAAGAGTAAAAGAGTAACAGACAAGTAGAAGATGAGTGCAAGAAGAATAATAGAATAGATGAGCAATGGACGAAGAGAATATGAAGAGTAGAAAAGTAACAGACAAGTAGAAGAAGAATGAAAGAAGAGTAGAAGAGTAGATGAATAATGGAAGAAGAGAATATGAAGAGTAGAAGAGTAACAGACAAGTAGAAGATGAGTGAAAGAAGAGTAGATGAACAATGTATGAAGAAAATATGAAGAGCAGAAAAGTAACAGGCGAGTGGAAGAAGAGTGACAGAAGAGTAGATGAATAATGGAAGAAGAGAATATGAAGACTAGAAGAGTAACAGACGAGTAGAAGAAGAATGAAAGAAGAGTGGAAGAGTAGATGAACAATGGACGAAAAGAATATGAAAAGTAGAAGAGTAACATGAGTAGAAGAAGAGCGAAAGAAGAGTAGATGAACATTTGAAGAAGAGAATATGAAGAGTAGAAGACTAACAGACAAGTAGAAGAAGAGTGAAAGAAGAGTAGATAAACAATGGACGTAGAGAATATGAAGAGTAGAAGAGTAGATGAACAATAGATGAAGAGAATATGAAGCGTAGAAAAGTAACAGATGAGTAGAAAAGAGTGAAAGAGTAGATGAACAGTGGAAGAAGAGAATATGAAGAGTAACAGACAAGTAGAAGAGTAGCAGAAGAGTAGAAAATGGGTAGGAGAACAGTAGCAGAAGAATAAAAGAATAGACGAAGGTTAGCAGAAGAGTAGAAGAAGAATAGAACAAAAGTAGAAGAGTGGCAGTAGAATACAAGAAGAATAGTAGAAGAGCAGCAGAAGAATATAACAAGAGTAGAAGGACAGGGGAAGAACAGTTGAAGAAGACCAGCAGAAGAGTGCACAAAGAGTGGAAGAAACTGATGAAGAATAGAAGTGTAGAACAAACATAGAAGAAGAGTAGCAGAAGAGTAGAAAATTAGTAGAGGAATAATAAAAGAGTCACAGAAGAATACCAAGAAGAATAGTAGAAGAGTAGCACAAGGATAGAACAAGCGTAGAAGAAGATTGGAAGAACAATTGAAGAAGAGCAGCTGAAGGGTACACAAAAAGTGGAAGAAGACGAAGAGTAGTAGAAGAATAGACCAAGAGTAGCATAAAAGTGGAAAAGGAGTAGAAAATGAATAGAAGAATAGTTGCATAAGAGTAAAAAAAATACACAAAAGGTAGTAGAAGACGAGTGAAAGAAATTAGCAGAACATTAGAACAAGAGTAGGATAGAGAAGAGTAGAAGAAGACTGGAATAAGAGTAGAAGAAGAGTGGAAGAACAGTTAAAGAAGAGCAGCAGAATAGATAGAGAGTGGAATAAACTGAAGAAGAGTAGAAGAAGTGTAGAACAAACGTAGCAGAAGAGCTGAAGAAGAGTGTCAGAAGAATAGAACAGAAGTTGAAGAAGAAGAGTGGAAGAACAGTTGAAAAAGAGCTGGAGAACAGTAGGCAAATGGTGGAAGAAGAGTATGAAAAGTGAAGAAAAAACATAGAAGAGTAGCAGAAGAGTAGCAGAAGAATAGAACAAGAGTAGAAACCCATTTTCTAGAAGAAGAGTAGCAGAAGAGTAGAAAATGGGTAGAAAAATAGTACCAGAAGCATAGAAGACAATTAGTAGACTAGAGCAAGACTAGAAGAAGAGTAGCAGAAGAATACAAGAAGAATATCAGAAGAGTAGCAAATGAATAGAAGAAGAGTAGAAGTAGAGTGGAAGAACAGTTGAAAAAGAGCAACAAGGAGTAGACAATGAGTAGAAGAAACTGAAGAACAGTAGAAGTGTAGAACAAAGTAAAAGAAGAGTAGCAGAATAATAGAACAAGAGTAGAAGAAGAGTGGAAGAACAATTGAAGAAGAGCAGCGGGAGACTACACAAAGAGTGGAAGAAGACAAAGAAGAGTAGACGAAGTGGAGAACAAATGCAAGAAGAAGAGTAGCAGAAGAAAAGAACAAGAGTGGAAGAAGAGTGGAAGAAGAGTGGAAAAGTTGAAAAATAGAATAGTAGCAAAACAGTAGGAGAGAGTAGTAGACGAGCAGTTGAAGATAGGCAGAAATGTAGCAAAAAGTGGTGTAACAGTACAATCAAGAAGAGGAACAGAAGAAGAGTAGTTCTAGATGGATAGATGATTGTTAGAAAAGTAGTGGAAGAGTATCAGTTGAGCGGTAGAAGAGGCATGGGGAGTAGCAGAAAAGTGATAGAAAGAAGAGAAGAAGAAGGTTAGAAGAGTAGATGAAGAGTGGAAGAATATTAGCAGAAGAGTAGATCAGTGGAAGAAGAGTAGCAAAAGGGTAGAAGAAGAATGGAAGAATACTAGCAGAAGAGTAGATAGTGGGGAGAAGAGTAACAGAAGAGTAGAAGAAAGGTGGAAGATTATTAGAAGAAGAGTAGATGAGTGGGAGAAGAGTAGCAGAAGAGTAAAACAAGAGTGGAAGAAGATTAGCAGAAGAGTAGATGAGTAGAAGAAGAGTAGTATACAAGTGGAATTATATTAGCAGAAGAGTAGATGAGTAGAAGAAGATTAGCAGGAGAGTAGATGAGTAGAAGAAGAGTAGCAGAAGAGTAGATGAGTAGAAGAAGATTAACAGGAGAGTAGATGAGTTGAAGAAGAGTAGCAGAAGAGTAGATGAGTAGAAGAAGATTAACAGGAGAGTAGATGAGTAGAAGAAGAATAGCAGAAGAGTAGATGAGTAGAAGAAGATTGACAGGAGATTAGATGAGTAGAAGAAGAGTAGCAGAAGAGTAGTATGGGAGTGGAAGAATGTTAGTAGAAGAGTAGATGAGTGGAGGTTAGCAGAAGAGTAGATGAGTGGAAGAAGAGTAGCAGAAGAGTGAAAGAAGGAGAGAATAGCAGCAAAGTGGAATAGAAAAGCAGTGGAAGAGTAGTGGAAGAGTAGTAATAGAGCTGTAGAATATTAGCAAGGGAGTAGTAAAGGAGTAGTAGAAAGGTAATGAGTAGGCCTGATGAGACAGCTCTGCCACTGATGTTGGATGGCTGGATAGACTCCAATGTCAAGGATATTTGATGTTTGCACAGTAACAAAGACCCTGACATTTGGAAAAAGGATTTTGCAACTGAATTTTCATAGGGAAGTGATTTTATCCGATGTATGGGTGTGTATATTTTCCATATTGTATGTGCTGTGGTATTGTAGAAACTTGAACTATGTATTTTTTTTTTTTAAATTTAAAATAGATGGTCATCATAGGCTCCAGTGAGCATGGAAAGGAGGGTTTTGAATGGTGGATGGATGGCTGGATGGATGAATAAATGGATGATGGATGGATGGATTGATGGATTAATGGATATATGGGTGATGGAAGGATGGATGGGTGGGTGGGGGGTGAATAAATGGATGATGGATGGATGGATTGATGGACTGATGAATTGATAGATGGATGTATTGATGGATTAAGGATAGATGGAAGGATGGATAGATGGATGGGTGGGTGGATGAATAAATGGATGATGGGTGGATGGATGCATGGATGGATGGATGCATGGATGGATGGATGGATTGATGGCTAGATGGGTGATGGATGGATGGGTGGGTGGATGGATGGATGCATGGAGGGATGGATGGATGCATGGAGGGATGGAAGGATGGGTGGGTGAATGGATGGATTGATGGATAGTTGGGTGATGGAAGGATGGATGGGTATGTGGATGGATGGATGGATGGATGCAAGGAGGGATGGATGGATGGGTGGGTGGATGATGGATAGATGTGCGATGAAAGGATGGATGGATGGGTGGGTGGGTGGATGGGTGCAAGGAGGGATGAATGGATGGATGGGTGGGTCGATGGATGGATGGATGCATGGAGGGATGGATGGATGGATGGGTGGGTGGGTGAGTGAGTGGATGGATGGATGCATGGAGGGATGGATTGATGGATGATGGATGGATGGATTGATGGATAGATGGATGGAAGGGTGGGTGGATGGATGGATGGATTGATGGATAGGTGGGTGATGGAAGGATGGATGGGTGGGTGGATGGCTGCATGGAGGGAGGGATGGATGGATGGGTGGGTGGATGGATGGATGTATGGAGGGATGGATGGATGGGTGGGTGGATGGATGGATGCATGGAGGGATGAATGGATGGATGGATGGGTGGGTGGGTGGATGGATGGATGCAAGGAGGGATGGATGGATTGATGGATAGATGGGTGATGGATGGATGGATGGATGGGTGGGTGGATGGATCCATGGTGGGATGGATGGATGGATGGGTGGGTGGATGGATGGATTGATGGATAGCTGGGTGATGGAAGGATGGATGGGTGGGTGGTTGGATGCATGGAGGGAGGGATGGATGGATGGGTGAGTGGATGGATGGTTGCATGGAGGGATGAATGGATAGATGGGTGGGTGGATGGATGGATGGATGGATGCAAGGAGGGATGGATGGATGCAAGGAGGGATGGATGGATGGATTGATGGATAGATGGGTGATGGATGGATGGATGGGTGGGTGGATGAATCCATGGTGGGATGGATGGATGGGCGGATGGATGGATGGGTGTGTGGACGGATGGATTGATGGATTGATGGATAGATGGGTGATGGAAGGATAGATGGGTGGGTGGATGGATGCATGGAGGGAGGGATGGATGGATGGATGGGTGGGTGGATGGATGGATTGATGGATTGATGAATGGATAGATGGATGGATGGATGGATGGATTGGTGGATGGATGGATGCATGGACGGATGGATGGATGGGTGGGTGGATGGGTGGGTGGATGGATGGATGGATGGATGCAAGGAGGGATGGATGGGTGGATAGATGGATGCATGGAGGGGTGGATGGGTGAGTGGATGGATGGATACAAGGAGGGATGGATGGGTGGGTGGATGGATGCATGGGTGGATGGAGGGATGGATGGATGCATCGAGTGATGGATGGGTGGGTGGATGGATGCATTGATGGATAGATGGGTGATGGAATGATGGATGGATGGGGGATGGATGGATGGATGCATGGAGGGATGGATTGATGGGTGGATGGATGGATGCAAGGAGGGATGGATGGATGCATGGAGGGATGGATGCATGGAGGGATGGATGGCTGGGTGGGTAGGTGGATGGATGGATACATGGAGAGAGGGGTGGATGGATAGGTGGGTGGGTGGATGGATGGATGCAAGGAGGGATGGATGGATGTATGGGTGGATGGATGGATGCATGGAGGAATGGGTGGGTAGGTGGATGGATGGATACATGGAGGGAGGGGTGGATGGGTGGGTGGATGGATGGATGCAAGGAGGGATGGATGGATGGATGGGTGGATGGATGGATGCATTGAGGGATGGATGGGTGGATGGGTGGATGGATGCAAGGAGGGATGGATGGATAGATAGATGGGTGGGTGGATGGATGGATGCATGGAGGGATGGAAGGATGGATAGGAGGGTGGATGGATGGATGGATGGATGCAAGGAGGGATGGATGGATGGGTGGGTGGATGGATGGATGCATGGAGGGATGGTTGGATGGGTGGGTGGATGGATGGATTGATGGATAGATGGGTGATGGAAGGACGGATGGATGGGTGGGTGGGTGGATGGATGGCCGGAGGGATGGGTGAATGGATGCATGGATGCATGGAGGGATGGATGGATGGGTGGGTGGAGGGATGGATGCAAGGAGGGGTGGGTGGATGGGTGGGTGGATGGATGGATGCATGGAGGGATGGAACGATGGATGGGAGGGTGGATGGATGGATGGATGCAAGGAGGGATGGATGGAAGGATGGATGGATGGAAGGGTGGATGGATGGGTGGATGGATGGATGCATGGAGGGATGGATAGATGGGTGGGTGGAGGGATGGATGTAAGGAGTGATGGATGGATGGGTGGGTGGGTGGTTGGATGGATGGATAGATGGATGCATGGAGGGATGGATGGGTGGGTGGGTGGATGGATGCATGGATGGATTGATGGATAGATGGGTGGAAGGATGGATGGATGGGTGGGTGGATGTATGGAGGGATAGATGGATGGATGCCTGGGTGGGTGGATGGATGGATGGATGGATGCACGGACAGACGGATGGATGGATGGATGGGTGGGTGGATGGATGGATTGATGAATGGATAGATGGATGGATGGATGGATGGATGGATGGATCGATTGATGGATTAATGGATAGTTGGGTGATGGAAGGATGGATGGATGGATGGGTGGGTGGATGGATGCATGGATGGATGGATGGATGGTTGGGTGGATGGATGGATGCATGGAGGGATGGATGGATGAGTGAGTGGATGGATGGATTGATGGATAGATGGGTGATAGGTAGATGGAAGGATGGGTGGGTGGATGGATGCATGGAGGGATGGATGGATGGGTGGGTGGATGGATGGATGCAGGGAGGGATGGATGGATGGATGGATGGATGGATGGATGGATGGATTGATGGATTTATGAATGGATAGATGGATGGATGGATTGATGAATTGATGGATAGATGGGTGATGGAAGGATGGATGGATGGGTGGGTGGATGGATGATGCATGGATGGATGGATGGTTGGATGGTTGGGTGGATGGATGCATGGAGGGATGGATGGATGGATGGGTGGATGGATGGATTGATGGACTGATGAATCGATGGATGGATTGATGAATTGATGGATAACTGGGTGATGGAAGGATGGACGATGGATGGGTGGACGGATGGCTGCATGGAGGGATGGATGGTTTGATAGATGGGTGGATGGATGGATGGATGCAGGGATGGATGGATGGATGGGTTGATGGATGGAAGGAGGGATGAGTGGATGGATGGGTGGGTGGATGGATGCATGGAGGGATGGATGGGTGGGTGGGTGGATTGATTAATGGATAGATGGGTGATGGAAGGATGGATGGATGGATGGGTGGGTGGATGGATGGATGCATGGAGGGATGGATGGGTGGGTGGGTGGATGGATTGATGGATTGATGAATGGATAGATGGATGATGGACTGATGGACTGATGGATTGATGGATAGATGGGTGATGGAAGGATGGATGGATAGGTGGGTGGATGGATGCATGGAGGGATGGATGGATGGGTGGGTGGGTGGATGGATGGTGTCCCTTCCAGGAGGTGGGAAGACAGTTACTCCTTTGCACACACATCATCCATGCTCTCCTCTCTATTTTGGGCCCTTACATCACAGAAACCTAAACATGCGAAAGGCACAGCACACCAGATGAAAAGCTGGCTTCTCACACACAGTTCTTTGATTTGAAAACAATAGCTTTCGTTTCCCCATTCTTGCATTTCTACACCATGCAGGTGCCCCAGGTGTGTTTGCTGGCAGGGGTCAACAAGTTGATGCCCTTCATAGGAGGCGGCCTGTTTGTGAGCTTAAACAGGCTGTCCTGTAGGTAAAGAGGAACGCTCTGGTGCCATCTTGTGCACGTAGTCCTGCTGGCTGCCTCACCAGTAGAGGAGAGGAACATCTGTAGATAAATGATTGCACACAATCAAAGGGCCCTCAGAAAGGGAGTGACGCTGGGGCCAGGGCCGGACTGTTCAAGGTTCTGCTTTTGTTGCTATCAGGCAGCAGAGATCATCAGTGTCAGCCTGACTGGTAATGGGTGTAGGAAAGTACACACTTTTTGGCATGGTTACCCCTCTTTTTGCCTGCTGTCAGTGTGTTTTGACTGTGTTCACTGGGATCCTGCTAATCGGGACCCCAGTGATTGTGCTCTCTCCCTCCAAATTTGGTTGTCCCTAACTTTGTACACCCCACAATAGGCATACTGGTGCCCCCATGTAAGTCACTAGTATATGGTACTTAGGTACCCAGGGCATTGAGGAACCAGCGGTTCTCTATGGGCTGCAGCATGTATTATGTCACCCATGTGAGCCCATGCAAATTGTGTCTGCAGGCCTGCCGTTGCAGCCTGCGTGAAAGGGTGCATGCATCCTTTCACTGCAGGTCACTGCACCAGGCCACTGTAAGTCACCCCTATGGCAGGCCCTCTCAGCCCAGAGGGCAGGGTGCAGGTCCTTGTGTGTGAGGGCACCGCTGCGCTAGCAGATGAACCCTCATGAACTCCAGTTCCATTTCCCTGGACTTGGTGAGTGCAGGGACGCCATTTTATGCGTATAATGGACACAGGTCACTACCTATGTCCAGCTTCATGATGGTAACTCTGAACTGGGCATGTTTGGTAACAAACATGTCGGAATCATACGCCAATACTGTTGCAAGTATTGGAAGTATTATTCCATGCACTGCGGGCTCCTTAGAGGACCCCCAGCATTGCTCCTACCAGCCTTCTGGGGTTTCTGGGCAGCCCAAGCTGCTGCCACCCCTCAGACAGATTTCTGCCCTCCTGCTGCTTGAACAGCTCAGGCAGAGGAAGGCAGAACAAAGGATTTCCTTTGTGAGAGGGAGGTATCACCCTCTCCCTATGGAAATAGGTGTTACAAAGATTGGTAGGGGTAGCCTCTTCAAGCCACTGGTATGCTTTGAAAGGCACATTTGGTGCCCTTCTTGCATAAACCATTTTGCACCAGTCCAGGGACCCCCAGTCCCTGCTCTGACGCAAAACTGGACAATGAAAAGGGAATTGCCCGCTCCTCTGCCCATCACCACCACAGGGGTGGTGCCAGAGCTCCTCCAAGTGGCCACTTGATTCTGCCATCTTGAATCCAAGGTGGACAGAGGACCTTGGGAGCATCTGAGTGGCCAGGTCTGGCAGGTGACATCACAGCCCCCTCTTGATAGGTGGTCACCCTGGTAGGTGACCAATTTCCCTTTCTGGGCTCTTTAGGGTCTCCCTCTTGGGTGGGTCCTCAGATCTCCTCTGCATCATTTAATTCATCTTCCGGCCACCGGTACTACAACTGGACCCTCCAGGAACTGTCAATCTGCAACTCCAGCAATGACTCCGCTTTGCAACATTGTTTCTCCGGCTCCTTCCAGCAACTGCAACATTTCCCCGGCTGTGCATCCTCTGAGGATGATGACTCTTCAGCCCGCACAAGAAGCAAGAAGGAATCTCCCTTGGAGTGAAGGAGTCACTCCCCTGCATCCACAGGCACCAACTGCAACGACAACCCCGCGTAGATCCTCTCTCCTCTCCTCCAGAACTGCATGGATCTTGCATCACAGGTGGTGGTGTGGAGTAGTCATCTTGGTCCCCTCTACCAGTTGTCCAATGTGGGAGATGGTGAGCTCTTGCCTCTCCTTGCAAGACAGTACCACTATGCACCACGACTCTTGCAGCTACCAAGGCTAGTTGGCTCTTCTTCCAAGGGATCTTCATGCTCCCTGTAGCCTCGACCTCCAGCACTCTTCCCTGCAAAGCACAGTCTCCTGCCTGCTGCTCCGGCGACGTGGGACTCCTCTCCATGTGTGCTGAGTGTGCCTCACTGCAACTCCTGTGCCTGCTGCCTGTGAGCTGCCTGTGGGGGCTGCATCCTCGACTTCTGCCTCTCCTCACTGCTGAGGGTTGCCTGGGAGTTTCCTCCTTGTGTTGATTCCCCCCAGACCTTCCTGTTTACTCACCTGCTATAAGAGTATTGCCTATACAGTATTTTAGTATTCCTGTTACCATAATAAAGTACCTTTATTTCTTTAACACTGTGTGGTTCTTTCCTGTGTGTAAGTGCTGCGTGACTACAGTGGTATTGCAAGAGCTTTGCATGTCTCCTAGGTAACCCCTGGCTGCTCATCTACAGCTATCTCTAGAGATCCTGGCTTCTAGACACTGCCTACACCTCACTAATAGGGGATACCTGGACCTGGTGTAAGGTGATAATACCTTAGGTACTCACCACACACCAGCCCAGCTTCCTACACTGGGCCTGCAGTGGAGAGCAGAGCCGGTCTCGCGCTGGTGGCGCCCAGAGAGACAATCATTTTTGGCACTGCATGACCACCTCCTCGGATTCCCTCACTACCACTGGGCAAAAAGTGCCCATCATCTCTATAGCCCCCCTCTCACAAACATTTCATTTGTTTCAAAGCGCTGGTAAAGGCTGGTGTTAGTAATACAAATGTTTCTCTACCCAAACTAACCCTTGTTGGCAACATTCGGGATAGATCATAAAAGACTGGGGAAGAAGCATAACCTCCTAGCCTACTTTATGCATTTTGCATACATCTCTTTGATGACAGTTCGAACAGTCGCTGTTCTATACTAGGGTTGTATCTTAAGAACTGAGGGAGCAGACGAATGTCTGTGACAAAGGCAGTATCCCACTGAGTTGTCCACATAAAATACAGATCTGTCATCTGCGTGTTACGTATTCTTTGCAGAAGACATATTGACCCTCTGTGCTACTTTATGACGTCAAAACTTCCACTAAACAAAACTCCAACCTTTCTCTGGCAGCAATTAATCACAAGAGTTATCTTAAAATTTTTATTGCTGCCTGAAAGCTGGATGTATAAGGAACTCTGCATCAGGTGTGTTTAAATTGTAAGTTATTGCTAAACACAGCACCTCCATAGAGCCCCCTCTCACCCAACAGCTCAGCACCTAGTGTGGCCACACCAGTCTCACGGCCCTAAAGCCAGCCCTGGAGGAGGGACCATGGACCATATTTATACTTTATTTGCACCACATTTGTGTCATTTATTTTAACGCAAATGTGGCGCAAACTTAAGTCCATATTTATATTTTGATGGCTAGACATCTCCATGAGATGCAAGGTAGGTGTTCACATTCAGAAAATGGTGCTATCCCCATAGCGCCATATTTATCCCCCTGTGCTAAAATGACGCATGGGTGGGAGGCGGGATAAATAATGGTGCTAAGCTTGCCTTGCACCATTATTTAATGCCTGGGTCAGACCCGGTGTTAGGGGACCTGAGGACCCATTTCCATGCTTAAGCATCATTGAATGGTTCCACAGGTGCCCTTCCTAAGCCCTAGGAACACCCCCCCCCCACCAGACGGACACCGGAGGATGGTGGACCCTTACAAGGTAAGTAGCGTAAGTATTGGTAAGTATGTTTTTATTTTTTGTTAAAGTGCCATCTGGGCCCTAACTTGGGGCCCCCTTGGCATGGCACAAGGTGCAATGGCAAGGTGCAATGGCCATGCCAAGGGGACACGTGTCCCCTGTGCTGGCCATTGGGGTGGTGCTCATGACTCCTGTCTTTGCTAAGACAGGAGTCATGTTTTTGGTAGTTGTGTGCCAGGAAATGGCACTAGTCAGGTTAGAGGCATTTTTTTTGTCTCTAACCAGGCTAGCATCATTTTTTGGAGCACAACCCCCTCCTTCCCAACCCCCACCCCCACCCAGGCTAGCATATTTTTTTAAGATGCTAGCCCAAGTTTAGCACCGGCTTGCGCCATACAATAAATAAGGTGCCCGGCTGGCATTGTGAAATGACGCAAGCCGGCACTAAACTTTTTGCTGCAAAACTGCGTTAGTGCAGTTTTGCAGCAAAAAGTATAAATATGGGCCGATGTGTCTTGGGTTCTTCTAACTCACCACTAGTTGACGTTGAAGGAACAGATAAGGTTAAAACCCCTCTGCTTTACCCACTGGCCTGGTATTCAACATTTTTGGATGATTTGGGACAAACACGGTTGTCACGGACCAGGGAGGCCTCTAAGATAGCACATTTAGAGCTAGATGTATGACCATTAGAGACTGTGACTCACAATCTGCGAATTATAGTGTAGGAAAGTACCATCTTGCCTGGCATGTTACCCCCATATTTCACTGTATATATGTTGTTTTAGTTGTATGTGTCACTGGGACCCTGCCAGTCAGGGCCCCAGTGCTCATAAGTGTGCCCTGTATGTGTTCCCTGTGTGATGACTAACTGTCTCACTGAGGCTCTGCTAACCAGAACCTCAGTGGTTATGCTCTCTCATTTCTTTCTAAATTGTCACTAACAGGCTAGTGACCAATTTCACCAATTTACATTGGCATACTGGAACACCCTTATAATTCCCTAGTATATGGTACTGAGGTACCCAGGGTATTGGGGTTCCAGGAGATCCCTATGGGCTGCAGCATTTCTTTTGCCACCCATAGGGAGCTCTGACAATTCTCACACAGGCCTGCCACTGCAGCCTGAGTGAAATAACGTCCACGTTATTTCACAGCCATTTACCACTGCACTTAAGTAACTTAGAAGTCACCTATATGTCTAACCTTTACCTGGTAAAGGTTGGGTGCTAAGTTACTTAGTGTGTGGGCACCCTGGCACTAGCCAAGGTGCCCCCACATTGTTCAGGGCAAATTCCCCGGACTTTGTGAGTGCGGGGACACCATTACACGCGTGCACTATACATATGTCACTACATATGTATAGCGTCACAATGGTAACTCCGAACATGGCCATGTAACATGTCTAAGATCATGGAATTGTCACCCCAATGCCATTCTGGCATTGGGGAGACAATTCCATGATTCCCCGGGTCTCTAGCACAGACCCGGGTACTGCCAAACTACCTTTCCCGGGGTTTCACTGCAGCTGCTGCTGCTGCCAACCCCTCAGACAGGTTTCTGCCCTCCTGGGGTCCAGCCAGGCTTGGCCCAGGAAGGCAGAACAAAGGACTTCCTCAGAGAGAGGGTATTACACCCTCTCCCTTTGGAAAAAGGTGTCAGGGCTGGGGAGGAGTAGCCTCCCCCAGCCTCTGGAAATGGTTTGATAGGCACAGATGGTGCCCATCTCTGCATAAGCCAGTCTACACCGGTTCAGGGATCCCCCAGCCCTGCTCTGGTGCGAAACTGGACAAAGGAAAGGGGAGTGACCACTCCCCTGACCTGCACCTCCCCTGGGAGGTGCCCAGAGCTCCTCCAGTGTGCTCCAGACCTCTGCCATCTTGGAAACAGAGGTGCTGCTGGCACACTGGACTGCTCTGAGTGGCCAGGGCCAGCAGGTGGCGTCAGAGACTCCTTTTGATAGGCTCTTACCTGTGTTGCTAGCCTATCCTCCTTCCTAAGTAGCCAAACCTCCTTTTCTGGCTATTTAGGGTCTCTGCTTTGGGGAATTCTTCAGATAACGAATTCAAGAGCTCATCAGAGTTCCTCTGCATCTCTCTCTTCACCTTCTGCCAAGGAATCGACCGCTGACTGCTCTGGACGCCTGCAAAACCGCAACAAAGTAGCAAAGACGACTACTGCAACCTTGTAACGCTGATCCGGCCGCCTTCTCAACTGTTTTCCTGGTGGTGCATGCTGTGGGGGTAGCCTGCCTCCTCTCTGCACTAGAAGCTCCGAAGAAATCTCCTGTGGGTCGACGGAATGTTCCCCCTGCAACCGCAGGCACCAAAACACCGCATCACCGGTCCTCTGGGTCCCCTCTCAGCACGACGAGCGTGGCCCCTGGAACTCAGCAACTCTGTCCAAGTGACTCCCACAGTCCAGTGACTCTACAGTGCAAGTTTGGTGGAGGTAAGTCCTTGCCTCCCCACGCTAGACTGCATTGCTGGGTACCGCGTGATTTACAGCTGCTCCGGCTCCTGTGCACTCTTCCAGGATTTCCTTTGTGCACAGCCAAGCCTGGGTCCCTGACACTCTAACCTGCAGTGCACGACCTTCTGAGTTGTCCTCTGGGGTTGTGGGACCTTCCTTTGTGACTTCGGGTGAGCTCCGGTTCACTCTTCTTCGTAGTGCCTGTTCCGGCACTTCTGCGGGTGCTGCTTGCTTTTGAGTGGGCTCCTTGTCTTGCTGGGCGCCCCCTCTGTCTCCTCACGCAATTGGCGACATCCACAGCAGCATCCAAAAACCCTAACCCCGACCCTTGCAGCTATCAAGGTTTGTTTGCGGTCTTTCTGCACGGAAACACCTCTGCAAGCTTCTTCCCGACGTGGGACATCCATCCTCCAAAAGGTAATTTCCTAGTCCTCTTCGTTCTTGCAGAATCCACAGCTTCTACCATCCGGTGGCAGCTTCTTTGCACCCTCAGCTGGCATTTCTTGGGCATCTGCCCACTCACAACTTGAGTGTGACTCTTGAACTTGGTCCCCTTGTTCCACAGGTACTCTTGTCTGGAAATCCATCGTTGTTGCATTGCTGGTTTTGGTCTTCCTTGCAGAATTCCCCTATCACGACTTCTGTTCTCTCTGGGGAACTTAGGTACACTTTGCACCCACTTTTCAGGGTCTTGGGGTGGGCTATTTCTCTAACCCTCACTGTTTTCTTACAGTCCCAGCGACCCTCTACAAGGTCACATAGGTTTGGGGTCCATTCGTGATTCGCATTCCACTTTTGGAGTATATGGTTTGTGTTGCCCCTATACCTTTGTGCTCTTATTGCAATATATTGTGACTGTACATTGCTTGCATTGCTTTCTATTGCTATTACTGCATATTTTTGGTATTGTGTACATATATCTTGTGTATATTTGCTATCCTCATACTGAGGGTACTCACTGAGATACTTTTGGCATATTGTCATAAAAATAAAGTACCTTTATTTTTAGTATATCTGTGTATTGTGTTTTCTTATGATATTGTGCATATGACACTAAGTGGTACTGTAGTAGCTTCACACGTCTCCTAGTTCAGCCTAAGCTGCTCTGCTAAGCTACCCTTTTCTATCAGCCTAAGCTGCTAGAAACACCTCTTCTACACTAATAAGGGATAACTGGACCTGGTGCAGAGTGTAAGTACCCATTGGTACCCACTACAAGCCAGGCCAGCCTCCTACATATAGTGATTCTCAAATTGTGAGCCTCAATTTCTAACGTACAGCAGTGCCTGAGACAGTATTTGCAATTAACTAATGGGTCACAAGGGACCAGCCTCATAAATATTCACAAGGAAGGTGGCAATTTGCGACCAGTTGAGAATGGCCAGCACTCCCAGGGATGGTGGCCCTTTGGGCTCAGTGGACCACCATGTCCTTGACTGATTTTTAAATAAAGCAGTTTTTTTTAATGCAGCCTGTTTTCCTTAAAGGAAAATGGGATGCATTACAAAACGAAAATGAAAAGTTCATGAGACCACTACTTGCTCTGAAATAATGCTGGTGCCCCTTTCACAAAGGGGAAAAGGTCCTATGGGGACCCTTCCCGTTTATAAATGGCTTGCCACCAATTTGAAATTGGGGGTAACTGTCATGGTTTTGCAGTCACAATCATGGTTGTGAAACAATTGAACATCCCCCTGCGACTCGCTATTAGGAAAGGGACGCCCTGGGCACGCCCCTTCTTAATTGTGACTCACAAACTCTATTTGTGAGTCTGTAGTGGGTAACTAACTCACAAAATAGGGTTGGTACATGGCACAAGGCCATTTAGCGGTCACAATAGAGCAAATTCGCCATTTGTGATTGCTAAATAGCTTTGTACGTGTAGCCCTGTGATCTGTAAATTATTAGCAACTCTGCTTCATATGCATTAACCTTTTGAACTATTTTTTGAGCATTCAAGGCTTTGCTTGGATTACTCCTGGATCGCGCCAGAAAGCACACTTAAAAAATTGGGGGATCCTCCCGTACTGGGATAGGAGACCTACTAAGTCTATGTATCAGGCACCTTAACCCACCGAGTTGTACTACCAATGGATACACTTAGCCAGTAGGCAAAGGTGGTCGTATATGTGAGTGTGCTCATATTCATACTGAGGCAAGCCTTGGGCAGCTTCAAGGTCCGAGGAAGGAGCTTTGTGGTGGCCAGCTCCGCTTTTTATCCTTCTAAGGTCAATAAAAGGAGTACTACAGCTTTCTAACTTGGAAGAGAGACGGGGGTAGAGAGACAGAGAGTGTGTGTGCCTGTGTGTATGCATGCATGTGTGTATGCGTGGCTGTCTGTGTGCATGCATGTGTGTATGTGTGGGTGTCTGTGTGCATGCATGTGTGTGTCTGTGTGCATGCATGCACGTATGCGTGGGTGTCTGTGTGCCTACATGTGTGTATGCGTGGGTGTCTGTGTGCATGCATGTGTGTATGTGTGGGTTTCTGTGTGCATGCATGTGTGTATGCGTGGGTGTCCATGTGTATGCATGCGTGTATGCGTGGGTGTCTGTGTGCATGCATATTTGTATGGCTTTGTCTGTGCACGTGCATGCATGTGTGTATGCGTGGGTTTCTGTGGGCATGCATGTGTGCCGCTTTTCGCCGTATCTGTAAGTGTTTTTTCCACTTTTCAGCGCCTTGCCTCCTTGCGCTCTTGCCCCCATTTGTGCCCCTTCTGATTGCTGTATTCCTTTTGTATTTTGTGCCATTTATCGTATTTTGTGACTGTTTTTGACTTGTGCCTTACTTTTGTTATTGTGCCTTGTTTTTCCTGGTTTTGGCCCCTTGTGCGCTCCCCCTTGCCGTTTTCTCCCTGCCGCTGCCTCCCCGCGGCCCCGCCCCCCTCGCGCCCCCATTCGCCGCTCCCTTCCGCCTCCCAGCAGCTCCTCCCTCCCCCCTCCCTTCTTAATGGCTGGCGCTGCGCGTCCGCGCAGCGGGCACACCGCTGGCGCACCGGAGGCAAGCCCGTCTGCGCCCAGCGCCACCCCCCTGGTCCGCACGCCCGCGCACCACCAGCCTTCGCTACTCGGCCAGCGAACTCCTCGCCCTTAACCCTGGCTCCTCCACAGCCTGCTTCCAGGCTACTCCGAAGCACACCAAAGGACCCTTCTCCTGCCGCACCTGCAACTTCTCCTGTAACAGAACAAGGAAGCCTGCAACAACCAACACCAACCACCTCCACTGCATCCTCCTCAACACACGCTCCGCACGAAAGCACGCCATCGAGCTCTGGGACCTGCTCGACACCACCGCCCCAGACGTAGCCTTCCTGACCGAAACCTGGTGGAACGACTCCTCGGCCCCTGACATCGCCATCCCTGACGGCTACAAGATCACCAGAAGAGATCACACCAACGGAATCGGTGGAGGAATAGCCATCGTCCACAAATCCACCCTCAAGATCCACACCCACACGGACAACACCCTCAAGACAGCTGAACACCTTCACTTCCAGATCCACACGGACCCCAACACTACCCTCAGAGGAACTCTCATATACCGACCTCCAGGACCAAGACCCCCCTTCAGTGACACCATTTCCGACCTCGCCAGCACCCACGCCCTCGCCTCAATGGACTACATCCTCCTTGGAGACCTCTATTTCCACCTGGAGAACAACAACGACGCCAACACCGCATCACTGACCACCAACCTCTCCAACCTCGGACTCAGACAACTGGTCAACACACCCACCCACATCGCCGGTCACACCCTAGACCCACTCTTCACTGCAAGCAACCACATCTCATTCAGCCACACCACCGAACTCCATTGGACCGACCACCACTGCGTCCACTTCACATTCAAGAAAAACACCGAACACCACCGCACCCCACTACCGCCGCACCGCCGCTGGGGAAAAGTCACCAAAGACCAACTAACCAGCACCCTCGCCAAGAACCCACCGACCGACCCCACCGACCCGGACTCCGCCGCCATCAACCTCCAACAATGGATCCTCAACTGCGCCAACACCCTCGCACCACTCAAGAGGCCCACCGTCAACCAAGAAAAGAAAAAAGCAGCCTGGTTCACAGACGAACTGATCACCTCCAAACGCACCTGCCAGAAACTCAAGAAAAAATGGCTGCTTGAGCGCACACCGACAGCCCAGCAACCCACAAGGAAGCCACCCGCAAGCACCACCGACTTATCCGACTCGCCAAATGCTCCCACTTCACAGAACGCCTAAACAACAATGCACACGACAGCAAGGAACTCTTCTGCATCGTGAAGGAGCTCTCCAACCCCAACGCCAACGTCAACGACGTCCCACCATCCCAGAAACTCTGCGACGCACTCTCCACCTTTTTCTACCAGAAAATCGCCGCCATCCACGACAGCCTCAACACCACACCTCCGCCAGACCCCACCCCCGACAACTCCTTCTACGCCGACCGCCTCACCACCTGGACCCACGTAGATGATGCCGAAACCCGAAAGACCATGAACTCCATCCACTCAGGATCCCCATCAGACCCCTGCCCACACCACGTCTACAACAAAGCCGACTCCACCATCACCCCCCAACTTCGTAAGATCATCAACCTATCCTTCGACACCGCAACCTTTCCAGACAGCTGGAAGAACGCCGATATCCAAGCCCTCCTCAAGAAACCCAAGGCTGACCTCAACGACCTCAAAAACTTCCGCCCGATCTCCCTCCTCCCCTTCCCAGCGAAGGTCATCGAGAAGATCGTCAACGCCCAGCTCTCCCACTACCTCGAAGACAACTCCATCCTAGACCCCTCCCAATCCGGATTCAGATGCAATCACAGCACAGAGACTGCACTCCTCGCTGCCACAGACGACATCAGACAGCAAATGGACAACGGCGAAACTTCAGCCCTCATCCTCCTAGACCTATCCGCCGCCTTCGATACGGTCTGCCACCGCACCCTACTAACTCGTCTCCATGAAGCCGGAATACAAGACAAAGCCCTCAACTGGATCTCCTCTTTCCTCTCCGGCAGAACCCAGAGAGTCCGACTCTCACCCTTCCGCTCCCAAGCCACCAACCTCATCTGCGGCGTCCCCCAAGGCTCCTCGCTAAGCCCAACGCTGTTCAACGTCTACATGGCACCCCTCGCACAACTGGCCCGTCAGCACAACCTCAGCATCCTCTCCTACGCCGACGACACCCAGCTCATCCTCTCCCTTACTATGTTATGCCGTGGCACTCGCTGCGGCGCCCGCCGCAGCCGCGGGCTCAGGTTGCCACGGTGCGGCACGTTAAATCTGCCACGGCCGGCGCCCGGGTCGCGGTGGACGCCGCGGCGGACGCCCAGGTCGCGGGGGTTGCCGCGGCTCCGGCGAGAGCCATGGAGGCTCCAGAGAGCCGGTCTGGGGGCCGCGGCGCTCGCCGCTTTCCTTTTTTCAAGTTCTGCCATAAAGGCAGACGCGGCAGAGCCTGAAACCCCGAGGGGGTTTCAGGCATGGCCGCACACAGCGCATCATGCGCTTAACATTTATTTTCTTGCATGTCATTTCCTGCCCACCACTTACCGATGTTCCTAGGACAAACCGAACCCTTACACTTGGGGTTCTTTATACTCGCCTTTTTCTCTTCCCAGCATGCTTACCACTTCCTCTCTGCCCAGCATGCATTTCTAAACACACATATCTAATTCATTATTGTTTTATTTTTCCCAATCCAAGATGGTGGTGTTCTACTTCCTGTTTTCTATTTCCTGTCCAGAGGTATATAAGGGGATTCCAACTGCTTGTCCATTGCGTTGCAACACTCCTTGGTGGTAGTCACGCTCCGATTGATCTCCTCCTGCGAATCCTGTCTGTTCCTGTCCTGCCTTGTTTTCCAGTCTTCCTGATCCTTGGTCCTAACGCCCTGGTGTCCTCCTTTCATTTCAGGGAGTTCCTGTGGAGGTTTTTTACCCTACGGGGTTTTTCCTCTGGGACTCCTTCTGGAGGGCACGGACTGTAGTGGTTTGCTCATACCCAACAGCACCGTGGCTACTGGAAAGGGTCGCCCCTACCTCGGCCAGAGCAGAACCTGCCGGAACAAGGGTCGTTCCCCTACGCCTCTCAGCTTCGACGGTAAGACCATTGAAAACCGCGACATACTAAAGATCCACACACCGCCAAAGCCAAAATCCACGAGGGACTGAAATCCATCGCCGAATGGATGAGAAACAGCCGCCTGATATTAAACTCTGATAAGACGGAAGTCCTCATCCTCGGAGGCTCACCCTCGGCCTGGGACGACTCCTGGTGGCCCACCGCACTGGGACCCCCACCTACTCCAGGCAACCACGCATGCAACCTCGGCTTCATCCTCGACTCCGCCCTCACCATGTCCAAACAGGTCAACGTAGTCTCCTCCTCCTGCTTCAACACCCTCTGCATGCTCCATAGAATCTACAAGTGGATCCCGATTGAAACCAGAAAAACTGTGACCCAGGCCCTCGTCAGTAGCAGACTTGACTACGGCAACGCACTCTACACAGGCATCCCAGCAAAAGACATCCAACGACTCCAACGCATCCAGAACGCATCCGCCCGCCTGATCCTCGACATACCCCGCCGATGCCACATCTCCCACCACCTGAAGGACCTCCACTGGCTCCCCGTGGACAAGAGGATCACCTTTAAACTTCTCACCCACGCACACAAAGCACTACACGACGCCGGACCCGCCTACCTGAACAACAGACTCAACTTCTACGTCCCCTCCCGCCAACTCCGCTCTGCCGACCTCTCCCTCGCCATTGTTCCCCGAATTCAACGCAAGACCTCCGGCGGCAGATCCTTCTCCTACCTCGCCGCCAAGACCTGGAACTCACTCCCGACCTCCCTGCGCCAGACCCAGGACCTCCTCACCTTCAGGAGACTCCTCAAGACATGGCTCTTCGACCGATAGCAGCTGCCCCCCTCCCCCCTCAGCACCTTGAAACCCTAACGGGTACATAGCGCGCTTTATAAATGTAAGGATTTATTGATTGATTGATATGCGTGGGTGTCTGTGTGCATGCATGTGTGTATGTGTGGGTGTCTGTGCATGCATGCGTGTGTGCGTGGGTGTCTGTGTGCATGCTTGGGTGTCTGTGTGCATGCATATTTGTATGGCTTTGTCTGTGCTTGTGCATGCGTCGGTGTCTATGTGCATGCATGTGTGCATGCGTGGGTGTCTGTGTGCATGCATATGTGTGTGTTGAGACAGAAGTTCATGTGCAGAGCTCTGTTCAGATCCAGTACTAGAGAAGCTGAAGGAGCTTTACTGGTCTGCAGTGAAAGAATGAGGCGCATTGGGGGAGTTACATGTCGATCTCAGCACTGATACAGCGAGGGGATGAAGGTAAAGAGAGGTCAGAAATGAGAGTTAGTGAATGAATGGCTGAGTGACTGAACGAGTGCATGGGTGAATGAATGAACGAATGACACTCACCAGGCGACATATATGGTAACACTTCTTTCTCTTATGTGAATTTTAAAGGACCTCCAGTTCTACTGAATCACCCCCACAACTATTTAACTGCCACTCTGGGAGAAGTTTGTTTTATTGTAAGAGGAGAGTGTTATCTGCAGCAGTCCTAGATAATCACTCAAACTGCAGCAGTCTATTCTCTCAGTCGGTGGGTCTGACTTGGGGGCCTGAGGTGGTCCAGCTTCCGGGTAGACCCTTGTTTAAAACACCTGCTGGGGTTGAGCTGAGTGGAAGAGAGCAGAGGGTCATAGAGGCGCTGTGAGAGAGCGGTGGATACAAAGACTGAGGTATTCACCTTGAACCGCGATGAACCAATCAGTGTCCTTGCTTCTTCTGTGCAGTTAGGACAGCAAGGGAGCAATGCCACTGTCCCAAGATGCTTCTTTTCAATTTAATCAGCTTGTCTGCCCCTGTAGACTGCCGCAATTAATGAATTAGTCATTTTTACATGTAATGTGACAATGCAGCACTTAGACACTAGATGGCAGCATTAACTCGCTATTTCTCAGCTTTTCATTTATAATCAGCTTGTCCTCCACCGTAGGCTGCAGCAAGCGAGAGGGTCATTTATTTACATGTAATGTGACCATGCAGCACTTCGACACTAGATGGCAGCATTGACTCGTGTTATTTCTCACCTTTCCTGGTTCCGTTTAGCACAAGGATTCCAGAACATTTTGTGGCAGCCAAGCACCTGCGCTCTTGCTAAATCTGTCCTTCCTTAGATGTCACTGCAAAGTGTGTGCAAATGCTCTATAAAAAAACAAAACAAAAAAACAAAACAAAAAAACAAAAAACAAATCTGTACCGCCCCGAAAAGCATTACATATTATTTTATACTCTGTGACATCTAAATAAATGTTTATGTTGTGCGGCAACCCAATAAATGCCTTTTTCTTCCCCAAAAAATGCTGACCCTTTTGGGCACAGCGTTTTTGTTAAATCAGTGGTTCACTTTTGCTTGCTGTGCAGATAGGGCTCTGCATTCTAGCCGGGACTGTAAAAAACATTCAGGGAAAGGTCAAAATTCAAGACAAAAATTCAGGACTTAAGGTCAATCAATCAATCAACATTTATGAAGCCTGCTTTTTGCCCACGGGTCTCAAGGCGCTAGCTAGGGGATGCGGGTCAGTCAAAGAGCCAGGACTTGAGGTCCTTCCTGAACCGAGCCAGCAATGGGGACTCCCTGAGGTGGAGCGGCAGCGTGCTCCAGGTCTGCGCGGCGGGTAGGACCTTCCTCCAGCCGTGTTCTTCTGGATCCTGGGGACGGAAGCGAGGGCCAGTTGTGCTGAGCAGAGTTGCCTGGAGGGGTTGCAGAAGGAGAGGTGGTGGTTGAGGTAGGCAGGTCCGAGGTTGTGGAGGGCCCTGTATGCGTGGGTCAGGAGATTGAAGGTGATGCGTTTGTTGAAGGGGAGCCCGTGTAGGTCTCTCAGGTGGGGGAGGAGAGGAACATCTACAGAACACATGGAATAGAACCCACACCTCTAGGTAGAGAGTCTGTAACCGTGACTGTAGGAGGCTGGCCAGGTTTGTAGTGGGACACCAGTGACTGGGAACGAGTAAGACTCCATTGAAGTGCTGTAGGAGGCTGGCCTGGTTTGCAGTGGGTACCTTGGGTTCTAACACCTTATACCAGGTCCAGTTATCCCTTATTAGTGAAATGTAGGCAGTGTTCTAGCAGCTTAGGCTCTCCAGAGGTAGCTGTGGATGAGCAGCCAAGGCTTATCTAGGAGATATGCAAAGCTCTTGCAATACCAATGTAGTCACACAGCACTTACACACATGAAGGAAAACACAGTACTACAGAAATAAAGTGACACACAATGCCAAATATATCATAGAGGCAATACTCCCTTAGGAGGTAAGTGAATTACACAATATATACACTAGTAACCAGAAACAGGTAAGTACACAGTAGGAAAACAGTGCAAATAGTGAAAAACACATTGGTTGCAATGGGCCTGGGGGAACACAAACCATATACTAAAATAGTGGAATGCGAAAGTTGGTTTCCAACCTAGACAAGAATAGTGTGTATAGGGGCGCTGGGAGTGTAAGAAAACACCAAAGGTAAGTAATGTACCTCACCCCAGAGCCCAGGAAAGCAGGAGTAAAACACAGCAAGTTTCCTAAAACACACTGGAAGTCATGATAAAGGATAATGCAAGAACCAGAATAGACGGCAAGACACCAACGATGGATTCCTGGACCTGAAGACCTGTGGAAGAAGGGGACCAAGTCTAAGAAGCCCTGAAGAGTCCAGGGATAACAGGAGCCCCTGCTAACCCGGATAAAGGTGCAAAAGTGGAACCCCCGGTGAGAAGACAAAGTCAGTATTGCACCAAAGAAAACAGATGCGGGTTCCTGGTTGGTGCAGAAAATGTCCCTCGCCGGATGGATGAATGCAGTCTTGTTTGCGCCACTGGATTCTGCCAACAAGCCTTGACACACCCAAAGCTCATGGTTAGCAGAAAATGACACTGCCCGGGACCAGGAGGGACCTGGTGGCTTCAACCCAGGAAGGGGAGACAGAGGGGGCTCTCAGCAACTCAGAGAGCCCTGAGAAGACCAGGCAGTGCGCACATGAGTCCCACAGCATAGGGGACAAAGAAGGTGCAAAGGGAGGCCCATGCAGCACGACAAAGGATACCCACGCTGCCAGAGAACCACTCAGGAAGCTGTGCATCGCAGGATGGAGGGCTGGGGGCTTAAGCTGTGCTGTGCACGAAGAACTTCTTGGAATGTTGCACACAAGCCTTAGCAAGTGCAAGGCACACTGTGCACAGGGGTACTGCCTTGCTTGGGAGGCAAGCCGTTACCTCCACCAAAGTTAGACAGCTGGACAGTGGGACTGCCAGAGTCACTTTAGTCCACCACCCGTGTTGCTGGATCCACACCTGTCATCTGGAGAGGGGATCCAAGCCACTGGTCGTTGCTGCAGAGAGGCGCCTGCTTAAGAAGGTAAGTGACTCCATCACACCACTGGAGATTGCTTTGGTTCTTCTGGTGTAGTCTGAAGACAGGCAGCCCTCAGAGGATGCACAACCTGGAAACTGTTGCAGTTGCTGGCAGGAGCTGAAGATACAATGTTGCAGAACTTGTCTTTGCTTCTTTGTTGGCGTTTTGTAGAGTTCCTGGAGAAGTCAGCGATTGATCCGTCGGTAGAAGATGAAGTAAATGATGCAAAGGGTTCCTGCTGGAGTCTTGCAATCTGAATCTAAAGAAACACCGAGAGGAGAGACCCTAAATCACCCTGAGAGGGGGATTGGTCACCTAACCAGGTAAGCACCTATCAGGAGAGGTCTCTGACATCACCTGCTGCACTGGCCACTCAGATGCTCCCAGAGTGCCCCACCACCTTGGAATCCAAGATGGCTAACGTTAGGGACACTCTGGAGGAGCACTGGGCACCACCCCTGGGGTAGTGATGGACAGGGGAGTAGTCACTCCCCTTTCCTTTGTCCAGTTTCGTGCCAGAGCGTGGACTGGGGGTCCCTGAACCAGTGTAGACTGGATTCTGCAAGGAGAGCACCATCTGTGCCCTTCAAATCACTTCCAGAGGCTCTAGGGGGAAACCCATCCCATGCCTGTAACACCTATTTCCCTCTCCTAAAGTAAATGCATTGTTCTGCCTTCCTGGGATTGAGCTGCTCAAGCCCCAGGAGGGCAGGATCCTGTCTGTGAGGTGGCAGCAGCTGGGATGCAGTGAAAACCTCAGAAGGCTGGTATGGCAGTACTGGGGGGTTAATGGTGGAACCCCCACAGTACATGGGATTGTGCAACCAATACCAGTATCATTATTGGGGTGCAATTCCCAGTTGTTAGACACATTACTTGGCCATTTTCGGAGTTACCATTTTAAAGCTGTGCATAGGTATTGACCTATGTACAGTGCACACTTAGAATGGTGTCCCCGCACTCACGAAGTCTAGGAAAATGTGCCTGGATGACATGGGGGTACCTCTGCTAGTGCAGGGGTGCCCTCACACACAGGTACTTAGCACCTAGCCTTCAGGGTTGGAAGACCGGACATATAGGTGACTTATAAGTGACCTGGTGCAGTGATAATGGCTGTGAAATGGTGCATGCACTATTTACACACAGGCTGCAGTGGCAGTCCCGAAGAAGCCTTTGTATGATCTCCTTATAGGTGGCAAAAGAAATGCTCCAGCCCATAAGGATCCCCTGGAACCCCAATGCCCTGGGTACCTCAGTACCATATACTAGGGACTTATAAGGGGGGTCCAGTGGGCCAATTTGGAGTGAAATACTGAGTCACTAGACTGTAGTGACAAATTTAGAAAGAGAGAGATTATGAGCACTGAGGTTCTGATTAGCAGGACTCCGGTGACAATTTAGAAAACAGTGAAACACACTGACAAGCAAACCATAAACCATAAGCACTGGGGTCCTGACTAGCAGGATCCCAGTTACACAGTCAAAAACACACTGACATCAGGCAGAAATTGGGGGTAACATGCCAAAAAGAGGGTACTTTCCTACAGTAACAATTAGACCACGGAGGATTCTGGTCAGCTTTATGGACTCATCCAAGGAAAGGCCACACCCCACTACTTTATCAGTGGCTGTATTTACTATTTTCAATGTAGCATTATTTATTCACAATGGTCTTTATGCCTCTGCCAGCACGCTGGAGGATTTGTATGTTGGTGGCGACCTACTACATTTCCAAACTGTAATGGCAGACTGCAGTCTTCACCTGGGTTAATTCCTGTCTTAGAACACCTTAAACAATCATTTAATGTCCTATTTCATGTTCAGCACCTTGCACCAACCCCACACGGTTGTACCAAACACTCTATATGATGGGAACCACCCCAGGGCTTCTCTCCATACTACAGGGTAGACCCCCATGGCCAAACCTATGCACAATGAGGACTGGGTGAAAATATAGAAATGTCCCCACAAAGTATTCTGTGACTTCCGTTTTACATATGTTCAATTTAACTTTACGAACTGAGCCTACCTTACACCTCCGAGAAAAAACAAAATATCCCTGGAAGGTGCAGCTGCATGTCCTCACTGTATACGATTTATTTTTTCATGTGCTTTTCTCATGCCCCACACTCTTTTCATACGGCAGAGAGTTCTCAAGGTGCTGTTGACTACGATGGGCCGTGTACTAAAGTATTCCCCAGAAGTGGTCCTATCTGGTACATTCCCACACCCAAAGTTCGAGAAACCCTCACAGAGTTCCTCGACCTGGCTCGTCTTCTAGCAAAACACAATATTACACTGCACTGGAAGGATTCACTTCCTCCGACTATCGTAAGTTTGACCAAGTTTTCGCTCTCTTTTGTTTTGATCAGGAATGGGCGGGGTTCACAGAATTCTACTCCATGGAATTCCACAGAATTGGTTTAAAACTCAGTTGAATTCCACGGAGTTCCGCAAGCGGTGGAGTGCCGCCTACCCTATTGGCACCCTGGCCTGAATGCGCCCGATCTCTGAAGCACTAAGCAGGGTCGGGCTTGGTTAGCCAGGCCCGACCCTGCTTAGCTCTTTCTGAGATCGGGCACCTTCAGGCCTTGCTGTAGACAGTGGAAGCTGCCATTTCAGGCCTTTTGTGCACCAGTGTGCACAGAACAAAAAAACAAGGACTCACCTGGGTACTTCCGGGGTGCTCGTTGCCAGCGGACCGGCTCTCTGCCCCTGCTCCCGGGCTGCTGGCGGAGGGAGGCCTGGCTGGCACTGGCTGCAGCTCCATGCTGCCAATGTCAGGCCGAGTGCGCACTGCAGCCCAGCTGCGCACCACACTTTGCAAGCGCAGACTGTCTGCGCTTGTGCTGTGTGGCCCATAACTGGGCTGCAGTGTGCATGCAGTGAGATCTGCTCCGTTACCGGGGCTAGCAGAGTTTTTGGTCGAACCCTACACTCCAAGTGGAGCACGGAGTGACAAACACTCCGTTAGCTCCCCAGTGGAGCAGAACTCCCATCCCACCCCTAATTGCGATCTGAGAACACCCTGTTACACAGGGAGGAATGAGTGGTCTGAGAAAATATTTTATTGCTCAGGTGATGGATAGTTTGGTGGAGGGCTTTAAAGACTGCATCAAGGCTGATACTCTCCCCCCGTAATCCACCCGCAACCCATGCACTCCTGGTTTCTACGTGCTACTTGTTCTTGCCACTTCTAGGCCACTACATAAGGCAGTGGACTAAGGGTGCTTCTCACACTGTCATGATTTTCCAGCTAGAACACTTTCTTCTAAGCATGACAGGGTTCATTGCTCTGCTTCCCTATGCTGATAGTTAAAGCAGCGGCAATTGGGCGGGTGGGTGTGAAGGAACAGTTTATTATAGGTCAGGTTATTTCACAGACGTTTTTAAAAATTGTGTGCTAACTCTTCATAAATAGCCCAGCACTGTTCTTCTTTACATATATGATGGAATCTATTGTTACATACAACAGTATAACCTATAAAAACACACAAATGGTTCCATTTCAATTTCGTACATTAGATCACAACATTGCATTGACATTTAGGACAGTTTACAAACATGGCACTTAAAGCTTTCGTTAACACTCCCTCCTGACAATCCTTCGAGTGAACAATGTGAACCAACTCTCTCTTTTCCTTACATCATGGCAAATAATATTGTTATGGATGGTGGAATATTCCAGGTTAATAAAACATACAAATGATTTTTTTATACACAGTCCATCTTAAACTAAATTACTTGAAAGTGCTCTCAAATGTCACTATCAGGTCAGACACATGAAGTACATTGATTTAATTTATATCACATAATTTAGTAATTTAGAGAATATGGGATTTGAACCCAGGCTTCCCGGGCACACGTAGTGCTCTGAAGCTACTGATGAAATTATTTTATTTTCCTCAATCTCCTTTAAAACCAGAAGACAGTGTTGTTGTACAATTCTGTAAGATGGATAGTACACTGTGTTAAATAAATATAGATTACGGGTTAATCTGATACAATATCTAAAAATAAGGTCCATAAGGAAGGTGAGGGAATGCTAATCTCACTGATTTATTAAACATTATGTAGATATTCCAGAGGTGGACTAGCCACTGAAAGCTTCAGCCAAGCTGGAGACTGAAGCCTGGCTCTGGCTCGAGGTCCTGTTGAAACCTTGAGCCCAAAACAAGCCAAACTTTAATGTGGCTTCTGTGTGCCTCCCTCCCTCTACTGGGTTGTGGGGTTAGGGCCTGGGCTGGAGACTTTGCAACTAGGGAAACAAGGGCCAGATTTAAAAGGCACCGGCGTAGTGCTGCGCCAAAATGAGCAGCGCCGCGCTGCACCAGTTTTGAAATGCAGGGGCGCACCATATTTACAAGAGTACGGCGCAGCCCTGCGTTTCCCCCTGGGTTGGCGCAAAATTAAGCTGCCTGCACCAACGTTGGCATCCTTGCAGCATAGTGCAAGGGTGCCTGCATTGAGGGAAGTGATTGTTTATGTGCAGGAAGGTGCCCCTAAAAACTTAAACATTCACAGTGCTTTCAGGGGCCTCCTAACATTTGAAATACATGTCACTTGTCCCTGCTGCTCCAAACAGGATTCGACTCTACAGGACTCTTGTTTCACATGTATACATCTGTAGTGATCACATTAACCAACAGAGATCTCATAACTTCATAACATTAAATAATGTATTTCCCACTGATTAGTTTAACTTTTATTTATTTTCCTTTTAATTTGTATTTATTTTCCTTTTCCTGTTACTTTATATCTATATCTAGTTAAAGATCAGCAAAATAGTTCTGCCACACACATAGAAGAAGCAAAATGCCATTATGATTGTTTATGTGCAGGAAGGTGCACATAAGTAATCTATAATGGCGTTTTGCTCTTTCTATGTGTGCTGCAGAATGCAGCACACACAGAAGTGCCAAAGCATCATTTTTGAATGGTTGTTTACAACATTATCCCAACCAAGACCCTGCTTCTTTTGCGGACAAGCTGACCATTTTTGGTAGTTCTCGGCTCACCATCTCACTGCAGACACAGAAGTGTAAAAAAGAAAAAATAAGGCACCAGGCACTTTCCATCTATGTCTGCAGGATCTGCCATAATATCACTGTATTCATCAGCCCCCCTAAAGCTGCTCCAGCTTATGAAAGAGTTGAAGACTCACTTCTTTTAACAGCACTGTGTCACAGTGTCTTAGCCAACAAACTATCTACTTCTTCTATCACTTGTTGACTTTATGCTTTTCTCTGATCGCCTGCTGCCTTTTGGCTAGGTTTTCACAATAGAAATACCATTTGTATACGTGCATCAGTATGGACCACAAAGGCTGTCCTGCAGCCTTTGCGTTCCGCAGCTTCTGCAGGGTACCCACCACTTGCAGACATTCCTTTCTTATTTTGTGTGAAGCTACTTGCAGGTCAGCTATTTCCCCCTCGGCTTGATGTAACGCACACCTTTGGCGATTTGATTCAAACTCCTATAGTCTATACAGAGCCTCAGGGTTCCATCTGCCTTGTCAACCATGATTGTAGGAGGAAGGGTATTGCTTGAGATAATGAAGAATACTGGTAAGTAATCAGTAACCTTCTTTCTTGCATGAAGTTAGGAATAGGGGTGGTGATTTGATTATTTTTCAATCCATGGCAAGCGGTTTTGAAACTTCAGGCAGGTCCAGCCATTTCCGCTGGCTTTACATCCAACTCTCCTTGATCAGACAATGACGATCATTAAATTAATTACACTGTCCAGTCCCTGACAGTGCATTTTAGAAACTTCCCAGCAGGGCAGCGTGTGTGTTGTGCTTGCCTCCCACAGAGCCAAGAGGACCCAGCAGGCACGCGCTGCACACAGGATGTCCTGCTGGTGAAGGTGGGCTATCAGCAGTCCGTTAAAACAAGCACATGCCTGGCCCCTCATAGTGCTCCTAAAAGCTATGCTTTGAACCGTTTTTTACGCCTGCAGACTAGCAGAGCAACTCTGATTCCTCCCCGCAAGCATTAAAAAAACAGCCAATAAAAGAACTTTCCTTGTCTGGCATATCTGACCTTGTAGCCGTAGCAGTAATCTGCTCAGCATATACATCTGATGTCAGGGACCCACTGGTGACACTAGATGGCAGCAGAAACCCATAGAAGGTCAGAGCTTCTTTGCTGCAGCTTGGCTGGGGGGCTGTAGACATTCTAAGCGGCAAAGCACATGCTCCCCTGCAAAAGGTGTCCTCCCTTAAATACCGCCCCCCCAAACAAGATGAAAAGTCATTTTTTTAAATCTCTGCCTCCATGAAAAACGCTCAGCACCGTTTTATACGGTGCACCATCTTAAAACCCTAAGCCCTTGTTAATGTGATGTGCCACATACACGGGCTGCCTCTTATGGAGATGTGAACTCCTTCTATGCTTCGCTGCGCCCTGCTGAAAGGAAGCGCTGTGCATTCCGATTAAAATGCACCGCAGCCTGGAAGTATGTGGTGCATCTTTTATGCGGTAAGTAATGTGGCACCGCAACCCCCGTGTGTTGGTTCTTTGGAGATGGAATTACCTGGAGGTCACAGAGCGGCCGGAATGGAAGGGACCCGGATGGAAAGCAAACACCGCCCAGTGGGGTTTAAATACACACAGAGGCTTTCTGCAGCAGTAGTCCCTGTGTGACCCAGCCGGGTGCGCACCAATCTAAAGACACACGGTAGTGAATACTAAACAAGACGCGCACACACACATCCAGACACACACACACATACACAATCACGTGCAAATACACACACACATCCAGAGACACACTGACACACATACACAGACACACAATCACGTGTAAATACACACACACATCCAGAGACACACTGACACACATACACAAATACACAATCACGTGCAAATACACACACACACACACACATCCAGAGACACACTGACACACATACACAAATACACATTCATGTGCAAATACACACACAATGACACACATACACAAATACACAATCACGTGCAAATACACACACACACATCCAGAGACACACTGACACACATACACAAATACACAATCACGTGCAAATACACACACACACACACATCCAGACGCACACACACATTTGCAAATACACACACAGACATACACATAAACAGACACACTGAAACTCAGACGCACAGACTCAAACACAAACACACAGACACAACCATACACATGCAACCACACACATAAACAAGCACAGACTCAGACCCACGAACACATACATAAACAGAGACACTGAAATACAAACACACAGGCTCAGACACACAATCACACCCAGACACACCCACACAGGCACACACACATAAAATGACACTGAAGCACAGACACTGACACACACAGACACACCACTCACAACACTGACATACTGAAGCACAATGGCACTCAGACACTGACACACACAGACACACCACACACATAAACTGACATACTGAAGCACAGAGGCACTCAGACACTGACACACACATACACACCACACACATAAACTGACATACTGAAGCACAGAGGCACTCAGACACTGACACACACAAACACACCACACCACACACATAAACTGACACACTGAAGCACAGAGGCACTCAGACACTGACACACACATACACACCACACACATAAACTGACATACTGAAGCACAGAGGCACTCAGACACTGACACACACAAACACACCACACACATAAACTGACATACTGAAGCACAGAGGCACTCAGACACTGACACACACAGACACACCACACACATAAACTGACATACTGAATCACAGAGGCACTCAGACACTGACACACACAAACACACCACACCACACACATAAACTGACATACTGAAGCACAGAGGCACTCAGACACTGACACACACAGACACACCACACACATAAACTGACATACTGAAGCACAGAGACACTCAGTCACGAGCACACAGACACACCACACACATAAACTGACATACTGAAGCACAGAGACACTCAGACACTGACACACACAGACACACCACACACATAAACTGACATTCTGAAGCACAGAGACACTCAGACACCGACACACACATACACACCACACACATAAACTGACATACTGAAGCACAGAGGCACTCAGACACTGACACACACAAACACACCACACACATAAACTGACATACTGAAGCACAGAGACACTCAGTCACGAGCACACAGACAGACCACACACATGAACTGACATACTGAACCACAGAGACACTCAGTCACGAGCACACAGACACACCACACACATAAACTGACATACTGAAGCACAGAGACACTCAGTCACGAGCACACAGACACACCACACACATAAACTGACATACTGAAGCACAGAGACACTCAGTCACGAGCACACAGACACACCACACACATAAACTGAAATACTGAAGCACAGAGACACTCAGTCACGAGCACACAGACACACCACACACATAAACATGCACAGACACAGACAAGCAAACACACAGATTCAGACACACACTCTCACTAACATACACAGATGATAAATGTAGAAGGAAGCAGGGCCTCTCCCCTGGCTTGTACGTGGGATGAGTTGGGCCCCCTAGCAGCCTGACCTCCACTCCACAGCCCTCCCGCCACAGCCCAGACCAAGGCATGTTTACAGCTCCTCACTGGTCAGAAGAGTAAAATTTCTGTTATTAATCTCTTTCTGTGCACTTCATTTTTAAGCAAGAGAGTGCCTCTCTAAGTGTCGCACATTTGGTGTTGAATGAATGTCACTCATAAGTGCCCTGAAGCCATGGAAATGTCACACATAGGTAGTCTGAAAACTTGGCAGCTCTGGACCACCATTTTTTTCTAGTGGTGCAGAAGGTGTGTGTGTGGGGGGGGGGGGGGTGGGGGGGGGTCTGGGTCTTTCCTGCCCCTGCTCAGCACCACCTGGCATACTCAACTGTAGATTAGATACTTCACAGACACTCACCACTGCACATTTGAACAAGACCGGAAGTGCCCGCCCACCTCATATGACACCCATTCTGTCCCTTCATTGAGTCTTCACTTCCGGGGGAGAGCCAGAAGCAGGAAGATGGATGAGAACAGCAGCTCACGAGGGAGACTCAAGGACTCAGTCACAAGATCAGTTTTGCATTTAATTATTATTTTTATTTTGGGCCTATTTTATTTGTCAGGCAGCTTGACATGTTTATCACAAACGTACACAAGGGCACAAGTGCTACATAGCATGGCAGGCAGACAGGCACAGGCAGAGAGGGACAGGAAGACAGGCACAGGCATACAGGTACAGATAGACAGCCACAGAGGGACAGGCAGATAGAGACAGACAGGAACAGGCAGACAGGCACAGACAGGTACAGGCAAACAGGTGCAAACAAGTACAGACAGGCATGGGTTGACAGGGACAAGCAGGCAGGTACAGGCAGACAGACAAAAGCAGACAGGCACATGTAGACAGGCACAGCCATACAGGCACAAACTGACAGGTACAGGCAGGCAGGCAGGCACAGAGGGACGGGCAGACAGGGACAGGCAGAGAGGGAGAGGCAGACAGGGACAGGCAGAGAGGGAGAGGCAGACAGAGACAGGCAGGCAGGGTCAGACAGACAGTTACAGGCAGGCACAGAGGGACGGGCAGACAGGGACAGGCAGAGAGGGAGAGGCAGACAGAGACAGGCAGAGAGGGAGAGGCAGACAGAGACAGGCAGAGAGGGAGAGGCAGACAGGGACAGGCAGAGAGGGACAGGCAGACAGAGACAGGCAGGCACAGAGGGACGGGCAGACAGGGACAGGCAGAGAGGGAGAGGCAGACAGAGACAGGCAGAGAGGGAGAGGCAGACAGAGACAGGCAGAGAGGGAGAGGCAGGCAGGCAGGCACAGAGGGACGGGCAGACAGGGACAGGCAGAGAGGGAGAGGCAGACAGAGACAGGCAGAGAGGGAGAGGCAGACAGAGACAGGCAGAGAGGGAGAGGCAGACAGAGACAGGCAGGGAGGGAGAGGCAGACAGGGACAGGCAGGGAGGGAGAGGCAGACAGGGACAGGCAGAGAGGGAGAGGCAGACAGAGACAGGCAGAGAGGGAGAGGCAGACAGAGACAGGCAGAGAGGGAGAGGCAGACAGAGACAGGCAGAGAGGGAGAGGCAGACAGAGACAGGCAGAGAGGGAGAGGCAGACAGAGACAGGCAGAGAGGGAGAGGCAGACAGAGACAGGCAGGCAGGGTCAGACAGAGACAGGCAGAGAGGGAGAGGCAGACAGAGACAGGCAGAGAGGGAGAGGCAGACAGAGACAGGCAGGCAGGGTCAGACAGACAGTTACAGGCAGGCACAGAGGGACGGGCAGACAGGGACAGGCAGAGAGGGAGAGGCAGACAGAGACAGGCAGAGAGGGAGAGGCAGACAGGGACAGGCAGAGAGGGACAGGCAGACAGAGACAGGCAGGCAGGCAGGCACAGAGGGACGGGCAGACAGGGACAGGCAGAGAGGGAGAGGCAGACAGGGACAGGCAGAGAGGGAGAGGCAGACAGAGACAGGCAGAGAGGGAGAGGCAGACAGAGACAGGCAGGCAGGGTCAGGCAGACACGGTGAATAACACACAGCACAGCAGATGCGTTAGGTGTTGTACAAGATGAACAGACGGGAAACAAGTACTGCCATGTGACATCCATGCATGAACATGATGGATGACACATGTTTAACACATACCAAGGGAGGACCCAGGACATTCCAGTTAAATGAGAACAGAAAAAGTCCCTTGGGACAGAGAGACCATAGACACCTGCAGAAACACGACAGAGCCAATCTCTCCAAACCCTACATCTGATGTGTCCATTTGTTTGGCCACAGGCTGATTTAAGAGTGTCTTGTGGTGGATTAAGGAGGAATGGGGAAGATTTAAGAGTGTTTGGTGATGGGTTAAAGGCGCTGCCCTAATATTCGGCGTGTTGATACTGAACAGTGGCGGCCTCTGAGCAGAGCTCTGGGCACCGGCACTCTTTGCTTGGCTAGTTTGGCACTGGCTGGGCAGCAGAGGAGGCGCTCGGACCTCGGGTGACCCTGTTCCATGGTGGCATCAGCCCTGCAGCATGGATCACCTTCCAGCTAGGGCAGGTGGGCTCTCAGCAGGGTCTGGGGTCACAGGGCACTTTAACCTCTAGCAGCAGTTTTTCCGCATTACCATCTCCCCCTTGGATCAGCCAAAAGCACTTCAAGAGGATGAAAAAACAAGGGAGCAGACCCTGGAATTCCAAGACCTATAACGTGACTGACTGGCCTCAGCGCCAACCTGAGATCTATTCTGAACACACTCACAGATGGTTCAGGAAACTTCAGGATGGTGAGATGTTCAAACTTGCTCTTGAGTGAACTTTACATGGTCTCAGGGGTCACAACTGGAGAACCTGTGGGATGGCTACTGATGTGACCACCTGAATCCCAACAACCCCTTCTCCTTCCTTCACCAGTAATCATTCTCAGTGTCCCGAGGTAACTGAACAGTTATTTGTAGCACTTGACACAATTCCTATAACACTACTTCAGAGGGAGCAGCCACATCTCCTGTCCCTGGTCCAGTGCATTTCTGTCTACTGGTGACCAGAGGTCCTTGGTGTAGAAAGAACACCTTGACCAGCTGCCTCCCAGTGCACCTTATTTATTTAGGAACAGTGGCTGTTGGGCAGTTTTGGGTACAGGGTGTCAGGACTCTCCTCTGTGAAGGTGGGTTGCAGCTCCCCTACCCCTGGTTCATTGTCACAGCCTTCAGTCTGTCCTGCTGGAAGGAGTATGATCCAGGGAAGGTGGACACAAACAAGCCTGGCTGCTTTATTGGAAAGGATTTGAGTACCACGCTGGAAGCGTACCCTACGCTTACGGTGGATGAAGCAGGGAGGGTGAGTGGAACTGAGGGGTTGAGAAATGCAGGGAATGGGATTCATTTATTTCACCAAATGTATGAATCACCCTATAGATTTGAAGCTACCTACACACATCTGGACATCCAAAGCAGTGCAGAGGTTTTCGTCTTGGTGGTGCCACTGCTGGTGCTTGTTGTGGTGGTTGTGGTGGTGGCTGTGGTGCCACTGTTGATGCTTGCGGTGGTGGTTGTGGTACCATTCATGAAACTGGTGGTGGTAGCAGTGGTGATGGTGGAAGTGGCAGTGGCGGCACTGTTGATGCTTGCGGTGGTGGTTGTGGTCCTGGTGGTCCTGATGGAAGTGGCGGTGGCGGCACTGTTAATGCTTGCGGTGGCGGTTGTGGTACTGGTGGTGGCGATGGTGGCACTGTTGATGCTTGTGGTGGTGGTTGTGGTACCAGTCACAAAACTGGTGGTGGTGGCAGTGGTGCTGGTGGAAGTTGCGGTGGCGACACTGTTGATGCTTGCGATGGTGGTTGTGGTACTGGTGGTGGTGGTGCTGGTGGAAGTGGAGGCACTGTTGATACTTGCGGTGGTGGTTGTGGTACTGGTGGTGGTGGTCCTGGTGGAAGTGTCGGTGGCAGCACTGTTAATGCTTGCAGTGGTGGTTGTGGTACTGGTGGTGGCGATGGTGGCACTGTTGATGCTTGCGGTGGTGATTGTGGTACTGGTGGTGGTGGTGCTGGTGGAAGTGGTGGCACTGTTGATGCTTGCGGTGGTGGTTGTGGTACTGGTGGTGGTGGTGCTGGTGGAAGTGGAGGCACTGTTGATGCTTGCGGTGGTGGTTGTGGTACTGGTGGTGGTGCTGGTGGAAGTGGTGGCACTGTTGATGCTTGCGGTGGTGGTTGTGGTACTGGTGGTGGTGGTGCTGGTGGAAGTGGCGCACTGTTGGTGCTTGCGGTGGTGGTTCTGGTACTGGTGGCTGTGGTGGCGCTGTTGATGCTTGCGATGGTGGTTGTGGTACTGGTGGTGGTGGTGCTGGTGGAAGTGGAGGCACTGTTGATGCTTGCGGTGGTGGTTGTGGTACTGGTGGTGGTGGTGCTGGTGGAAGTGGTGGCACTGTTGATGCTTGCAGTGGTGGTTGTGGGACTGGTGGTGGTGGTGCTGGTGGAAGTGGAGGCACTGTTGATGCTTGCGATGGTGGTTGTGGTACTGGTGGTGGTGGTGCTGGTGGAAGTGGTGGCACTGTTGATGCTTGCGGTGGTGGTTGTGGTACTGGTGGTGGTGCTGGTGGAATTGGCACACTGTTGGTGCTTGCGGTGGTGGTTCTGGTACTGGTGGCTGTGGTGGCACTGTTGATGCTTGCGGTAGTGGTTGTGGTACCAGTCATGAAACTGGTGGTGGTGGCAGTGGTGATGGTGGCAGAGGTAGTGGTGGTGGAAATGGCAGTGGTGATAGTGCTGGTTGTGGTGGAGACAGTGGTGGTGGCTGCGACAGTGGTGGTCACCATGGAAGCCATCTTCTGCCTTGATTCATGCAATGCCCTCTATACCAAACCACCAGCTTCCAAGCAGCACCACCTCCCTAGAGTCCAGAATGCTGTATCCGTGCAATAGCCGCGCCTGGTAGAAGAGGCCTTTGGCTTCCTGTGAGAGACATAATTCTACTGAGAGTGGGCTGTCTTATTTCAGATGCATTAACCACTTGGGCCCACTTACGTGTCCAACAATGTTTCATTGTGCGGCCCAGGTAGTGATCCTAGCCATTAGGATAAGCACGAAAATCAATCCTAACTCAGATCCCACATTCTGGAACTCTCTATCTCACCAGCCACAGCTCTTAACCACCTTCTCCGCCTTAAAAATGTATTAAAGCACACATGTGGCCTGATTACGAGTTGGTCGGTGTTTTTCCGGCCCGTGCCTATGTGTGCACGAGTCAGAATTAATATTGAGTGTTATTTAATGCATATGATAATTATCGGATGAGTTAAATACCTCAGTCTTTGGCAGGTGAAACCTTTAACAAGGGGAAAGCATTCAGTATTTACAGTATTTACTGCATCATGCAGATTTTGATGCGTTAAACACCAAAACCTGCATGTTATTCCCCAGAAACTCGTAATAGGTGATATTTATCACACCCGATAAATAAGGTGTTGTTATTGGTCAGATGCAATAGTTAGCACCTATGCTCGTAATCAGGTCTTTATTCTACATAAACGCTGAGACCCTCCAGCGTTACCTCGTGGCAGTGAGTCCATTACAGGTATCATTAACCAACCGGACCTCCACTCACGTCTCGAAGAGCATCTGTCCACGTCCTGGGTGGACCAGAATGGGGAGAAGGATGGCACATGACGATTGCATTAGGAACTCTCTGCCCTCAATACGACTTCCACCTTTGCCTGCAGAGTTTTGGGGTATCCCGTACCCACCGATTGACCAAGATAGGTCTCTGCATCTAGTGTGAACTGGCCCTTCTCTGCTTTCGAAGTTACTTCTGATCGTCAAGTATGGTCCAGATGTATCCAGAAGTGTCTTCCAGTCATCAATAAAAGCAGATTGGCACCGTTTGATGGTTTGTTAAGCTGTTTCTTGGTATTGTCATCATCCGTGAAGGTGCCAGCAGTTGTTCTAATGGCAAATAAAAATTGTCCCCAGACAATCACTTCTTGTGCTATGTCAATGTCACGATTAAATATTCATAATTCGGGCTGATTTGGGGCTGATAAGAGCACCCAACACTGATTATTATAGACATCACAGTCCCCTTCACAGGAATGTTGTAGAAAAATATATGGGATAAAGTACTCTCTGCTGTACATTTTAAGTATATTGGAAGTCACCGAGGAGTTCTGTGACCATGTAGAGGAACAAGGTTGAAGAGTATAGGAGAGCCCTTTGGGGTGAGTGGGTGCCTTGGTGTGTGTGTACGTCTGTATTGGTCTGGGTGTCTAGATCTGAATGTGTGTCTGAGCGCCTCTTGGTGTTTGATGGAGAGTACAGATTTTTGTTAGATTGCACTGGTGCTTAAGCACGTGGGTGAACATGATTGATGCCTGATTGTGTACATGGTTTCATGGGTATATGATCAAGGGTGTTAGTGTATGCTGTCATTTAAGAGTTTTTATGGTTTGATGATGTTCTGGGTGTCTGATCACGAGTGCTTGTGTCTGCTGGTGTGTAAGAGGACCTGTTGTCATGTGTAAGTATCTTATGTTCATGCTTTCTCATTGTCTACTTAGATGTTTGATAATGTTTCTGGGAGTTTGAGAGTGTCAGTGTTTGGTACCATGCCTGGATATGAGACAGTGTGCATGGGTGCCTGACAGACTCCTGTGGTGTCTGGTTTTGTACACAAGTTTTAGTCATGTGACTAGATGTCTGGATATGTGTTTAGGTATCTGGGTGTGTGTTAGTATCCGATGACATTTGTGGTTATCTGTTGATGTACATGCCTCTCAACAGTGTGCATAGGTGCCTGAACACATGTGTGGGCAGCGGATATTGTGTATGTGAGCCTCTGATGTTGCGTGGGTGTCTGAAAGTGTGCAGTTTTTGTTTGGGTATGGGTGACAGATTGTGTTCGTGGGTGTGTGAAGGTGTATGGGTGTCTGACTATGTTCATTGTTGTCTGATGATGTGCGTATGTGTCTGTGCACAGAGTATGAAAAACACTATGGACCTCATTTACTACTTTTTGGCACAGGGCGGTGCCGCAAGTCTCCTTGCTGCGCTGTCCTGCGTCAAAAGGAAAGGGCAGGAGTGTGCTGTATTGATGACATTTGGTGCATTCCTGTCCCTTCTGCCTGCGCATAAACTGGTGCCTAGAGTGAACACAGGCACCCTGGCACCATGGCACCATGGCACCATGGTGGAAGGGTGTCTGTGTTGTAGGCACATTTAGTTTTGTGCAGGAATGAACAGTTGACTGCACAACAACAATCCCCTGAGGAGTTTCCCTCTTTCTGCATGTGCTGCGGAATGCAGCCCACATGGAAAGAGGAAAAAACGAATAGAAATGAAAACAGTTCTCCTCCTTACACCGCTCCTGGGAGGCGTAAGGTTTTGGCGCTGCTCCAGGTGTAAAAGCTCTTGTAAACTGAGGCATCGTCAAAATCCAAGGGTGTTGTGTGGGAACACCCACCGCTAAGCCTGTGGCACGCCCCCTCATGTAGAGTAAGGCAACGCAGCGACCTGCGCTGGCTTGTCTTACACCATGTCTACGAGGCAGTGAAAAAGGCACGCAGGGTGGCTTTGCATTGCCTGATAGATATGGTTGAGAGGCCTGACGCACTGGAGCATCCAAAGGAACATGACAACGCCATCATCTGCGGGTTTCATGGGTGCTCTTTGATTCACTCTTTTATTCATGCACTCAGCAATCTACACAACCCACACAACAAAAGTCACCAGTGCACTTTTATTAAAACACACTCCTATTGGCTTTGCCAACTCCTGTTGCATGAGCAATGCAAAGGAGAAAGCAGGTAGAAAAGCCATGAACTACCTGGAAAGTGAAGGACTGAAAAGCAGGAGCTAAATAAATGTAATCATTTGTGTTGCAGAAATGGTGAGAAAGCTAAGAGACAGTGGTGATGCCAGGCTTGTGTGGTGCACAAAGGGGCACAGGGGCACTGCCCACAGAGTGCTACAAGTAAAGAATACCAAAGTGCCTCAGGATGAGTCAAGGAGAACAGATCTAAAAGTGCAAGTTCAACTTCCTTAATGACTGTTAATTATTCAGAGAAACCAAGAAAGGGCCTCAGCCTTCCTTGTGCACCACAGAGACAACATAAACAGGAAGCCGGATTGTGTGGTCAGTTCCTGGCTCCGAGCTGGAGAAAGGAAACAGCTCCTCTTCAGCCCTCAAGACTTCCAGTGGAAGCAAACCTTGCAGGGCTGCCACTGTAGGGGGGATACAAGGACCCCCTGAGACACATTAAAGACATTAGAAGCTAACCACTGCTCGGTCTCCTATCAGGGGAGGGCGGATAGGAGAGAGGATGCATTGGCAAAGCCAATAGATCTGGGTTTATTATGCTAATACAAGTACGCACAGTGTGTTAGCACATTAAAGCCAGATAAATCGAAGAAATTAGAACTATGTTGAAAGCTCAGTTACTTTCATTAGAGTTCTGTTTTTGTTTCAATGTGAAAAGAAGGCTGGATGTCCTTCTTTTATTTCTATGACGTAGAAAGGGACAGAGCCCTACAATGAAGGGTTGTGAAGGCAGCACTGTAATGAAGGCAATGGGGTTGGGCTCAACAGTCTGTGATTCTGGGCAAATCGCTTAACCCCCCTGGGCCTGCAAACACAAGTGCTCATGTAAAGCGCTCCAGTAACTTCGGGTCCAGTTAGCGCTACATAAAACTGCAAAAAAAAGATAGGGGGTTGGGGTGGAGTAATGAGTGCATACAAAGGAGCAAAGTGGAAGGGGATTGAAGAAGGGGCGAGGAGTGCAAAGAGGGAGAGGCCAGTAGTTTTTAAGTAGGTACTCATGCTTTGCAATGTGAGCATTCCATTCAAGGCGGGTGATACACCCAGCAGCCAATAGCATGAGCTGAGAGAGAAGAACTCCTATGGACTGAGCCAAGGTGTGATTGACAAAGCTTCAAGCCAATGGCTGAAAGAGGCTGAGCCAAGGTCCTCTGTTTTGCAAGCAGTATCTTTAGTTGAGAGCCGCATTCTCAAACCTAGATGTAACAATAAAGATTTAGGGGCATATTTATACTCTATTTGCGCTGAATGTGCATAAAATTTTTTGACTCACATTCAGCGCAAACCTTGCCCCATATTTAAACTATGACACCCGTCCCGCGGATGTCAAAAAACCTCAGTGTGCGTAATTTTTGGGATGCGGGAAACAGCCTTGCATTAAGGACATGCAAGGTAGGCGCTCCCGTCCAAAAAATGACTTTAAGGCCTGTGTGCCTTATTTATACTCCTGCATCATTTTGACGCACAGGAGGGGGCAGGCCTTAAAAAACAGCACACAGCCTGATGTGCACCATTTTTAATGCCTGGGTGAGGGCAGGCGTTAAGGGACCTGTGGTCTCACTTCCATGGTCTCAGACCATGGAAGCAGTGCAGAGGTGCCCTTCCTTGCCCCCAGGGACACCCCAAGCCACCCTTGCCCACCCCAGGAGGACACCCATGGATGGGGGGACCCTTCCCAGGTAAGTTGAGGTAAGTATTATTTTTTTATTTTTTAAAGTGGCATAGGGGGCCTAATTTGGGCCCTCCTACATGCCACTGTGCCCAATGACCATGCCCAGGGGATAGAAGTCCCCTGGGCATGGCCATTGGGCAAGGTGGCATAACTCCTGTCTTTGCTAAGACAGGAGTCATTTCAATGGGGGTTGTGCGTCTGCTTTGAGCCATGATTTTTGCCTCAAACCTGACTTGCACCATTTTTTGACGCACAGCCCCCATTCTTCCCTACGCCGGCGCTGCCTGGTTTGAGGCATTTTTTTTTTTACTCTGACCAGTCCGCTGCGCCGGCTAACGTTAATCCTTAAATAAGGCGCACGCCTGGCGCGTAGGAATGGCGTGAGCCGGCGGTACATTTTTTTACGCAAAGCAGCGCCGGCGCTGGTTTGCGTCAAAAAGTATAAATATGGGCCTTAGACTTACTAAACATCGAACAGCAATAAGAAACACACATTAGATTCATATTTTGTAACTATGTGTAAATAATAAATGTATGTATTTTCCTTTTATTTTTCAACATCCAGCTTCCACCTAAGCCCATTGCATGATGATCAGGTCTAGCTGACTGTCTGCCCGTTTAGGTGGTATTTTCAGACTGCAAGAAGATCTACTGTGGGATTAGAAATCTCTTTGGCCTTGTTTCTTTTCATAGTTTGTTTGTCCTCTGCAGCACAGTGATGTCTCCTCACAGAAGGCTGAGACAATACTAGCTTCAAGCAGGAATACTCACAACATGTGGACAAGAAGTGTGGAGCTCTGCATCAGCCCTCCAGGGTGGGTCACTCCCATGAAAACAAACACAGCAGGCTCTCACCAGAAACCTCTCTTTTATGAGCAACTGTATTTGTTGCTCACCCCCAATCTCCCAGCAGTAACCGAGTGACCCCGGGGAGCTGTTTCACAACCACTCTCTGGTGCCATGTTTGGATCATGGGGATTTATTCCTCTGCAATATAGTATTAACGTTTGCACATACCATCAAGAATATACCAGTGTTTGGAATCGGACATGGATGCTGTTTCACAGTGGTTTGGAGCTCTCAGTAGCTTGGAATATGCTTTCGAATGCTCATGGTTCTCATAAGCCTAGAAGCCCTATTAGTCAAGGTTGCACATTTGCACATTTCCAAGAAGCCAAGAAGTGCCACCTTGTTTCCAAACCTGGCAAGTTGAAGCAGGATTATAGGAGAATAATGAGACCAATGTTGTATTCATGAATGATTTCTCCTCTTCAAGGATTTTATACACTTTCTCAGGAAGAAGATTGTCCTTGCTGCGCTGTCCTGCGTCAAAAGGAAAGGGCAGGAGTGTGCTGTATTGATGACATTTGGTGCATTCCTGTCCCTTCTGCCTGCGCATAAACTGGTGCCTAGAGTGAACACAGGCACCCTGGCACCATGGCACCATGGTGGAAGGGTGTCTGTGTTGTAGGCACATTTAGTTTTGTGCAGGAATGAACAGTTGACTGCACAACAACAATCCCCTGAGGAGTTTCCCTCTTTCTGCATGTGCTGCGGAATGCAGCCCACATGGAAAGAGGAAAAAACGAATAGAAATGAAAACAGTTCCCCTCCTTACACCGCTCCTGGGAGGTGTAAGGTTTTGGCGCTGCTCCAGGTGTAAAAGCTCTTGTAAACTGAGGCATCGTCAAAATCCAAGGGTGTTGTGTGGGAACACCCACCGCTAAGCCTGTGGCACGCCCCCTCATGTAGAGTAAGGCAACGCAGCGACCTGCGCTGGCTTGTCTTACACCATGTCTACGAGGCCGTGAAAAAGGCACGCAGGGTGGCTTTGCGTTGCCTGATAGATATGGTTGAGAGGCCTGACGCACTGGAGCATCCAAAGGAACATGACAACGCCATCATCTGCGGGTTTCATGGGTGCTCTTTGATTCACTCTTTTATTCATGCACTCAGCAATCTACACAACCCACACAACAAAAGTCACCAGTGCACTTTTATTAAAACACACTCCTATTGGCTTTGCCAACTCCTGTTGCATGAGCAATGCAAAGGAGAAAGCAGGTAGAAAAGCCATGAACTACCTGGAAAGTGAAGGACTGAAAAGCAGGAGCTAAATAAATGTAATCATTTGTGTTGCAGAAATGGTGAGAAAGCTAAGAGACAGTGGTGATGCCAGGCTTGTGTGGTGCACAAAGGGGCACAGGGGCAATGTAGGAAAGTACCATCTTGCCTGGCATGTTACCCCCATTTTTCACTGTATATATGTTGTTTTAGTTGTATGTGTCACTGGGACCCTGGTAACCCAGGGCCCCAGTGCTCATAAGTGTGCCTGAATGTGTTACCTGTGTAGTGACTAACTGTCTCACTGAGGCTCTGCTAATCAGAACCTCAGTGGTTATGCTCTCTCATTTCTTTCCAAATTGTCACTGACAGGCTAGTGACCATTTTTACCAATTTACATTGGCTTACTGGAACACCCTTATAATTCCCTAGTATATGGTACTGAGGTACCCAGGGTATTGGGGTTCCAGGAGATACCTATGGGCTGCAGCATTTCTTTTGCCACCCATAGGGAGCTCTGACAATTCTTACACAGGCCTGCCACTGCAGCCTGAGTGAAATAACGTCCACGTTATTTCACAGCCATTTTACACTGCACTTAAGTAACTTATAAGTCACCTATATGTCTAACCTTTACCTGGTAAAGGTTAGGTGCAAAGTTACTTAGTGTGAGGGCACCCTGGCACTAGCCAAGGTGCCCCCACATTGTTCAGAGCCAATTCCCTGAACTTTGTGAGTGCGGGGACACCATTACACGCGTGCACTACATATAGGTCACTACCTATATGTAGCTTCACCATGGTAACTCCGAATATGGCCATGTAACATGTCTATGATCATGGAATTGCCCCCTCTATGCCATCCTGGCATTGTTGGTACAATTCCATGATCCCAGTGGTCTGTAGCACAGACCCTGGTACTGCCAGACTGCCCTTCCTGGGGTTTCACTGCAGCTGCTGCTGCTGCCAACCCCTCAGACAGGCAGCTGCCCTCCTGGGGTCCAGCCAGGCCTGGCCCAGGATGGCAGAACAAAGAACTTCCTCTGAGAGAGGGTGTGACACCCTCTCCCTTTGGAAAATGGTGTGAAGGCAGGGGAGGAGTAGCCTCCCCCAGCCTCTGGAAATGCTTTGTTGGGCACAGATGTGCCCAATTCTGCATAAGCCAGTCTACACCGGTTCAGGGACCCCTTAGCCCCTGCTCTGGCGCGAAACTGGACAAAGGAAAGGGGAGTGACCACTCCCCTGACCTGCACCTCCCCTGGGAGGTGTCCAGAGCTCCTCCAGTGTGCTCCAGACCTCTGCCATCTTGGAAACAGAGGTGCTGCTGGCACACTGGACTGCTCTGAGTGGCCAGTGCCACCAGGTGACGTCAGAGACTCCTGCTGATAGGCTCCTTCAGGTGTTAGTAGCCTTTCCTCTCTCCTAGGTAGCCAAACCCTCTTTTCTGGCTATTTAGGGTCTCTGTCTCTGGGGAAACTTTAGATAACGAATGCATGAGCTCAGCCGAGTTCCTCTGCATCTCTCTCTTCACCTTCTGATAAGGAATCGACCGCTGACCGCGCTGGAAGCCTACAAACCTGCAACATAGTAGCAAAGACGACTACTGCAACTCTGTAACGCTGATCCTGCCGCCTTCTCGACTGTTTTCCTGCTTGTGCATGCTGTGGGGGTAGTCTGCCTCCTCTCTGCACCAGAAGCTCCGAAGAAATCTCCCGTGGGTCGACGGAATCTTCCCCCTGCAACCGCAGGCACCAAAAAGCTGCATTACCGGTCCCTTGGGTCTCCTCTCAGCACGACGAGCGAGGTCCCTCGAATCCAGCGACACCGTCCAAGTGACCCCCACAGTCCAGTGACTCTTCAGCCCAAGTTTGGTGGAGGTAAGTCCTTGCCTCACCTCGCTGGGCTGCATTGCTGGGAACCGCGACTTTGCAAGCTACTCCGGCCCCTGTGCACTTCCGGCGGAAATCCTTCGTGCACAGCCAAGCCTGGGTCCACGGCACTCTAACCGGCATTGCACGACTTTCTAAGTTGGTCTCCGGCGACGTGGGACTCCTTTGTGCAACTTCGGCGAGCACCATTTCACGCATCCTCGTAGTGCCTGTTTCTGGCACTTCTCTAGGAGCTACCTGCTTCAGTCAGGGCTCTTTGTCTTGCTCGACGTCCCCTCTCTCTGCAGGTCCAATTTGCGACCTCCTGGTCCCTCCTGGGCCCCAGCAGCGTCCAAAAACGCCAAATGCACGATTTGCGTGTAGCAAGGCTTGTTGGCGTCTTTCCGGCGGGAAAACACTTCTGCACGACTCTCCAAAGCGAGAGGGATCCGTCCACCAAAGGGGAAGTCTCTAGCCCTTTTCGTTCCTGCAGAAACCTCAGCTTCTTCTGTCCAGTCGAAGCTTCTTTGCACCCGCAGCTGGCATTTCCTGGGCATCTGCCCATCTCCGACTTGCTTGTGACTTTTGGACTTGGTCCCCTTGTTCCACATGTACCCTAGATTGGAAATCCACAGTTGTTGCATTGCTGGTTTGTGTCTTTCCTGCATTATTCCTCTAACACGACTCTTTTGTCCTTAGGGGAACTTTGGTGCACTTTGCACTCACTTTTCAGGGTCTTGGGGAGGGTTATTTTTCTAACTCTCACTATTTTCTAATAGTCCCAGCGACCCTCTACAAGGTCACATAGGTTTGGGGTCCATTCGTGGTTCACATTCCACTTTTGGAGTATATGGTTTGTGTTGCCCCTATCCCTATGTTTCCCCATTGCATCCTATTGGAACTATACATTGTTTGCACTGTTTTCTAAGACTATACTGCATATTTTTGCTATTGTGTATATATATCTTGTGTATATTTCCTATCCTCTCACTGAGGGTACACTCTAAGATACTTTGGCATATTGTCATAAAAATAAAGTAACTTTATTTTTAGTATAACTGTGTATTGTGTTTTCTTATGATATTGTGCATATGACACTAAGTGGTACTGTAGTAGCTTCACACGTCTCCTAGTTCAGCCTAAGCTGCTCTGCTAAGCTACCATTATCTATCAGCCTAAGCTGCTTCCTATGCCACTGGATTCAAGCTAGCCTGGCTGATGAGGGGTGAAACCCCGAAACCGGTCCCAGGATGCTTGTTTCCGGTCCAGTGAGGACCCGGCTTGGCAGTTCGGTCTGGACTGTTCCCATGAGGAACAGGGTCAAGACTGATTTGCATATGGCTGGGTCCAAACTGGGGTGGCATGGTGAGCAAAAGAACGATGGATTAAACCCAGATCTATGACTGGGGGTGAGTGTTTGACATTGTTCAGCATTCCGTCCATCACTTGTTGTTTTTGCTTTGTCGCCCTAAGTGGGAAGGGTATGCCCAGACGTGGGTCCCGTGCTTCCTATGCCACTGGATTCAAGCTAGCCTGGCTGATGAGGGGTGAAACCCCGAAACCGGTCCCAGGATGCTTGTTTCCGGTCCAGTGAGGACCCGGCTTGGCAGTTCGGTCTGGACTGTTCCCATGAGGAACAGGGTCAAGACTGATTTGCATATGGCTGGGTCCAAACTGGGGTGGCATGGTGAGCAAAAGAACGATGGATTAAACCCAGATCTATGACTGGGGGTGAGTGTTTGACATTGTTCAGCATTCCGTCCATCACTTGTTGTTTTTGCTTTGTCGCCCTAAGTGGGAAGGGTATGCCCAGACGTGGGTCCCGTGCTTCCTATGCCACTGGATTCAAGCTAGCCTAGCTGATGAGGGGTGAAACCCCGAAACCGGTCCCAGGATGCTTGTTTCCGGTCCAGTGAGGACCCGGCTTGGCAGTTCGGTCTGGACTGTTCCCATGAGGAACAGGGTCAAGACTGATTTGCATATGGCTGGGTCCAAACTGGGGTGGCATGGTGAGCAAAAGAACGATGGATTAAACCCAGATCTATGACTGGGGGTGAGTGTTTGACATTGTTCAGCATTCCGTCCATCACTTGTTGTTTTTGCTTTGTCGCCCTAAGTGGGAAGGGTATGCCCAGACGTGGGTCCCGTGCTTCCTATGCCACTGGATTCAAGCTAGCCTGGCTGATGAGGGGTGAAACCCCGAAACCGGTCCCAGGATGCTTGTTTCCGGTCCAGTGAGGACCCGGCTTGGCAGTTTGGTCTGGACTGTTCCCATGAGGAACAGGGTCAAGACTGATTTGCATATGGCTGGGTCCAAACTGGGGTGGCATGGTGAGCAAAAGAACGATGGATTAAACCCAGATCTATGACTGGGGGTGAGTGTTTGACATTGTTCAGCATTCCGTCCATCACTTGTTGTTTTTGCTTTGTCGCCCTAAGTGGGAAGGGTATGCCCAGACGTGGGTCCCGTGCTTCCTATGCCACTGGATTCAAGCTAGCCTGGCTGATGAGGGGTGAAACCCCGAAACCGGTCCCAGGATGCTTGTTTCCGGTCCAGTGAGGACCCGGCTTGGCAGTTCGGTCTGGACTGTTCCCATGAGGAACAGGGTCAAGACTGATTTGCATATGGCTGGGTCCAAACTGGGGTGGCATGGTGAGCAAAAGAACGATGGATTAAACCCAGATCTATGACTGGGGGTGAGTGTTTGACATTGTTCAGCATTCCGTCCATCACTTGTTGTTTTTGCTTTGTCGCCCTAAGTGGGAAGGGTATGCCCAGACGTGGGTCCCGTGCTTCCTATGCCACTGGATTCAAGCTAGCCTGGCTGATGAGGGGTGAAACCCCGAAACCGGTCCCAGGATGCTTGTTTCCGGTCCAGTGAGGACCCGGCTTGGCAGTTCGGTCTGGACTGTTCCCATGAGGAACAGGGTCAAGACTGATTTGCATATGGCTGGGTCCAAACTGGGGTGGCATGGTGAGCAAAAGAACGATGGATTAAACCCAGATCTATGACTGGGGGTGAGTGTTTGACATTGTTCAGCATTCCGTCCATCACTTGTTGTTTTTGCTTTGTCGCCCTAAGTGGGAAGGGTATGCCCAGACGTGGGTCCCGTGCTTCCTATGCCACTGGATTCAAGCTAGCCTAGCTGATGAGGGGTGAAACCCCGAAACCGGTCCCAGGATGCTTGTTTCCGGTCCAGTGAGGACCCGGCTTGGCAGTTCGGTCTGGACTGTTCCCATGAGGAACAGGGTCAAGACTGATTTGCATATGGCTGGGTCCAAACTGGGGTGGCATGGTGAGCAAAAGAACGATGGATTAAACCCAGATCTATGACTGGGGGTGAGTGTTTGACATTGTTCAGCATTCCGTCCATCACTTGTTGTTTTTGCTTTGTCGCCCTAAGTGGGAAGGGTATGCCCAGACGTGGGTCCCGTGCTTCCTATGCCACTGGATTCAAGCTAGCCTGGCTGATGAGGGGTGAAACCCCGAAACCGGTCCCAGGATGCTTGTTTCCGGTCCAGTGAGGACCCGGCTTGGCAGTTTGGTCTGGACTGTTCCCATGAGGAACAGGGTCAAGACTGATTTGCATATGGCTGGGTCCAAACTGGGGTGGCATGGTGAGCAAAAGAACGATGGATTAAACCCAGATCTATGACTGGGGGTGAGTGTTTGACATTGTTCAGCATTCCGTCCATCACTTGTTGTTTTTGCTTTGTCGCCCTAAGTGGGAAGGGTATGCCCAGACGTGGGTCCCGTGCTTCCTATGCCACTGGATTCAAGCTAGCCTGGCTGATGAGGGGTGAAACCCCGAAACCGGTCCCAGGATGCTTGTTTCCGGTCCAGTGAGGACCCGGCTTGGCAGTTCGGTCTGGACTGTTCCCATGAGGAACAGGGTCAAGACTGATTTGCATATGGCTGGGTCCAAACTGGGGTGGCATGGTGAGCAAAAGAACGATGGATTAAACCCAGATCTATGACTGGGGGTGAGTGTTTGACATTGTTCAGCATTCCGTCCATCACTTGTTGTTTTTGCTTTGTCGCCCTAAGTGGGAAGGGTATGCCCAGACGTGGGTCCCGTGCTTCCTATGCCACTGGATTCAAGCTAGCCTGGCTGATGAGGGGTGAAACCCCGAAACCGGTCCCAGGATGCTTGTTTCCGGTCCAGTGAGGACCCAGCTTGGCAGTTCGGTCTGGACTGTTCCCATGAGGAACAGGGTCAAGACTGATTTGCATATGGCTGGGTCCAAACTGGGGTGGCATGGTGAGCAAAAGAACGATGGATTAAACCCAGATCTATGACTGGGGGTGAGTGTTTGACATTGTTCAGCATTCCGTCCATCACTTGTTGTTTTTGCTTTGTCGCCCTAAGTGGGAAGGGTATGCCCAGACGTGGGTCCCGTGCTTCCTATGCCACTGGATTCAAGCTAGCCTGGCTGATGAGGGGTGAAACCCCGAAACCGGTCCCAGGATGCTTGTTTCCGGTCCAGTGAGGACCCGGCTTGGCAGTTCGGTCTGGACTGTTCCCATGAGGAACAGGGTCAAGACTGATTTGCATATGGCTGGGTCCAAACTGGGGTGGCATGGTGAGCAAAAGAACGATGGATTAAACCCAGATCTATGACTGGGGGTGAGTGTTTGACATTGTTCAGCATTCCGTCCATCACTTGTTGTTTTTGCTTTGTCGCCCTAAGTGGGAAGGGTATGCCCAGACGTGGGTCCCGTGCTTCCTATGCCACTGGATTCAAGCTAGCCTGGCTGATGAGGGGTGAAACCCCGAAACCGGTCCCAGGATGCTTGTTTCCGGTCCAGTGAGGACCCGGCTTGGCAGTTCGGTCTGGACTGTTCCCATGAGGAACAGGGTCAAGACTGATTTGCATATGGCTGGGTCCAAACTGGGGTGGCATGGTGAGCAAGAGAACGATGGATTAAACCCAGATCTATGACTGGGGGTGAGTGTTTGACATTGTTCAGCATTCCGTCCATCACTTGTTGTTTTTGCCTAAGCTGCTAGACACCCTATACACTAATAAGGGATAACTGGGCCTGGTGCAAGGTGCAAGTACCCCTTGGTACTCACTACAAGCCAGTCCAGCCTCCTACATTGGTTGTGCAGTGGTGGGATAAGTGCTTGAGACTACTTACCACTCTTGTCATTGTACTTTTCATAAGAGAAAAATATACAAAACAAGGTCAGTGTATATACACATAGCCAAAAAGTTTTGCATTTCCTCTTTTCACTCTTTTCTAAGTGCTGAAAAGTACTTCTAAACTTTCAAAAAGTTCTTAAAAGTTTAAAAAGTTTTTTCTGTCTTTCCAAAAAGTTCTGAAAACTTTTTTCTCTTTTTCTATCACTTTAACTCTCTAAAAAAAAAAAAAATGTCTGGCACAGGAAAAAATGTTGAACTGTCCAAACTTGCATATGATCACCTTAGCTGGAAAGGAGCAAGGAGTCTCTGCATAGAGAGAGGTTTGAGTGTAGGGAAGAATCCTTCTTTAGAACTGTTAATTAATATGCTTAGAGTACAGGATAAGGCCATAAGTGCCCAATCTGTGGAAAAAGTAGCTAATGGTTCTCAATCTGATCCAGGGACTCCCCCAGGAAAAGGTTCAGGAAAGAAACTTCTCAGCCTGCCCATTACTAGACAGTCTAGCATAGTTGGTACAGAGGTTGAATCACACCATACTAATGGTGTGCTCTCACATTATACTGGTAGCCAAGCTGTTAGGGTGCCCTCTGTAAGGGACAGGTCTCCTTCTGTTCATTCCCATCATACCTCTGTATCTAGAAATGTCCCTCCCACCCACCCTGATGACAGATTGTTAGAAAGGGAGCTCAATAGATTGAGAGTGGAACAAACCAGACTGAAGCTCAAGAAGCAACAGCTGGATTTGGATAGACAGTCTTTAGAAGTAGAGAGGGAAAGACAGAAGTTGGGTTTAGAAACCCATGGTGGCAGCAGCAGTATTCCCCATAGTCATCCTGCAAAAGAGCATGATTCCAGGAATCTGCACAAGATAGTTCCCCCTTATAAGGAGGGGGGTGACATTAACAAGTGGTTTGCTGCACTTGAGAGGGCCTGTGCTGTACAGGATGTCCCTCAAAAGCAGTGGGCTGCTATCCTATGGCTATCATTTACTGGAAAAGGTAGGGATAGGCTCCTTACTGTAAAAGAAAATGATGCTAATAATTTCCAAGTTCTTAAGAATGCACTCCTGGATGGTTATGGCTTAACCACTGAACAGTACAGGATAAAGTTCAGAGAGACCAAAAAGGAGTCTTCACAAGACTGGGTTGATTTCATTGACCAGGCAGTGAAGGCCTTGGAGGGGTGGTTACATGGCAGTAAAGTTACTGATTATGACAGCCTGTATAACTTGATCCTGAGAGAGCATATTCTTAATAATTGTGTGTCTGATTTGTTGCACCAGTACTTGGTGGACTCTGATCTGACCTCTCCCCAAGAATTGGGAAAGAAGGCAGACAAATGGGTCAGAACAAGAGTGAACAGAAAAGTTCATACAGGGGGTGACAAAGATGGCAACAAAAAGAAGGATGGTAAGTCTTCTGACAAGGGTGGGGACAAATCTAAAAATGAGTCTTCATCAGGCCCACAAAAACACTCTGGTGGGGGTGGTGGGTCCAAATCCTCCTTTAATCAGAACAAGGAAAAGAAACCATGGTGCTATTTATGTAAAATAAAAGGCCATTGGACAACAGATCCCAGTTGTCCAAAGAAAGGCACCACAGCTCCTACCACTACAACCCCTACTGCTACACCTAGTGTCCCTACTAATAGCAGTGGTGGTGGGAGCAAACCTACTAATAGCCAATCCAAGGGAGTAGCTGGGCTCACTTTTGGTAATTTAGTTGGGGTTGGTCTGATTAGGGAGACCACAGAGGCTACTTTAGTCTCTGAAGGGGCTATTGATTTAGCCACTTTGGTTGCTTGCCCCCATAACTTGGAGAAGTACAAGCAACTAACCCTAATAAATGGTGTTGAGGTCCAGGCCTACAGGGACACAGGTGCCAGTGTCACAATGGTGATTGAGAAACTGGTGCACCCTGAACAACACATACTTGGACACCAGTACCAAGTAACCGATGCTCACAACATAACACAAAGCCACCCCATGGCTGTTGTAAATCTCAACTGGGGGGGGGTATCTGGTCCAAAGAAAGTTGTGGTAGCTTCAGATTTACCTGTAGACTGTCTATTAGGGAATGATTTGGAGACATCAGCTTGGTCAGATGTGGAGTTGGAGGCCCATGCAGCAATGCTGGGCATCCCAGGGCATATTTTTGCTTTGACAAGGGCTCAGGCCAAAAAGCAAAAAGGACAGGGAAGCTTGGATCCTGGAACAATGGACCAAGTGCTCCCTAAAACTAGGGCTAGTAGAAGCAAACCACTTCCTACTATCCCTCCCTCTACAGTGGATTCTACTTCTGAGGAAGAAGAATTCCCTCCCTGTGCAGAACCTACACCAGAGGAGCTGGAAGCAGACACTGCTGAGCTTTTGGGTGAAGGGGGGCCTGCCAGGGAGGAGCTGAGTGTGGCACAGCAAACCTGTCCCACATTAGAGGGTCTCAGGCAGCAAGCTGTCAAACAGGCTAATGGGGATGTCAGTGACTCTCACAGAGTTTACTGGGAGGACAACCTCTTGTACACTGAGCATAGGGATCCTAAACCTGGAGCTGCCAGGAGATTAGTGATTCCTCAGGAGTACAGAAAGTTCCTCCTAACACTGGCACATGACATTCCCTTAGCTGGGCACCTGGGTCAAATGAAAACTTGGGACAGATTGGTACCATTGTTTCATTGGCATAGGATGTCTGAGGACACAAAAGAATTTTGTAAGTCCTGTGAAACCTGTCAAGCCAGTGGCAAGACAGGTGGCACTCCAAAGGCACCCCTTATCCCACTGCCTGTGGTTGGGGTTCCCTTTGAAAGGGTAGGGGTTGACATAGTTGGCCCCCTTGACCCTCCTACTGCTTCAGGCAATAGGTTTATCTTGGTGGTAGTGGACCATGCCACAAGATATCCTGAAGCTATTCCTTTAAGGACCACTACAGCTCCTGCAGTGGCAAAGGCCCTCCTGGGAATATTTTCCAGAGTGGGCTTCCCAAAGGAAGTAGTATCAGACAGGGGAAGCAATTTCATGTCTGCATACTTAAAGGCCATGTGGAAGGAGTGTGGTGTAACTTACAAGTTCACAACACCCTATCATCCACAAACAAATGGACTGGTGGAGAGATTTAATAAAACTCTCAAAGGCATGATTATGGGACTCCCTGAAAAACTCCGCAGGAGATGGGATATCCTTCTACCATGCCTCCTTTTTGCCTACAGGGAGGTACCCCAGAAAGGAGTGGGCTTCAGCCCCTTTGAACTTCTTTTTGGACACCCTGTTAGGGGTCCACTCACACTTGTAAAGGAGGGTTGGGAACAACCTTTTAAAGCTCCTAAGCAGGATATTGTGGATTATGTACTTGGCCTCAGATCAAGGATGGCTGAGTACATGAAAAAGGCCAGTAAAAACCTTCAGGCCAGCCAAGAGCTCCAGAAGCAATGGCATGATCAGAAGGCTGTTTTGGTTCAGTACCAACCAGGGCAGAAAGTGTGGGTCTTGGAGCCTGTGGCCCCAAGAGCACTCCAAGATAAATGGAGTGGACCCCACACAATTGTTGAAAAGAAGGGTGAAGTCACCTACTTGGTTGACTTAGGCACTGCCAGGAGTCCCCTTAGGGTGCTCCATGTCAACCGCCTGAAACCCTACTATGACAGGGCTGATCTCACCCTGCTCATGGCAACAGATGAGGGACAGGAAGAAGACAGTGATCCTCTACCTGATCTCTTCTCTTCCACAGAACAAGATGCTCTTGTGGAAGGTGTAGTTTTGGCTGATTGTCTTACTGCTGAGCAGAAAGATAATTGCATAAATCTCCTAGGACAATTTTCAGAACTCTTCTCCATTGTGCCAGGCACCACTTCTTGGTGTGAGCACACTATAGATACTGGTGACAGTTTACCTGTCAAAAGTAAGACCTATAGGCAGCCTGACCATGTCAGGGACTGCATAAAGCAAGAAGTTCAGAAAATGTTGGAACTAGGAGTGGTTGAGCACTCTGACAGTCCATGGGCTTCTCCTGTGGTACTGGTACCAAAACCCAATTCTAAAGATGGAAAGAAGGAAATGAGGTTTTGTGTAGACTATAGAGGTCTCAACTTGGTAACCAAAACTGATGCTCACCCTATACCCAGGGCAGATGAGCTCATAGATACACTGGCATCTGCCAAGTATCTAAGCACTTTTGATTTGACTGCAGGGTATTGGCAGATCAAATTGTCAGAAGATGCTAAACCTAAGACTGCATTTTCCACCATTGGAGGACATTACCAGTTTACTGTAATGCCTTTTGGTTTGAAAAATGCACCTGCCACTTTTCAGAGGTTGGTGAACACAGTCCTGCAAGGGCTGGAAGCTTTCAGTGCAGCATATTTGGATGATATAGCTGTCTTTAGCTCCAGCTGGGATGATCACCTGGTCCACCTATGGAAAGTTTTGGAGGCCCTGCAAAAGGCAGGCCTCACTATCAAGGCTTCAAAGTGCCAGATAGGGCAGGGTAAGGTGGTTTATCTGGGACACCTTGTTGGTGGGGAACAGATTGCACCACTTCAGGGGAAAATCCAAACAATTATTGATTGGGTTCCCCCTACCACTCAGACTCAGGTGAGAGCCTTCCTAGGCCTCACTGGGTATTACAGGAGGTTCATTAAGAACTATGGCTCCATTGCAGCCCCTCTTAATGACCTCACTTCCAAGAAAATGCCTAAAAAGGTATTATGGACAGCAAGCTGTCAGAAAGCTTTTGAGGAGCTGAAGCAGGCCATGTGCTCTGCACCTGTCCTGAAAAGCCCTTGTTACTCTAAAAAATTATATGTCCAAACTGATGCATCTGAATTAGGAGTAGGGGCAGTCCTATCACAACTTAATTCTGAGGGCCAGGATCAACCTGTTGCTTTTATTAGTAGAAGGTTGACCCCTAGAGAAAAGCGTTGGTCTGCCATTGAGAGGGAGGCCTTTGCTGTGGTCTGGGCTCTGAAGAAGTTGAGGCCATACCTGTTTGGCACTCACTTCATTGTTCAGACAGACCACAAACCTCTACTTTGGCTAAAACAAATGAAAGGTGAAAATCCAAAATTGTTGAGGTGGTCCATATCCCTACAGGGAATGGACTATACAGTGGAACATAGACCTGGGAGTAGCCACTCCAATGCAGATGGACTCTCCAGATATTTCCACTTAGACAATGAAGACTCATCAGGTAATGGCTAGTCTTATTGTCCTTCGTTTGGGGGGGGGTTGTGTAGGAAAGTACCATCTTGCCTGGCATGTTACCCCCATTTTTCACTGTATATATGTTGTTTTAGTTGTATGTGTCACTGGGACCCTGGTAACCCAGGGCCCCAGTGCTCATAAGTGTGCCTGAATGTGTTACCTGTGTAGTGACTAACTGTCTCACTGAGGCTCTGCTAATCAGAACCTCAGTGGTTATGCTCTCTCATTTCTTTCCAAATTGTCACTGACAGGCTAGTGACCATTTTTACCAATTTACATTGGCTTACTGGAACACCCTTATAATTCCCTAGTATATGGTACTGAGGTACCCAGGGTATTGGGGTTCCAGGAGATCCCTATGGGCTGTAGCATTTCTTTTGCCACCCATAGGGAGCTCTGACAATTCTTACACAGGCCTGCCACTGCAGCCTGAGTGAAATAACATCCACATTATTTCACAGCCATTTTACACTGCACTTAAGTAACTTATAAGTCACCTATATGTCTAACCTTTACCTGGTAAAGGTTAGGTGCAAAGTTACTTAGTGTGAGGGCACCCTGGCACTAGCCAAGGTGCCCCCACATTGTTCAGAGCCAATTCACTGAACTTTGTGAGTGCGGGGACACCATTACACGCGTGCACTACATATAGGTCACTACCTATATGTAGCTTCACCATGGTAACTCCGAATATGGCCATGTAACATGTCTATGATCATGGAATTGCCCCCTCTATGCCATCCTGGCATTGTTGGTACAATTCCATGATCCCAGTGGTCTGTAGCACAGACCCTGGTACTGCCAGACTGCCCTTCCTGGGGTTTCACTGCAGCTGCTGCTGCTGCCAACCCCTCAGACAGGCAGCTGCCCTCCTGGGGTCCAGCCAGGCCTGGCCCAGGATGGCAGAACAAAGAACTTCCTCTGAGAGAGGGTGTGACACCCTCTCCCTTTGGAAAATGGTGTGAAGGCAGGGGAGGAGTAGCCTCCCCCAGCCTCTGGAAATGCTTTGTTGGGCACAGATGTGCCCAATTCTGCATAAGCCAGTCTACACCGGTTCAGGGACCCCTTAGCCCCTGCTCTGGCGCGAAACTGGACAAAGGAAAGGGGAGTGACCACTCCCCTGACCTGCACCTCCCCTGGGAGGTGTCCAGAGCTCCTCCAGTGTGCTCCAGACCTCTGCCATCTTGGAAACAGAGGTGCTGCTGGCACACTGGACTGCTCTGAGTGGCCAGTGCCACCAGGTGACGTCAGAGACTCCTGCTGATAGGCTCCTTCAGGTGTTAGTAGCCTTTCCTCTCTCCTAGGTAGCCAAACCCTCTTTTCTGGCTATTTAGGGTCTCTGTCTCTGGGGAAACTTTAGATAACGAATGCATGAGCTCAGCCGAGTTCCTCTGCATCTCTCTCTTCACCTTCTGATAAGGAATCGACCGCTGACCGCGCTGGAAGCCTGCAAACCTGCAACATAGTAGCAAAGACGACTACTGCAACTCTGTAACGCTGATCCTGCCGCCTTCTCGACTGTTTTCCTGCTTGTGCATGCTGTGGGGGTAGTCTGCCTCCTCTCTGCACCAGAAGCTCCGAAGAAATCTCCCGTGGGTCGACGGAATCTTCCCCCTGCAACCGCAGGCACCAAAAAGCTGCATTACCGGTCCCTTGGGTCTCCTCTCAGCACGACGAGCGAGGTCCCTCGAATCCAGCGACACCGTCCAAGTGACCCCCACAGTCCAGTGACTCTTCAGCCCAAGTTTGGTGGAGGTAAGTCCTTGCCTCACCTCGCTGGGCTGCATTGCTGGGAACCGCGACTTTGCAAGCTACTCCGGCCCCTGTGCACTTCCGGCGGAAATCCTTCGTGCACAGCCAAGCCTGGGTCCACGGCACTCTAACCGGCATTGCACGACTTTCTAAGTTGGTCTCCGGCGACGTGGGACTCCTTTGTGCAACTTCAGCGAGCACCGTTTCACGCATCCTCGTAGTGCCTGTTTCTGGCACTTCTCCGGGTGCTACCTGCTTCAGTGAGGGCTCTTTGTCTTGCTCGACGTCCCCTCTCTCTGCAGGTCCAATTTGCGACCTCCTGGTCCCTCCTGGGCCCCAGCAGCGTCCAAAAACGCCAAACGCACGATTTGCGTGTAGCAAGGCTTGTTGGCGTCTTTCCGGCGGGAAAACACTTCTGCACGACTCTCCAAGGCGAGGGGGATCCGTCCACCAAAGGGGAAGTCTCTAGCCCTTTTTGTTCCTGCAGAAACCTCAGCTTCTTCTGTCCAGTCGAAGCTTCTTTGCACCCGCAGCTGGCATTTCCTGGGCATCTGCCCATCTCGGACTTGCTTGTGACTTTTGGACTTGGTCCCCTTGTTCCACAGGTACCCTAGATTGGAAATCCACAGTTGTTGCATTGCTGGTTTGTGTCTTTCCTGCATTATTCCTCTAACACGACTCTTTTGTCCTTAGGGGAACTTTGGTGCACTTTGCACTCACTTTTCAGGGTCTTGGGGAGGGTTATTTTTCTAACTCTCACTATTTTCTAATAGTCCCAGCGACCCTCTACAAGGTCACATAGGTTTGGGGTCCATTCGTGGTTCACATTCCACTTTTGGAGTATATGGTTTGTGTTGCCCCTATCCCTATGTTTCCCCATTGCATCCTATTGTAACTATACATTGTTTGCACTGTTTTCTAAGACTATACTGCATATTTTTGCTATTGTGTATATATATCTTGTGTATATTTCCTATCCTCTCACTGAGGGTACACTCTAAGATACTTTGGCATATTGTCATAAAAATAAAGTACCTTTATTTTTAGTATAACTGTGTATTGTGTTTTCTTATGATATTGTGCATACGACACTAAGTGGTACTGTAGTAGCTTCACACGTCTCCTAGTTCAGCCTAAGCTGCTCTGCTAAGCTACCATTATCTATCAGCCTAAGCTGCTAGACACCCTATACACTAATAAGGGATAACTGGGCCTGGTGCAAGGTGCAAGTACCCCTTGGTACTCACTACAAGCCAGTCCAGCCTCCTACAGGCACTGCCCACAGAGTGCTACAAGTAAAGAATACCAAAGTGCCTCAGGATGAGTCAAGGAGAACAGATCTAAAAGTGCAAGTTCAACTTCCTTAATGACTGTTAATTATTCAGAGAAACCAAGAAAGGGCCTCAGCCTTCCTTGTGCACCACAGAGACAACATAAACAGGAAGCCGGATTGTGTGGTCAGTTCCTGGCTCCGAGCTGGAGAAAGGAAACAGCTCCTCTTCAGCCCTCAAGACTTCCAGTGGAAGCAAACCTTGCAGGGCTGCCACTGTAGGGGGCATACAAGGACCCCCTGAGACACAATAAAGACATTAGAAGCTAACCACTGCTCGGTCTCCTATCAGGGGAGGGCGGATAGGAGAGAGGATGCATTGGCAAAGCCAATAGATCTGGGTTTATTATGCTAATACAAGCACGCACAGTGTGTTAGCACATTAAAGCCAGATAAATCGAAGACATTAGAACTATGTTGAAAGCTCAGTTACTTTCATTAGAGTTCTGTTTTTGTTTCAATGTGAAAAGAAGGCTGGATGTCCTTCTTTTATTTCTATGACGTAGAAAGGGACAGAGCCCTACAAAGAAGGGTTGTGAAGGCAGCACTGTAATGAAGGCAATGGGGTTGGGCTCAACAGTCTGTGATTCTGGGCAAATCGCTTAACCCCCCTGGGCCTGCAAACACAAGTGCTCATGTAAAGCGCTCCAGTAACTTCGGGTCCAGTTAGCGCTACATAAAACTGCAAAAAAAAGATAGGGGGTTGGGGTGGAGTAATGAGTGCATACAAAGGAGCAAAGTGGAAGGGGATTGAAGAAGGGGCGAGGAGTGCAAAGAGGGAGAGGCCAGTAGTTTTTAAGTAGGTACTCATGCTTTGCAATGTGAGCATTCCATTCAAGGCGGGTGATACACCCAGCAGCCAATAGCATGAGCTGAGAGAGAAGAACTCCTATGGACTGAGCCAAGGTGTGATTGACAAAGCTTCAAGCCAATGGCTGAAAGAGGCTGAGCCAAGGTCCTCTGTTTTGCAAGCAGTATCTTTAGTTGAGAGCCGCATTCTCAAACCTAGATGTAACAATAAAGATTTAGGGGCATATTTATACTCTATTTGCGCTGAATGTGCATAACATTTTTTGACTCACATTCAGCGCAAACCTTGCCCCATATTTAAACTATGACACCCGTCCCGCGGATGTCAAAAAACCTCAGTGTGCGTAATTTTTGGGATGCGGGAAACAGCCTTGCATTAAGGACATGCAAGGTAGGCGCTCCCGTCCAAAAAATGACTTTAAGGCCTGTGTGCCTTATTTATACTCCTGCATCATTTTGACGCACAGGAGGGGGCAGGCCTTAAAAAACAGCACACAGCCTGATGTGCACCATTTTTAATGCCTGGGTGAGGGCAGGCGTTAAGGGACCTGTGGTCTCACTTCCATGGTCTCAGACCATGGAAGCAGTGCAGAGGTGCCCTTCCTTGCCCCCAGGGACACCCCAAGCCACCCTTGCCCACCCCAGGAGGACACCCATGGATGGGGGGACCCTTCCCAGGTAAGTTGAGGTAAGTATTATTTTTTAATTTTTTTAAGTGGCATAGGGGGCCTAATTTGGGCCCTCCTACATGCCACTGTGCCCAATGACCATGCCCAGGGGATAGAAGTCCCCTGGGCATGGCCATTGGGCAAGGTGGCATAACTCCTGTCTTTGCTAAGACAGGAGTCATTTCAATGGGGGTTGTGCGTCTGCTTTGAGCCATGATTTTTGCCTCAAACCTGACTTGCACCATTTTTTGACGCACAGCCCCCATTCTTCCCTACGCCGGCGCTGCCTGGTTTGAGCCATTTTTTTTTTTTACTCTGACCAGTCCGCTGCGCCGGCTAACGTTAATCCTTAAATAAGGCGCACGCCTGGCGCGTAGGAATGGCGTGAGCCGGCGGTACATTTTTTTACGCAAAGCAGCGCCGGCGCTGGTTTGCGTCAAAAAGTATAAATATGGGCCTTAGACTTACTAAACATCGAACAGCAATAAGAAACACACATTAGATTCATATTTTGTAACTATGTGTAAATAATAAATGTATGTATTTTCCTTTTATTTTTCAACATCCAGCTTCCACCTAAGCCCATTGCATGATGATCAGGTCTAGCTGACTGTCTGCCCGTTTAGGTGGTATTTTCAGACTGCAAGAAGATCTACTGTGGGATTAGAAATCTCTTTGGCCTTGTTTCTTTTCATAGTTTGTTTGTCCTCTGCAGCACAGTGATGTCTCCTCACAGAAGGCTGAGACAATACTAGCTTCAAGCAGGAATACTCACAACATGTGGACAAGAAGTGTGGAGCTCTGCATCAGCCCTCCAGGGTGGGTCACTCCCATGAAAACAAACACAGCAGGCTCTCACCAGAAACCTCTCTTTTATGAGCAACTGTATTTGTTGCTCACCCCCAATCTCCCAGCAGTAACCGAGTGACCCCGGGGAGCTGTTTCACAACCACTCTCTGGTGCCATGTTTGGATCATGGGGATTTATTCCTCTGCAATATAGTATTAACGTTTGCACATACCATCAAGAATATACCAGTGTTTGGAATCAGACATGGATGCTGTTTCACAGTGGTTTGGAGCTTTCAGTAGCTTGGAATATGCTTTCGAATGCTCATGGTTCTCATAAGCCTAGAAGCCCTATTAGTCAAGGTTGCACATTTGCACATTTCCAAGAAGCCAAGAAGTTCCACCTTGTTTCCAAACCTGGCAAGTTGAAGCAGGATTATAGGAGAATAATGAGACCAATGTTGTATTCATGAATGATTTCTCCTCTTCAAGGATTTTATACACTTTCTCAGGAAGAAGATTGTGCATCCTGCTCATTATATAAGTTTGTGCTGAAAGTAACAACTTTCTGTCATGTAGTGAAGCTCTATTGACTTGTGTTGAGAAAAAGTGTACATATACTGGCGTCAAATTCTATGTATTTTAGCTTTTATGCTCCAACAGACTATGGGCCAGATTACAACTTTGGAGGACGGTGTTAATCCGTCCCAAATGTGACGGATATACCACTTACCGTATTACGAGTCCATTATATCCTATGGAACTCGTAATACGGTAGGTGGTATATCTGTCACATTTGGGACGGATTAACACCCTCCTCCAAAGTTGTAATCAGGCCCTATATCTAGCAAGAGCCCTGATCACTTGAAATGACAACAGTCTTTGATCGTTTGCTTTGTACCTGTTATTTTGCATTAAACACTAGCTGAACTTTAGGCTTTCTGACATGTTATGTTTATTTTTAATAATACACTATTGCAAATAGTATGGAGTCCTTCTACAAAGCACCATGCAAGCACACACACTGGACATTCACACAGGGATGTGAGTGCAACATCTGGTCATAACACCGAAGTGGAAGTTTACTTGATGGGTAGAGGGCATCACTGCTACCATGACTCACTGCACAGGGCAGGGGGAAAAATACAAAAAAAACATGAGACTGGAAAATGTTAAAAAACAGCAACTCAAAAGAGACATGGAGGTTTCAAAACTAAGAAAATCACAAGTGCTGCCAAGCAGGGGCAGCAAGTGGCACCCACGGCCCATGTGTGGCACAGTGTACCTGGCAGGCGTCTCCCGGTGTGGCCTGATGTGATTCCATCTGCTGGAAGAGATGGAACATGTTCACCTTCGGCCAAGGACGAGGACAGAGGCGAGAAAGCCTCTTTGTTCCTGTCTTGGCTTTCCAAGGTGAACATATTTTCCATGAGAGGGAGAGCAGCTTGGCTGAGTCCTGTGAAATGTGAGGCTCCGGCTGGGCTGGGCCAGAGGTGTGTACAATATAGTTCAGTAGTGCCCTGAAGGGGATGCTGGTGCACACTCTTAGGCTCAGATACTGCACAAGGTACTCACATGTCCACTCTCTGTTACCAGTGGTACCCCCGCTGTGCAGCACCAGCCTGTGCCAGAGGCGTGTACAATACACATCGGTAGTGGTGATACTCTGTCACTATATATATATATATATACATATTACCTGCTGGCGGTCGCTAGTAGGTAGTTATAGTTAGAACCATTGCCTATATCTTTGGCACCGTTTGACGAATCTTCACAAAAGTTTCCAAAAACAGTGCCCGATAATTCTTGATGTGCACGGGAAGTTTTGAGGTGATCCTTCAAACGGGGACAGAGAAAAAGGGGGCTCAAGAAACATTGCATTTCCCATGTAAATTCCCATAGGACCTGTCAACACGTCTACCGACCGAACCACTGGGCGGAATTACACCAAATTTGGCTGAAAGCTAGCTGCCAGTACGCAGGTTGTGCTTTTTGTTATTTGTTGTAAATCCATTCAGTAGCTTAGGAGATATTTAAGGTCAAATAAATGTGTATATTTCTGGCCCCAATTAATCATGAAATTCACAAATGTTCGCGAATATGCGTGCGAAAAGAAGCGTTGCAATTGGTTTACCGCACCCTTACTAGAAACTTGAGACCGCCATTTTATTTCACGGTCCCCGGGGGTGAAAATTGAAAGTGGCAACAGGGATCAGGGTAAATGTACCCTGGCCCCAAGGGTGTGATATTAGTGTGTTTTAGGGGCAAATTATAGGTTTAATATAATTTTGCGTCACGGCGCATAATATTCACGAACATTCATGCATTTTTGGGAACTTCCACGATTTATTTGCAAAATATTCATGATTATGGAAAATTTGAAAGACAAACTACATTCATTCATACACTAATTCATTCACTCAGAGGCTCATGCGCCCACTCACACACCCACTCAGACACTCATGCACCCGCTCACACCCATTCATAGACTCACACGCCCACTTTCAGATCTGCTCGCTCTATAAGGTAACTATAACTCGCACCTTCGCCATGCACAGCTAATTACTCCACATATTATGTCATTGATGAGATCTTGTATGGCATCATTGACATCACTGCAACATTTGCAATAGCATTATTGATAAGAAAAGTGTGCATGGTGGAGGCACGAATTATAGTTACCTTAGAGCGCGAGTTATAGTTACCTGAAAGAATTCTAACTATAACTGCTGAATTTCTATGGTTCTGTACAAGTAAATTAAGAACCTAACGAGAACGTTGTTTTTTTCAGTGAATATATATATATATTTTAACGTAGAGTAATTTTAATTTCTATACCTGAATCCAACCACTGCTGCGCACGGCCTTTGGCCCATCCCTGAAACCAACCCCCTACAAGCACCCAGGCGTGCACTGACTTCTCCCATGCAGTAGGGATTGCTCGCATGGGCTGGCCTGCAGGCAGACCCTGCGGCTAACTACCCAACCCGATGTTGTGTACCCCTTTGCACATGCACGTCGAAAGTTAGCAGCGGCCTCTGTGGCTGTGAAAAATAGGTGTGAGAGGCTGTATCTGTGGGTAATAGTGGATGTCAGAGTGTCTGTGAGTGAGTGCATGAGGGTCTGAGTGGGACTATGAGTGGGTGCTTGAGTGTCTGAGTGTGTCTGTGAGTGGGTGGGTCAGTGTCTGATTGAGTGTGAATGGGTACGTGAATGTCTGAGTGGGTCTGTGAGTGGGTGTGTGCATGTCTGAGTGAGTCTGTGAGTGGGTGCGCAAGTGTACGAGTGGGTGTGTGAGTGGGAGAATTGATTGAGAGACGGAGAGAGAGAAACAAAGTGAGAGGGAGCGAGATAGAGTTTTTAAGTCTTTGATGCCTGATATACTTACAATTAGTTATTTGTCTCCAATTTAAAATATATATTTTTTTTTTCCCCAAAAATATTTTTAAATAAATTACTTTAAAAAAAAAAAGTGGAAATGAATCCAGCTGGACTTCAACCCCCATAGCTGAGTGTGAAGGTCTGTGGCCTTCACACTGAGCTATGGGTTTTTATTCATTTATTTATTTTCTAGCACTTTATGCGCTTTCATATTATTGTAGTCATTTTGAACATGACGACGATAATGATTACCACACCGGCGGTGGCGGTCATTACCGCCAACGGCATGGCGGTCCAGACCGTCATATTCTGAACACAGTTCACTACCACCTACCGCCAGGCCAGAATCGACCGCCGGGCTGACGGTAGGCACTTTCGACCCGGCGGTGGAGGCTGGAACAGCAGTGGGATTATGATCCCATTTCCACCAGGGATTTCCTGGCGGGATACCCCGCCAGGTAATCCCTGACAGAAAGCATACGAGTGACACACCAGCCCCCCCCCCTTGCCACTACCCCCACCCACTCCCCTAAGCTCCTAGAACCTCCCTGTAGGAAGTTGGCTCTGTCTATACTATCTCAAAGTGAGAGATAGTGTGCACATTACACTCCCCGCCCCCTGAACCCTGAAAACCGACCCCCCATCCCTCCTCCCCCAAATCTCCCTGTAGCCCTCCCAGCTCCCCCTCACCATCCCCCACCCACCACTCTCCATACAGATCCCCCCAAACCCCAACCCCCCACATCCTCATGCACCCATTCACCTACATGCACACGTGCATTCATGCACTCAGACACACATCCCCCATTCACAAACACTCACACACACCCCCATGCACTCACACACACACTTCCCCTCCCCCTTCCCTCTCGGGCAGCACTTACCTGTTCCATGGCGCTGCTCTGGGAGGGAACGGGCTCCTAGGATGCTGCTCTGCCAACATCGCTGCGTCTCCCTACACCGCCACGCCTATGACCGCATCATTATAGGCGTGGCGGTGTCTGGACTGACGTGGTGGTGAGGGTGGAGCAGCATCCACCACCGCCACCGACCTCCAGCATGGCGCATGGCGGCCCTCACCGCCATCAATGGAGGTGAGACTCCATGCGTTGGAATATGGGGGGATGCCTGCCACCGCCACTGGAGGTCTTCTGTCAACCGTTAGCATGGTCGGCGGCGGGCTATCCCACCATGTTCAAAATGAGGGCCTCTGTATTTAAAATAAATTTTAAAAATGAATCACAAGCTCTTTACGGGCTATCTGGCACCGCGGGGGAAGCCTTAAGGGCTCCCAGTGGACCCTATATATATTTTTAATTACATTATTTTAAACACATTTTTTTAAAAACAAATAAAACACCCTTTACGGGCTACCTGACACTGCAGGCACGGCAGTGCCTTTGACAGTAGCTCCGTGCTTGCTGAAGCTCTGCTGTTTGACAGCGGGACCTACTTTAAAGGTCCTGCTCTCAAAACCCAAAGTCTTTGTTGTGGCTTGGCTGCAGGCAAGCCACAGCAAACAGCTATGTCCCGTGGGTTGGTTCCCCCAGGACATAGCAGGAGCTGGCCCGGGGGGGGTTGGGGGGTGACGGCCCCCTGGGCCATCAGAGGCTCCGTATGGGGGGCCACTGAGCCCCCCTCCAACAGGACATAGCCCTTTCTTTTTTCTTACACTTTGCACTGGGGGTGGTGGTCCCCGGGACGCAGGGGGGCCATGGCCCCCCGCATAAACTGTCATCAATGCCCCAGGCTGTGGGGAGATGGCAGTCCCCAGGGCATATGATACAATACAAGCCCCATTGGGCGGTGGCCCCAGGGCGCAGGAGGGCATGTGAGCCCCCCCCCCCCATATTTAAAAATTGAAGCCCTAGGGATGTGGCGGTCCCGAGAGTAGCGTGGGGCACTGTCCCCCGCATATAAAAATAAATGAAAGCTCCGGGGAGGTGGTGGTCCCACAGAGCTGCCCCCCCACACTGAGGCCCATATTTATACTTTTTGGCACAAAACTGAACAAACGCAGTTTTGCATCAAAAAGTATAGCGCCGGCTTGCGTGAATCTAGAGCGCAAGCCAGCGCAAAGGGTGGGCTAACGTCAAGGAAAATGACGTTAGCCGAGTGGGGGTAGTAGTATGAGGGAAGGGGGTTTGCACCAAAAAATTACGTTAGGCTGGTTAGAGGCAAAATAAAATGCCTCTAACCAGCCTAGCGTCATTTCCTGACGTAAAACCATCCATACCACATGACTCCTGTCTAATAAAAGACAGGAGTAATTCCCACCACCCCAATTTCCAGCACAAGGCACAAGGTTCCCCTTAGCATGGCAATTGCACCCAGTGCCATGTAGGGGGGCCATTTCAGGGCTCCCAGTGACACTTAAAAATTTTAAAAAAATATACTTACTTCTACTTACCCTACTTACCTGGGATGGGGTCCCCCATCCTCCGGTGTTCCTATGGTGTGGGTGGGTGTGTTCCTGGGGCTTTGGGAGGGCACCTGTGGAACTATTCCATGGTGTTCAACCATGGAAATAGGTCCACAGGTCCCCTAATGCCTGCCCTGACCCAGGTGTTAAATAATAGCGATAAGCAGGCTTAGCGCCATTATTTAGGCCCTCCTGTGCACCTTTTTTGCACGGGAGGATAAATGAGGCGCCAGGGGCTTGGAGTAATTTTTTGGAGGGGAACACCCACCTTGCATCTCATTTACGCAAGGTGGTTTCACGCATCCAAAAAATGGCTTTAACTCCAATGTTTTGACGTTAGACGGGTCTAGCGTCAAAATATAAATATAGAGTTAAGTTTGCGCTGAATTAGCATTAAACAAAAGACGCTAATTCAGCGCACACAGAGTATAAATCTGACCCTAAGGCCCATATTTATACTTTTTTAGCGCCGCGTTTGCGCCGCTTTTTGACGCAAAAACGGCGCAAACTGTATTGTATTTTGTAAGTTTGCGCCGTTTTTGCATCAAAAAGCGGTGCAAACGCGGCGCTAAAAAAGTATAAATAGGGGCCTACATTTTTTATGCCCCCGGAGCCTGGCCCACCCAGGGGCCTATAAAAAAAAAAAAAACAAGTGCAGGAGCCTGCGTTTTTCTTTGTTCATTTTTCTGCCACAAATTTGCGAAACTTGCAAACTCCCAGAAAAAAAATATTTCAAATACTGTTTTTTTGCTCTGTGGGGCGGGAGGACCAGTGCCAAGGGGTCAGGGTGTCCCTAGCCTGGCCCCTTTTATTTTATTTTTACTTTTTTTCTGTGACTCGTCTCAAGCCGTGCCCCAAGATGGCTGCCAACACTTCCTGGTTTGAAGTGTTGGCAGCTAATCAGAGCTGTGCATTTCCCTGCACAAGCTCGTCTTTATTCGTAAATACTTCATGGCCAAAAATATACGAATTTGAATTTCCCAATATTTCTCAAAAACTACTGGACAGATTTACTCCAAATAGGCAAAAGCATGACCTGTGTACCGACAGCTACATTTCTGCCAAATTTGGAATAATTCCGTCCACTGGTTCGGCCTGTAGTCGTGTCTAAAGAATCCTATGGAAATTAACATGGGAAACGCAATGTTTTTAGAGCCCCCTTTTTCCCAGCCCCGCTTGACAGATCACACCAAAACTATCCATGTACAACAAGAATCACTGCAACACTTTTGTTTTGAAATTTTTTGAAGATTTGTCAAACGGTGCCAAAGATATATCAAGTCAAAAAACTCTTTTCCTATGGAAACATGACCCTAACTATGACTACCTACTGACGACCACCACTAGGTAATATATATATATATATATATATAGAGAGAGAGAGAGAGAGAGAGAGAGAGAGAGATGTACATATGTGTGAATCTGCATTATATACCCATAGTGTGATTTTCTTGTTAAAGTTGACCATAGTTAGTGATGTTCATGGTAGATTAGCCGTAGTAAGTGTAGGCCTCAGTTTAAATAACTTACCCTAACCTGAAAATGTTCTTTTGGCTGCTGTGTTTTGTCTCTCTCTGTCTCTGTTTCAGGAGCCAAGCTGCAGTAGTTTGAGCTGATTAAATGTTACAAAATGTTTTGGTTTCTGCGAGAATACATTATCAGTATGTGGTTTATGGGGAGTGAATAGTTAATTTCCACACCTGTGCCTGGTACAAGCTGACCATGATGTACCATCCAGCTAGGAACCAGTTCTTGCAGGCCATGCAGTAGAAAACTTCCACAGAGAGGTGGCTGGGAAGAAGGGTGAAGTTGTGTTATCAGGAATTATTGAAACCTGATTGTTACCTCTCTTTTAGATCCATGGGGAGTGTTGCATCTTGTCAGAAATTGTGTGTTTCAACTGTGCACTGCTGGGCTAGTTAGATCCAGATGCCTATCTATGAGCTTGAGACCAGGTGCCCTGTGTCACTCTCCTGAGACGAAATGCCCTATTCTGTTCCTGCTCAAAGATTGTGGTCTCACAGGGTCTGTGCCAGGAGGGGTCTCTGCATCACAGCTCTCTCATCACAGGAGAGTCCATCCCTCCTCTGCTCTCCTATCCCTCTCTCTCTGTAGAGTTCACCTCTCCTCCACTCTCTCCACTATCGCTCTGTCTCTGTGGAGTTCGCCTCTCCTCCGCTCTCCGCTATCCCTCTGTCTCTGTAGAGTTCACCTCTCTTCCGCTCTCCACTATCCCTCTGTCTCTGCAGAGTTCACCTCCCCTTCTCTCTCCTAACCTTCTATCTGTGTAGAGTTCACCTCTCCTCCGCTCTCTCCACTATCCCTCTGTAGAGTTCACCTCTCCTCCTCTCTCCACTATCCCTCTGTCACTGTAGAGTTCATCTCTCCTCCGCTCTCTCCACTATCCCTCTGTCTCTGTAGAGTTCACCTTTCCTCTGCTCTCCACTATCCTTCTGTCTCTGGAGAGTTCACCTCTCCTCCGCTCTCCTACCCCTCTCTCTGTAGAGTTCACCTCTCCTCACTATCCCTCTGTCTCTGTAGAGTTCACCTCCCCTCCGCTCTCCACTATCCCTCTGTCCCTGGAGAGTTCGCCTCTCCTCCGCTCTCCGCTATCCCTCTGTCTCTGTAGAGTTCACCTCTCTTCCGCTGTCCACTATCCCTCTGTCTCTGCAGAGTTCACCTCTCCTTCTCTCTCCTAACTTTCTATCTGTGTAGAGTTCACCTCTCCTCCGCTCTCTCCACTATCCCTCTGTCTCTGCAGAGTTCACCTCTCCTCCACTCTCTCCACTATCCCTCTGTCTCTGTAGAGTTCACCTCTCCTCCTCTCTCTCCACTATCCCTCTGTCTCTGCAGAGTTCACCTCTCCTCCACTCTCTCCACTATCCCTCTGTCTCTGTAGAGTTCACCTCTCCTCTGCTCTGCTCTCCCATCCCTATGTCTCTGAAGAGTTCACCTCTCCTCCGCTCTCCTATCCCTCTGTCTCTGGAGAGTTCACCTCTCCTCCTCTCTCCACTATCCCTCTGTCTCTGTAGAGTTCACCTCTCCTCTCCACTATCCATCTGTCTCTGTAGAGTTCACCTCTCCTCCTCTCTCCACTATCCCTCTGTCTCTGTAGAGTTCACCTCTCCTCTGCTCTGCTCTCCTATCCCTCTGTCTCTGAAGAGTTCACCTCTCCTCCTCTCTCCTATCCTTCTGTCTCTGTAGAGTTCATCTCTCCTCCGTTCTCTCCACTATCCCTCTGTCTCTGTAGAGTTCATCTCTCTTGTGCTCTCTCCACTATCCCTCTGTCTCTGTAGAGTTCATCTCTCCTCCGCTCTTCTATCCCTCTGTCTCTGTAGAGTTCATCTCTCCTCTGCTCTCCACTATCCCTCTGTCTCTGTAGCGTTCACCACTCCTCCGCTCTCTCCACTATCCCTCTGTCTCTGTAGAGTTCACCTCTTCTCCACTCTCTCCACTATCCCTCTGTCTCTGTAGAGTTCACCTCTCCTCTGCTCTCCTATCCCTATGTCTCTGAAGAGTTCACCTCTCCTCCGCTCTCTTATCCCTCTGTCTCTGGAGAGTTCACCTCTCCTCCTCTCTCCACTATCCCTCTGTCTCTGTAGAGTTCACCTCTCCTCTCCACTATCCATCTGTCTCTGTAGAGTTCACCTCTCCTCTGCTCTCCACTATCCCTCTGTCTCTGTAGCGTTCACCACTCCTCCGCTCTCTCCACTATCCCTCTGTCTCTGTAGAGTTCACCTCTCTTCCGCTCTCCACTATTCCTCTGTCTCTGCAGAGTTCACCTCTCCTTCTCTCTCCTAACCTTCTATCTGTGTAGAGTTCACCTCTCCTCCGCTCTCTCCACTATCCCTCTGTAGAGTTCACCTCTCCTCCTCTCTCCACTATCCCTCTGTCACTGTAGAGTTCATCTCTCCTCCGCTCTCTCCACTATCCCTCTGTCTCTGTAGAGTTCACCTTTCCTCTGCTCTCCACTATCCTTCTGTCTCTGGAGAGTTCACCTCTCCTCCGCTCTCCTACCCCTTTCTCTGTAGAGTTCACCTCTCCTCACTATCCCTCTGTCTCTGTAGAGTTCACCTCCCCTCCGCTCTACACTATCCCTCTGTCTCTGGAGAGTTCACCTCTCCTCCTCTCTCCACTATCCCTCTGTCTCTGTAGAGTTCAGCTCTCCTCTCCACTATCCATCTGTCTCTGTAGATTTCACCTCTCCTCCTCTCTCCACTATCCCTCTGTCTCTGTAGAGTTCACCTCTCCTCTGCTCTGCTCTCCTATCCCTCTGTCTCTGAAGAGTTCACCTCTCCTCCTCTCTCCTATCCTTCTGTCTCTGTAGAGTTCATCTCTCCTCCGTTCTCTCCACTATCCCTCTGTCTCTGTAGAGTTCATCTCTCCTGTGCTCTCTCCACTATCCCTCTGTCTCTGTAGAGTTCATCTCTCCTCCGCTCTTTTATCCCTCTGTCTCTGTAGAGTTCATCTCTCCTCTGCTCTCCACTATCCCTCTGTCTCTGTAGCGTTCACCACTCCTCCGCTCTCTCCACTATTCCTCTGTCTCTGTAGAGTTCACCTCTCCTCCGCTCTCTCCTATCCCTCTGTCTCTGGAGAGTTCACCTCTCCTCCGCTCTCTCCACTATCCCTCTGTCTCTGGAGAGTTCACCTCTCCTCCACTCTCCTATCCCTCAGTCTCTGTAGAGTTCACCTCTCCTCCGCTCTCTCCAATATCCTTCTGTCTCTGTAGGGTTCACCTCTCCTCCGCTCTCCTATCCCTCTGTCCCTGTAGAGATCACCTCTCATCCGCTCTCTCCACTATCCCTCTGTCTCTGAAGAGTTCACCTCTCCTCCGCTCTCCTATCCTTCTGTCTCTGTAGAGTTCATCTCTCCTCCGCTCTCTCCACTCTCCCTCTGTCTCTGTAGAGTTCACCTCTCTCCTCCGCTCTCCACTATCCCTCTGTCTCTGGAGAGTTCACCTCTCCTCCGCTCTCTCCACTATCCCTCTGGAGAGTTCACCTCTTCTCCGCTCTCTCCACTATCCCTCTGTCTCTGTAGAGTTCACCTCTCCTCCACTCTCCTATCCCTCTGTCTCTGTAGAGTTCACATCTCCTCCGCTCTCTCCACTATCCCTCTTTCTCTGTAGAGTTCACCTCTCCTCCGCTCTCCTATCCCTCTGTCCCTGTAGAGTTGATCTCTCCTCCGCTCTCTCCACTATCCCTCTGTCTCTGTAGAGTTCACCTCTCCTCCACTCTCTCCACTATCCCTCTGTCTCTGTAGAGTTCACCTCTCCTCCGCTCTCTCCACTATCCCTCTGTCTCTGTAGAGTTCACCTCTCCTCCGCTCTCCACTATCCCTCTGTCTCTGTAGAGTTCATCTCTCCTCCGCTCTCTCCACTATCCCTCTGTCTCTGTAGAGTTCATCTCTCCTCCGCTCTCTCCAGTATCCCTCTGTCTCTGTAGAGTTCACCTCTCCTCCACTCTCTCCACTATCCCTCTGTCTCTGAAGAGTTCACCTCTCCTCCGCTCTCCTATCCTTCTGTCTCTGTAGAGTTCACCTCTCCTCCGCTCTCTCCACTATCCCGCTGTCTCTGTAGAGTTCACCTCTCCTCCGCTCTCCACTATCCCTCTGTCTCTGTAGAGTTCACCTCTCCTCCGCTCTCTCCACTATCCCTCTGTCTCTGTAGAGTTCAGCTCTCCTCCGCTCTCCACTATCCCTCTGTCTCTGTAGAGTTCATCTCTCCTCCGCTCACTCCACTATCCCTCTGTCTCTGTAGAGTTCATCTCTCCTCTGCTCTCTCCACTATCCCTCTGTCTCTGTAGAGTTCATCTCTCCTCCGCTCTCTCCACTATCCCTCTGTCTCTGTAGAGTTCACCTCTCCTCCACTCTCTCCACTATCCCTCTGTCTCTGAAGAGTTCCCCTCTCCTCCGCTCTCCTATCCTTCTGTCTCTGTAGAGTTCACCTCTCCTCTGCTCTCTCCACTATCCCGCTGTCTCTGTAGAGTTCACCTCTCCTCCGCTCTCCACTATCCCTCTGTCTCTGTAGAGTTCATCTCTCCTCCGCTCTCTCCACTATCCCTCTATCGAGTTCACCTCTCCTCCCCTCTCCACTATCCCTCTGTCTCTGTAGAGTTCATCTCTCCTCCGCTCTCTCCACTATCCCTCTGTCTCTGTAGTGTTCATCTCTCCTCCGCTCTCTCCACTATCCCTCTGTCTCTGTAGAGTTCATCTCTCCTCCGCTCTATCCCTCTGTCTCTGTAGAGTTCATCTCTCCTCCGCTCTCTCCACTATCCCTCTGTCTCTGTAGAGTTCACCTCTCCTCCACTCTCTCCACTATCCCTCTGTCTCTGAAGAGTTCACCTCTCCTCCGCTCTCCACTGTCCCTCTGTCTCTGTAGAGTTCACCTCTCCTCCGCTCTCCACTATTCCTCTGTCTCTGTAGAGTTCACCTCTCCTCCGCTCTCTCCACTATTCCTCTGTCTCTGTAGAGTTCATCTCTCCTCCGCTCTCTCCACTATTCCTCTGTCTCTGTAGAGTTCATCTCTCCTCCGCTCTCTCCACTATCCCTCTGTCTATGTAGAGTTCACCTCTCCTCCGCTCTCCACTATCCCTCTGTCTCTGTAGAGTTCATCTCTCCTCCGCTCTCTCCACTATCCCTCTGTCTATGTAGAGTTCACCTCTTCTCCGCTCTCCACTATCCCTCTGTCTCTGTAGAGTTCACCTCTCCTCCGCTCTCTCCACTATCCCTCTATCTCTGTAGAGTTCACCTCTCCTCCGCTCTCCACTATCCCTCTGTCTCTGTAGAGTTCATCTCTCCTCCGCTCTCTCCACTATCCCTCTGTCTCTGTAGAGTTCATCTCTCCTCCGCTCTCTCCACTATCCCTCTGTCTCTGTAGAGTTCACCTCTCCTCCGCTCTCCTATCCTTCTGTCTCTGTAGAGTTCACCTCTCCTCCGCTCTCTCCACTATCCCTCTGTCTATGTACAGTTCACCTCTCCTCCTTCCTATCGGCCTCACTGCCTACATGTTGTAGGGCCCTGGCTCCCTGTTTGGCCTCAGGAATCCCGATTCTATTCCCCTCATCCGGACGAGCCTCCTTGGCTCCCAGTACAAAGTGCCTTTAAATCCCTTTCTGTACAGCCTCCCCGGCCGACCATGCGCGTGGCCTTGTGTGACCTTTGAACCTCCGCACTAATCGGATTATTTTAAATTCCAGAACTACGGAAACCCTTATGCCCATATTTATACTTTTTTAGCGCCACATTTGGGTCATTTTTTGACGCAAAAGCGGCGCAAACTTGCAAAATACAATTGTATTTTCTAAGTTTACGCCATTTTTGAGTCAAAAAGCGGCGCAAATGCGGGGCTAAAAAAGTATAAATATGGTCCTTAGTTTCTCTAATCAGCTCTCATCTCTAGGTGCCAGTTGGAATGTAGCGCCAAGACACCCTCTGGTTAACTGTGCGCTTTATGGGCCTGAAATCCATAACCGCCTCCCGCCTGGGACAGATAACTATTTCTACCATTAAAGTCTACCCATGCTCTGCCCCAAGAGGTCAGTTCACTGGAGGGCGGTTTCACAGGAAGATCACACATGCAAACAGTTTCAATTTGACAGGAGTGTTAATTAGAAAAATGTGTTGACCTGCACCCAGTAATAGAGTAAAATCAGGTTTACAATGTAATTTGTTTGAAGGACCGGTTTCTATTTCCTTGCTTCCACTTGTCTTCTATGAGAAGGAGATAAGCGCGTGCAGAAGTGAAACGAAAGTTGGGGAGGGTTGAAACCAGTGCTTAACTTGAGCCGGTGGTGTCTGGTGCTCAGCACCGTAATTTAATTGTCAACACTGGCACTTATCACAGCTACCACATGGTGGCGCTGGTTGTGTAATTTAGAGATGAGCAGAACAACAATTGATTATTAATTGGAGATACATATAAAACAACTCATACCTGCCACCTAAGCTCTGCGGGCCTCGAACAGTCTGAACTGTCACACCTGTGGGGTGCGATGGTTAGTATTTGTGTTGGTTCTATCATTGGCATCGCTGGCCGAGACAAGGGATGGTGAAAGCTGCAGGGACCTGGCACTTTTTTGTATTTTGTTTTTACAAATCAAGCACTAGTGGATACAAAGTAAAAAGTCAAGTTAGGGTGGGTTGAAAGGAGGGTGTTTGCGAATGAATAGGCACCTTAGTGTGGGTTGGACCTGCGTCACCTGAGCGGCCAAAATTCCCCGTCCATTTCCCATTGCACTGCCGCTGATCCACGGGCGGGGCCGGACTGGGACCCAAAGTAAAGCCCTGTCAAAAACATTCAAACCAGCCTCGCTCCATTCCTGCCCTCTCATTCATCTCACTCCCTCCTTTTCTCTTTCCTCTGTCTCGTCTAAATCACCGGCTGTCCCTTCAACGATTACCCAGGAGAGCTGCAGAAAGTGCCCGATTACTCACCAGTAATCTTCATTACTCCGGGTCCAGGTCTTCCTCGTCACAGTCATAACAAGATGAGAAAACGCTCCTGTTGGCAGAACATCCCTAAGCAAAAATGAAATGCAGATTGTGAAAGTACAAGTCCTGGAGCCAGCAGGTATGGAGCAAGCGAGAGCAGGAAACAACCGCCTCACCGCTCTGTCTCCGCCAAACATCTCCAGGAGCGGCTCAGAGGCGCACGGTCGTGGGAATCCAACGGTCTCGGGAGCTCCATGCGGCCAAAGCAGGGTCAGTCTTGTGCACTCCACATGCACAACACACCTTTCCCTTTAAATAGTGAAAACAATGACAACATGTGGAAGGATTTGACTGCAATAAACTCCTCAGAAGGAAGTACATAACAAAACTCTACAATGCTTATGTGTAGGAAAGTACCTTCTTTCTTGGCATGGTTACTCCCACTTTTTGCCTGTTTGTCAGTGTGTTTGACTGTGTTCACTGGGATCCTGCTATCCAGGACACAGTGATTATGCTCTCTCCCTCCTAACTTGGTAACTTGTACCATTTTCACCACACATTTGGCATACTGGTGACCCTATGTAAGTCCCTAGTATATGGTACCTAGGTACCCAGGGCACTGGGGTTCCAGGGGATCCCTATGGGCTGCAGCAGTTGTTCTGCCACCCATAGGGAACCCATGCAAAGGGTTCTGCAGGCCTGCCATTGCAGTCTGCGTGAACCAGGTGCATGCAACCGTTCTCACTACAGGTCACTGCACCAGGTCACTGTAAGTCACCCCTCTGGTACGCCCTCTCAGCCCAGGGGGCAGGGTGCAAGAACCTGTGTGTGAAGGCACTCCTGCACTAGAAGAGGTGCCCCCACAATCTCCAGTGTTATTTTCATGGACTTCGTGAGTGCGGGGACGCCATTTTATGTGTGTATTGGACATAGGTATGTTTTGTATCAAACATGTCGGAATCATACTGCAGTACTGGTGCCAGTATTGGAGGTATGATTCCATGCACTGTGGGGGCTCCTTAGAGGAACCCCAGCATTGCTCTTACCAGTCTTCCAGGGTTTTCCAGACAGCCCAAGCTGCTGCCACCCCTCAGACAGGTTTCTGTCCTCCTGCTGCTTGAACAGCTCAAGCCCAGGAAGGCAAAATAAAGGATTTCCTTTGGGAGAGGGGGTAACACCCTCTCCCTTTGGAAATAGGTGTTACATGGCTTGGTAGGGGTAGCTGTTCCAAACCAATCAGTGTGAAGGTGTGTTTCACAAAACTGAAAATGTGTTGGTATGACTGAGGGATGAGGAATAAGGAGTAGGGATGATGGATGAGGAGCAGGGATGATGGCTGAGGCGTGAAAAGTAGGAATGATGGATGAGAAGTAGGGATAAGAAGCAGGGATGAGGGGTGAGAAGTAGGGATGATGGAAGAGAAGTAGGGATGAGAAGCAGGGATGATGGAAGAGAAGCAGGGATGATGGATGAGAAGTAGGAATGATGGATGAGAAGGAGGGATGATGTATGATGGATGAGAAGTAGGGATGATGGATGAGAAGTAGGGATGATTTATGATGGATGAGAAGTAGGGATAATGGATGAGAAGTCAGAAGTAGGGATGATGAATGATGGATGAGAAGCAGGGATGAGGGATGAGAAGTAGGGATGATGGAAGAGAAGCAGGGATGATGGATGAGAAGTAGGGGTGATGGATGAGAAGTAGGGATGATGTATGATGGATGAGAAGTTGAGATGATGGAAGAGAAATAGGGATGAAGGAAGAGAAGCAGCGATGATGGATGAGAAGTAGGGATGATGGATAAGAAGCAGGGATGAGACACAGGGATGAGAAGTAGGGATGATGGAAGAGAAGTAGGGATGATGGAGGAGAAGTAGGGATGATGGATGAGAAGTAGGGATGATGGATGAGAAGCAGGGATGAGAAGTAGGGATGACGAGTGAGGAATGAGGATGTCCTAAAATGGATGCTGTACCAGCGACCTCTGAAGCCTCAGAGGACTGCCCTGAATCCCAGGACCAAGAAACTCCTGTGAGACAACCAGCAACAAACTTGCAACTTTTCTACAACTTCAAAGACCTCACTCTTCCCGCCGGAAGCGTAAGACTTCACACTCTGCACCCGACGCCCCTGGCTCGAGATCCAGGGAACCAACACCACAGGGAGGTCTCCCCGGCAACTGCGACCCTGTGAGTAGCTCGAGATGACCCCCCTGGACCCCCACAGCAACGCCTGCAGAGAGAATCCAGAGGCTCCCCCTGACCGCGACTGCCTGTAACAAGGGACCTGACGTCTGGACAAAGCACTGCACCCGCAGCCCCCAGGACCAGAAGAAATCGAACGTCAGTGCAGGAGTGACCCCCAGGCGACCCTCTGCCTAGCCCAGGCGGTGGCTGGTCTGAGAAGCCCCCCTGTGCCCTGCTTGCACCGCTAGAGTGACCCCCGGGTCCCTCCGTTGAGTCCAATACAAAACCCAACGCCTGCTTTGCACACTGCACCCGGCCGCCCCTGTGCCGCTGAGGGTGTGTTTTGTGTGCCTACTTGTGCCCCCCCCAGTGCTCTACAAAACTCCCCTGGTCTGCCCCGAGGACGCAGGCACTTACCTGCTGTCAGACTGGAACCGGAGCACCCCTGTTCTCCATAGGCGCCTATGTGTTTTGGGCACCTCTTTGACCTCTGCACCTGACCGGCCTTGAGCTGCTGGTGTGGTAACTTTGGGGTTTCCCTGAACCCCCAACGGTGGGCTGCCTATGTCCAGGAACTGAGACTTGTAAGTGTCTTACTTACCTCACAATCTAACCAATACTTACCTCCCCCAGGTTATGTTGATTTTTGCACTGTCTACTTTTAAAATAGCTTATTGCCATTTTAACAAAAACTGTACATGTTATTGCTCTAATTCAAAGTTCCTAACTTACCTGCGTGGAGTACCTTGCCTTTTATGTATTTACTTCAAATCTTGAATTTGTGGTTGTAAAAATAAATTAAGAAAATATGTTTTTCTATATAAAAACTATTGGCCTGGAGTTAAGTCTTTGAGTGTGTGTTCTCATTTATTGCCTGTGTGTGTACAACAAATGCTTAACACTACCCTCTGATAAGCCTACTGCTCAACCACACTACCACAAAATAGAGCATTAGAATTATCTAATTTTGACACTATCTTACCTCTAAGGGGGACCCTTGGACTCTGTGCACACTGTCTCTTACTTTGAGATAGTATATACAGAGCCAACTTCCTACATGATACAAATCATTTTTGAGTGTAATACAGATTTTACAAAGGAAGCCTAACATCTCATGTGACATAATTGTACTGCATTGTCTGTAAATAAAAATGTTGACAGACTTTCTCATACAAAAACATCTTGCAAGAACACAACACTTCAATTGTATTCAGATGTTTAACAAGTATCACTTCTATCTATTTAGACCTGTAATTAACCAAAACCATAGCTATTTTATTTTCAAAGTTGCTAAAAGGACTCTGAAAAAGAAATGCTTGTTTCTTCCAAATGTATCATAGGTTAAAATGTGTTCACCAAATGCTTACCAGCCTTGTGGCACACTTAGCAACTTCTAAGTTTCATCTATACGTCTGAATCCCTTCTGGACCACAAGTATTTATCCCTTCATCTCTTTTTGTTCAGTGTTATGCCTAAATGACCCATATCCTTAGGATTGAGTGGTCTGCTCCTGAGTGAACAAAGAGGAACCTTTTTCTCACCCTGACCAGAATACCATTCTCAAAACGAAATTTGGGAGATACTTTAGCAAAAAGTATTTTTTAAGTCACCAGCCACCTTTTTCTGCTTAGGCCATTGTTTCGTGGGCCGCAAATAAACTTTTTGAAACACCACATCTTCCGAAACAGATTTTGCCACTCATTTTTTTAAATGCACATTTGTAAAATTAGTATAGGTAATTATGCCCTTATCATTATCCAAATCAAATTATATTCTCTTCTTGACAAGGAAATCTGGATAAAATAAACAAATAACATAAAAATTGCACTCTCATAGGGGCAGATTTAAAGAAAGTGGTGCTGCACCCAGGGCAGCGCCACTTTTCTTGCACCCCTTAGCGCTCCCCTAAGACCACCAAGTGTGCGTCGTATATAAGATACGGCGCACCATGGCGCAGGGTAGGAGGGTAATTGCGTCATTTTTATTGATGCTATTGATGCACTCTGCAGGAGTAGTGCCACAACAGTGGTGCTACTCCTGCAGCGTAGTTAGGGGCCCATTGTATTCAATGGTGTGTCCCCTTTTACCGCCTGCTCTGAGCTGACGTTTAAAGTGCTGAAAAAAATTAAGCAAGGAAATCTGTTAGATTTCCTTACGCCATTTTTTCGGATCCCCTAATGGGGGAACACCCCCTTTGTATACATTATGCCAGGCGCAGGCATAATGTAGCGCAAAGGATTACAAAGTGGTGCAATGCAAGCATTGAGCCACTTTGTAATTATGACGCAGGGGTTTCGGCCATCTAACAAAACATTAACGTGAAAAAAATGGCAACAATGTGTCGGCAGATGGCGCTAAAATATCCCCCATAGTTTTGTTGTGAGTTTTGTCAACCTGCCTGTGAGCTTCCCAGAATGGTACTGGGCCCGTTGAATGTGCACACTAGAGCTTGAAAGTAACGTGTGCCTCACAAAAATTGGCAAACCTTTTGTACAGCCAAAGTACAGTCTAATATTTCCTTCTCAATAACTGAGTCGGATTTCTTGGAGTCTTTTAGTATTCATGAGGCAAATGCAATGATATTATCTTTCGTGAGCACTTTTTTGTGAAACTACAGCATCTAAACCATTGTCACCAGACGCTATGGTGGTACTGACTGGTAAACCTAGAATGAAAGCGTGTAAAAGAGGAGCATGTAATAAATCTGATTTAATACACGTATGTTAGAAATGGGGTCTTTGATTGGCAGTTAGGTTACCCCCTGTAGTACACTCTAGTCAGGGTAGGTCACACACAATCCAAATTGTCCTGTGCCCACCCTCTGGTAGCTTGGCACTGAGCAGCCAGACTTAACTTAGAAGGCAATGAGTAAAGTATTTCTGAAATAAATCATGCAATAACACAGTGGAACAATACAAAAAGACACCACAAAGGTTTAGAAAAATATCAGATAGTTATCTGATAAAAAGCAGGTCAAAACGATCAAGATTTGATAAGTATATGTCAAAATATCACTGTTAAAAATGATAAATAGAGTCTTCTTAAAAAGCAATAAGTGTCTCTTGCGAGAACAAAGTACCTAGTTTGCATCTAAATTATTCTCATGGGACCGCAGAGGAAGAGATGTGTGGAAAACGGGGAGGTGTGCGTCGGTTTGTCCAGGCGCACACAGATGATGCGTTGATGCTTTTCCACACAGCAAGGGCTTTGTGTCGATTTCCAGTGTGCAGGCTTGGATCCTCTTTGGGTTGCGGGGTATTTGGATGCCCCAGGGACGATGTGGAGAAATCCTTGGCATGCACGACGAAGTCACAGGAGCTGTGTTGATCCGGTGGGCGATGCAGGGAAATTTCTGTTGCACGGTAGGCGCTGTGTCGATTCCTCTTGCAGGAAGTCAGGCTGCGTTGTTCTGGCGTGACGATGCGTCGATCCGGTGGGCTGTGCGTTGAAGTTCAGGACACAACGCTGGCGGTCCTTCGATCTCCATTCGGGGAGCCGGCTGTGTCATTTCTGTTCAACGATACAGTGATTTTCTCACCGCTGGGCACGCTGTACATCGATTCTGGTAGGCTGTGCATCGATTTTCACCGCACAAGGAGTTCTTTGCAGAGATGAAGTCTTTTTGGTCCTGAGGTCCAAGGAACAGGAGGCAAGCTCAATCCAAGCCCTTGGAGAGCATTTCTCAGCAGAGCCAGAGGGCAGCAAGGCAGCAGGGCAACAGCAAGGCAGCAGAAAAGCAGTCATGTGAGTCCTTTGGGCTGCCAGGCAGCTTCTCTTAGCAGGTTGCAGGTTCTGGTTCAGAGTTTCTTTCCCAGGAGGTATCTTGTCCAGAAGTGTCTGAGTTGGTAGTGTCAGGGACCCAGTTTATATACCCAAATGTGCCTCTGAAATGGGGGAGACTTCAAATAGTGGCTTAGAAGTGCACAAGGTCCCCTTTCAGTACAATCCTGTCTGCCAGGGTCCCAGTAGGGGGTTTGGCAGTCCATTGTGTGAGGGTAGGCCACTGTCCTTTGACATGTGTCAGGCCCTCCACCCTCCCAGCCTAGGAAGACCCATTCCGTATGCAGATGTGTGCAGGTGTGACTGAGCATCCTGTGTTTGTGGTTGTCTGGGTGAAATGCACAAGGGAGCTGTCAACCAGCCCAGCCCAGACGTGGATTGTAAGTCACAGATAGTTTTAAGTGCAGAGAAATGCTCACTTTCCAAAAGTGGCATTTCCAAAATAGTAATATAAAATCCAACTTCATCAGTCAGCAGGATGTTGTATTAACATTCTGGCCGTACTAAAAAAGACCTGTTTAACACTTTCTAATCAGAATCTACCACTCAAACAGTTTATGAGGGTAGCCTTTGTGTTAGCCTATGAAAGGAGCAGGCTTCACAGCAGTGTAAAACTAATTTAGGAGTTTTACACTACTGGGACATATAGAACCCATATGTTCATGTCCTGCCTTTTACTTACATGGCACCCTGCCCTATGGGTTACCTAGGGCCTACCTTAGGGGTGACGTATATGTAGAAAAAGGGGAGTTTAAAGCTTGGCAAGTACTTTTAAATGCCAAGTCAAATTAGCAGTGAAACTGTACACACAGGCCTTGCAAAGGCAGGCCTGAGACATGGTTAGGGGGCTACATATGTGGGTGGCACAATCAGTGCTGCAGGCCCACTAATAGCATTTATTCTACAGGCCCGGGCACATGTAGTGCACTTTACTAGGGACTAATAAGTAAATTAAATAGGCCAAGTGGGTATGAGCCAATGTCACCATGTTTTAAGTGAGAGAGCATATTCACTTTAGCACTGGTTAGCAGTGGTAAAGTGTGTAGAGTCCTAAAACCAGCAAAAACAGTGTCAAAAAGTGGAGGGAGGGAGGCAAAAAGTTGAGGGGGACCACCCTAAGGCTATCAGGTCTAACAACGTAGATGCCTCCACTTGTGGTTTACCACAAGATTCAACTTTTATTCTCAATGAACTGGACATGTGCTCAACAATGGTGGCATAATCTAGAAAAGCTTTTGCATAATATTCACATAGTCCTATAAGGACATGCGTTCTTCCCTATTGTTGAGTTGGGGCACCTTCTATGGCTTTAATCAAACCAGGTTCAGGACATATTTCTTGGATGCTGACTATGGCCCTCATTCTGACCTTGGCGGTCTTTTCGCAAGACCGCCGAGTTACCGCCGCGGTAAAGACCGCCGACCGCGGCGGTATGCCGCTGCGCGTATTCCGACCGCTGGGAGCGTTCCGCCGGAATACCGCCAGCAGCCACACTGGCGGTCGGCGGGAAAGTGGAGACTGGTCAACCTCCACCGCCACGCCAGCAGAACACCGCCCCCAGAATTACGACCCACATTTCTGTGTGGCGGTCTTCTGTTGGCGGTCTTCTGTGGGCGGTCACGTCCCTATGGCTCCCGTCGCCTCCCGGAGGACCAACGCACAGGGTAAGTTGATCGTCCGTGAGGGGAGGGGGTGGGGGGGTGTTGTGTGATGTGTGCGTGCATGGGGGTGTGCGTGTGAGTGTGTAGAGGGGGTGTGTGAGTGCGTGCATGCGGGCGGGGATTGCTGCTGTGCCTATGGGCAATGTGTGTAGTTCGGCGGGTGCGCATGTCGGCATGTATGTGTGCGGGTATGTGTCCCCGTTGTGTATGTGTGTGTGTAGGGGGTGTGTATATGTGCATGTTGGGGGTGTGTGCATGTCGGGGTGCATGTATGTGCATGTGGGGGTGGGGAGGGGGTTCGTACCACCTCTGGGGGTGGCAGGGGGGTGGAGGGTGTGGGGGGAGGACTCGGGGGGGCAGTGGGGGGTGGGGGAGACCCCTATCAGTGCCAGGGAAGGAATTCTCTGGCCCCGATAGTGCCTACCGCCATGGTTCGCATGGCGGTTCCCGAACGCAAGAAACCGCGGCGGTAAGCAGGGTCATGATAGCGTTGGCGGTCTTGGGTCGACCGCCGGACCGGAGTGCGCAGACTCCAGCCCGTCGGTCATGACCGCCGTGGCTGTCGGAGTGGGGAAGTGGCGGTCGGTCGCGGCGGTGACCGCCGCGGTCAGAATGCCATTTTTAATACCGCCGGTCTGTTCGCGGTCCGACCGCCGCCTCTCCGCCGACCGCCAAGGTCAGAATGAGGGCCTATATGCCCAAAATACTCCAATTGATCCACTCCAAAGAAACACAAAGAAAGTCTCTGACTGTGTTCCTAACTATTTCTCCCTACAACTAGTACATTATCCTGGAAAGTAAAGACACCTGGACGTCACCTAGCATTTTATCCATGATTCTCTGAAAGGCAGAGGTGACTGATGCCAACCCAAATGGCTTTTTTGTACTGAAAAAATGCCACCATGCATTATGAAAGCTGTGAGATAACATGAGTAGGGAGATAGTGAAATGAGATGGTAGGCTGACTACAGATCTAATCTGCTAAAAGGAGCAGCACAATAAAGTTTAGACAAATGTTCTTCAGTTTTATGAGGGGAGTCCGCATTAAGCACAATTTTACCATTGAGCGTCCTAAGGTTAAAACAAGTCCTCAATTCTTTATTTTCCTTTTTGGCTACCACAATGGAGGAAAGCCACCACAAAGAACTATCAGTTGACTCAATTACTCCTTAGTTCTGCCAATGAAGTAAGGACTGTGATAAATCTTGACATATGCTAAGAGTCATAACTTCATGCTTTCAAGACCTTTCAAAGGTTTCATGCATTATCATTTTAACCCTGGCTCCAGGAACCACTGGATTAGTAAATTTACAGTATGTCCTTGTAGAATAATGTCAGCAATGGGGGTTGTCATAAAGAGTCATATCAGAGCATAACATTCTTCATAGATGAATGCAACTCATGTTCTTCTTCTGACTCTTCCGCTTTCTTAGCATGGAGTTTCCTTTTCAAGCAGATTTTAGAAAAATGTCCCACTGTACCACACAGATAGCAAATCTTTGTGACCGCTTGACAGAATTTGAAAGAAGCAACATGACGTGTACAACCACAAGGATAACATCCCCAAGATTTGTTCACAGGTACAACCATTTAATTGGTACATTGGTACATGCTTGCCAAATCACTTTTAACTTAGTAGATGGGTTCTTCTGTTTAATTCCGAAGAATTCTCATTTGTTCTTTAGAGGATTCTATGATATTGACAGTCTCTATGGCTTCAATGAGCGTGAGCTTCTTGAACAAAGGTAATTTCTCCTGCATGATAATGCTATGGCCTCTAACGACTAACTCATCTCGTGTTAGTTGAGCAGTAAAGTTTTCACATTCACATGCTGAGGCCAGGATTCTGAGAACTGTAACATACGTTTCAAATGATTCATTAGGATGCTGTTGGCTAGATAAAAAAATAATCTTTCTGCTATAAAACTCTTTTTGTCTCTTAATAGCTTCCTGAATCTCGTCCAGCTCCTCACCCATGACAGGTGTGCAGAAAAGTAGATGCTCAGATAGATGTTGGCCTTTTCTCCCCAAGCAGTCTTCTAAAATGAACTTTTTCCTCTGCTCTGTGACATTGTGCATCAATATCAGTAGACATTAAAAGCCCTAAACCATTCTTTGCATCCCACAGGTGGTTCACCTGGAACATCCACAAATGGTCAAGGTGCCTGTACAGGCTGCTGAGTCAAAATATCAGATGCCATACAGTGCAAGTGCTATAGATACTATTTATGCAAATTGTGAGCTAATTCTGTTGACAGGTCCATCCAGGTTTTCCTAAAAACAAAGATGGAATTAAATGTGTAGGAAGTTGGCTCTGTATACACTATTTCAAAGTAAGGAATAGTATGCACAGAGTCCAAGGGTTACCCTTAGAGGTAAGATAGTGGCAAAAAGAGATAATTCTAATGCTCTATTTTGTGGTAGTGTGGTCGAGCAGTAGGCTTATCAGAGGGTAGTGTTAAGCATTTGTTGTACACACACAGGCAATAAATGAGGAACACACACTCAGAGACAATTCCAGGCCAATAGGTTTTTGTATAGAAAAATATATTTTCTTAGTTTATTTTAAGAACCACAGGTTCAAGATTTACAAACAATACTTTAAATGAAAGGTATTTCACTTAGGACCTTTAGGAACTTTGAATTAGCAAAATAGCATATACAGTTTTCACACAAATGGCAATAAGCTATTTTAAAACTAGACACTGCAATTTTCAACAGTTCCTGGGGGAGGTAAGTGTTTGTTAGTTTTGCAGGTAAGTAAACCACCTACAGGGTTCAAAGTTGGGTCCAAGGTAGCCCACCGTGGGGGGTTCAGAGCAACCCCAAAGTTACCAGACCAGCAGCTCCGGGCCGGTCAGGTGCAGAGGTCAAAGTGGTGCCCAAAACACATAGGCTTCAATGGAGAAGGGGGTGCCCCGGTTCCAGTCTGCCAACAGGTAAGTACCTGCATCTTCGGAGGGCAGACCAGGGGGGTTTTGTAGGGCACCGGGGGGGACACAAGTCAGCACAAAAAGTACACCCTCAGCGGCACGGGGCGGCCGGGTGCAGTGTGCAAAACAGGCGTCGGGTTCGCAATAGGTTTCAATGGGAGACCAAGGGGTCTCTTCAGCGATGCAGGCAGGCAAGGGGGGGCGCTCCTCGGGGTAGCCACCACCTGGGCAAGGGAGAGGGCCACCTGGGGGTCGCTCCTGCACTGGAGGTCGGATCCTTCAGGTCCTGGGGGCTGCGGGTGCAGTGTCTTTACCAGGCGTCGGGTCTTTGAAGCAGGCAGTCGCGGTCAGAGGGAGCCTCGGGATTCCCTCTGCAGGCGTCGCTGTGGGGGCTCAGGGGGGTCAACTCTGGCTACTCACTGTCTTGTAGTCGCCGGGGAGTCCTCCCTGTGGTGTTTGTTCTCCACAAGTCGAGCCGGTGGAGTCGGGTGCAGAGTGCAAAGTCTCCCGCTTCCGGCAGGAAACGTGTGTTGTTTCAAAGTTGCTTCTTTGTTGCAAAGTTGCAGTCTTTGTGGAGCAGAGCCGCTGTCCTCTGGAGTTCTTGGTCCTTCTAGATGCAGGGCAGTCCTCTGAGGCTTCAGAGGTCGCTGGACCCTGTGGAATGCGTCGCTGGAGCAGTGTCTTTAGAAGTGGGGAGACAGGCCGGTACAGCTGGGGCCAAAGCAGTTGGTGTCTCTGTCTTCTCTGCAGGTTTTCAGCTCAGCAGTCCTTCTTCGTCTTAGGTTGCAGGAATCTATCTTGCTGTGTTCTGGGAGCCCCTAAATACTCAATTTAGGGGTGTGTTTAGATCTGGGGGGTTAGTAGCCAATGGCTACTAGCCCTGAGGGTGGCTACACCCTCTTTGTGCCTCCTCCCTGAGGGGAGGAGGGCACATCCCTATCCCTATTGGGGGAATCCTCCATCTGCAAGATGGAGGATTTCTAAAAGTCAGAGTCACCTCAGCTCAGGACACCTTAGGGGTTATCCTGACTGGCCAGTGACTCCTCCTTGTTTTTCTCATTATCTCCTCTGGCCTTGCCGCCAAAAGTGGGGCCGTGGCCGGAGGGGGAGGGCAACTCCAATAGCTGGAGTGCCCTGGGGTGCTGTAACAAAGGGGGTGAGCCTTTGAGACTCACCGCCAGGTGTTACAGTTCCTGCAGGGGGAGGTGAGAAGCACCTCCACCCAATACAGGCTTTGTTACTAGCCACAGAGTGACAAAGGCACTCTCCCCATGTGGCCAGCAACATGTCTGGTGTGTGGCAGGCTGCTAAAACTAGTCATCCCACACTGGTAGTCGGTTAAGGTTTCAGGGGGCACCTATAAGGTGCCCCCTGGGGTGTATGTTACAATAAAATGTACACTGGCATCAGTGTGCATTTATTGTGCTGAGAAGTTTGATACCAAACTTCACAGTTTTCAGTGTAGCCATTATGGTGCTGTGGAGTTCGTGCATGACAGACTCCCAGACCATATACTCTTATGGCTACCATGCACTTACAATGTCTAAGGTTTTGTTTAGACACTGTAGGGGCATAGTGCTCATGCACTTATGCCCTCACCTATGGTATAGTGCACCCTGCCTTAGGGCTGTAAGGCCTGCTAGAGGGGTGACTTTTCTATACCTATAGGCAGTGTGAGGTTGGCATGGCACCCTGAGGGGAGTGCCATGTCGACTTAGTCTTTTTATCCCCACTAGCACACACAATGGTTTGCAGTGTGTCTGTGCTGAGTGAGGGGTCCCCAGGGTGGCATAAGACATGCTGCAGTCCTTAGAGACCTTCCCTGGCATCAGGGCCCTTGGTACCATGGGTACCAGTTACAAGGGACTTACCTGGATGCCAGGGTGTGACAATTGAGTAAACAAAGGTACAGGTTAGGGAAAGAACACTGGTGCTGGGGCCTGGTTAGCAGGCCTCAGCACACTTTCAAATCATAACTTGGCATCAGCAAAGGCAAAAAGTCAGGGGGTAACCATGCCAAGGAGGCATTTCCTTACAAAATGGAACAGTGATAAACACTGTACAGATCAAGTAAATAAAATGCTCAAACGTAGAGAAAAGTGGCACTATGAAGTTTTAAAACAGGGAGTGTGTGAATATGTCCACCAACAACATAAGGAAGGTGTAAAATATGTCCTTGATAAATGATGGTAGGTATTTGCACCAACACATGCCTCCTCTGGGCATCCTTCGCATGTCTGCACATCTGCTTTCTGCACTCACTTGGGTGGGATTGGCCACACCAAGTGACTGGTGGCTTCTAGTCAAAGATTTACTATCAGGAGCCCCACAACAGAGCATAACCCGTAACTAGGTCCACTGAAATCATGCGGCAGGGGAGGGTCAAATTATGCAGCAGAGTTCAGTAAATTACCCGTCAAGAATAGGCAAATTATGCACACATTTTGTGATATTATTACTTCATAATTTTGTCATTTTTAAGCTTGGTAACATAGGTGGTCATTCTGACCTCGGCGGTAAAAGGCGCTTACCGCCGGTCAGAAGACCGCCATAACACCACCGCGGCCACGGTAAACCGCCACGGTCATTCTGACCCGCAACAGCCAAACCGCCAAAAACCCGACATCCACAGAAGGCCGCCACACCAACGGCCAGCGAAAAACTGGCGATGACCAAACCTCCACCGTCACGCCAACAGAAATACGCCCATGCCATTCCGACCCACGAATCCACGCGGCAGTCATTCAACCGCGGTATTCCATTGGCGTTACACACCGCCGCGGTCAAAATACACACCCAGCTCCAAAACACAGCCACATTGGACAATTTGAAATACACACACCTGAAACACATACACACACCACACCCACACATCCAATCAACTATAAAACACACACCCACATCACCCACAAACCCCCACTACTAGAAATTCTGAGAGAAGGCGAGAGAGAGAGAGAGCACAGCTATCGATAACCCCAACACACAGAGGAACACAACATCATCACCCACACTACATCCACGCACAAAACACCACACACCACCACACACACCACACTCATCCCCGCAAACACCACCCCACACCTCATCCACACCACCCCAGGGCACCCCAAAGACACCCCAGGTTCTCAGACGCAGAACTCAGGGTCATGGTGGAGGAAATACTGCGGGTAGAGCCCCAGCTCTTCGGGACACAGGTGCAGCACACCACCATTGCCAGGAAGATGGAGCTATGGCAAAGTATAGTCGACAGGGTCAACGCTGTGGGACAGCATCCCAGAAATAGGGAGGACATCAGAAAGCGGTGGAACGACCTACGGGGGAAGGTGCGTTCAATGGTATCTCGACTCAACATCGCGGTACAGAAGACTGGCGGCGGACCCCCACCTCAACCCCCAGAATTTACAGCATGGGAGGAACAAGTCTTGCACATCCTGCATCCTGAGCGCCTCGCAGGAGTAGGCGGAGGAATGGACTCTGGTAAGTATAATCTCAACTACTTCATCCCCCCCACCCACCAGCATGCCAACCCACACCCCCAGCCTCACCCCCAAACCCCCATCACACATCCTCCTTGCTAATGTCTCACCAGCACAACCCACCCATCCCAACACCAAGCCCTGCATGCCACCACAAACCATGGACACCCATCACCTAAGCATGCCCACTGCACATACCCATCCCCCCCACAAACCACCCTCACAACTTCTCCCCCAAGGGAATGCCAGCACTGGGGTACAAGGGCACCCACACATTGCACGCTATGGCACACACAGAAGCAATAACCATACTCTTATACCCCTGCAGGACCCGAACGCCACCACACCACCCAGGAGGGTCCAGAAATGTCCATCCCACCCCCAGAACAGGCCCCCAGTGATGACAGCAGCTCTGTCGACCTGGACCCAGATGACCAGCCCGGCCCATCGGGGACCTCTGGACAGTCGGTTCCCCTCAGACAGCCACAGGCCACAGCAGACCTACCCCCGTATGGGAACACCAGCACAGCACCCACCCAGCGGGCCCATGCCTCTGTTTCCAGGACAGGTCAATCAGCGGTGTGTCCACCACTACAGGGCACCCAGGTTAACCCACCACCCCAACAACAACAGGGACCTGGGGGCAGTGGTAGTGGGCACACGGTCCAGGGGACAGAGGCCCAGGAACACAGGGGAACTGGGAGGGCTGCTGTTCGACAGAGGGAGGACAGGCCCAGGGAACCCACTCTCCACGAGGCCCTCACCTCCATCATGGGAGCATACCACCACTCGCAGGAGACGATGGCGACGGTCCTGGCCAGGTTCCAGGAGATCCAGGTTCTGCAGGAGGAACAGTACATGGGGTTCCGGGAAGAACTCAGAAACATTAGTTCCGCAATGGGTACCATCGTCGTGGCACTCAACCAGATTGTCACCACATTGCGGGACCATGTGGCACCACAAAGGGCCCCTGTCACTAGCATGGACGAAGAACAGCCGACCACCTCCGCCGGCGCTAGTGGACAGGAGGCCCCTACACAACAACAACGGGCCACCCGAACCCCACCCCCTGCAGAAGGAGAACCACCCCGCAAGCGGGGCCTGAGATCACGTAAGCAGACAGAGTAGGATGTCAAGACCCCCACCAGGAAAGGATACCCCCTGATGTCATCCCACTGTCCCACATGTTCACCCTGTCCAACCTTAAACTGCCCCTGCTCCACCTTCCACAGGCATATGGACAATGCACCTGTGAGACTGAGAGTCTGGACTCTGCCATGGACATTCCTCCACCATCACCCATCACCATTTCCTACCAATTCCCCAATTTTAGCACTTTAATAAACACACTTATTGCACAAAATTCATCTGGAGTCTGCCTGTTTTTTTAAACAAATGTATTAGACATAACCGTTCAAAATTGTCCAGTTACATTGTGATGACAACATACCACTGTCACACAGCTGTAGTCCATGGTGAAACAAAGCAGAGGTCACGCTGTGGGGCCCACATCTCTGAAATTGGAAGGGAAAGTCAAACTCAGTTACCATTCACTGGGGGGAAAGGTCAGACAGTAGAGAGCCAGTAGTCTTAAAGTTAATTTAAAATGCCGGTGTTGAATCTTACCTGTGTGTTACTGAAAATACTGCTGTATTACTGTGTTCCTGTTGTCTGTGTCGTCCTCTTCGTCTTCCTGCTCTTCACTCTCCGCAGGCTCCACAGCTGCCACAACACCAACATCTGGACCATCCTCCTGCAGGAAAGGCACCTGGCGTCGCAAAGCCAGGTTGTGAAGCATACAGCAGGCCACGATGATATGGCACACCTTCTTTGGTGAGTACATTAGGGATCCACCTGTCATATGCAGGCACCTAAACCTGGCCTTCAGGAGGCCGAAGGTCCGCTCGATCACCCTCCTAGTACGCCCATGGGCATCATTGTACCGTTCCTCTGCCCTTGTCCTGGGATTCCTCACTGGGGTCAGTAGCCACGGCAGGTTGGGGTAACCAGAGTCACCTATTAGCCACACACGGTGTCTCTGAAGTTGTTCTGGTCAGCCAAACAGACCACCTGGACATTCATGGAATGATAACTTTTTCTGTTCCTGTACACCTGTTCACTTTCTCTGGGGGGTACCAAAGCCACATGGGTCCCATCAATGGCACCAATGATGTTGGGAATATGTCCAAGGGCATAGAAATCACCCTTCACTGTAGGCAAATCCCCCACCTCAGGGAAAACGATGTGGCTCCGCATGTATTTCATCAGGGCAGACAACACTCTGGACAACACCTTTGAAAACATAGGCTGAGACATCCCAGACGAAATGGCCACTGTTGTTTGAAATGACCCACTTGCCAAAAAATTGAGTAATGACAGAACCTGCACTAAAGGGGGGATCCCTGTGGGTTGGCGGATGGGTGACATCAGGTCTGGCTCCAACTGGGCACACAGTTCCCGTATAGTGGCTCGGTCAAGCCTGTATGTCTGTATACAATGTCTTTCTTCCATTGTCGACAGGTCCACCAGCGGTCTGTACACGGGAACATTCCTCTGTCTCCTCACAAGTCCCAGCAGACAGTGCCTAGGAAGGAGAACAGCGAGCACAGTCAATCAACCCACAGGTACGTTCCCACAGCATGCACAGTACACGATTCTCTATGCAGTGAATGGCTTGTATGAGTGTCGATGCAAGGCCTAGGCATGTGTGACGCATTAGTAATTAAGCCATGTGGGCCCTTGAAATGGCGGCTGCCTGAACTGTGAAGTGCGACAGCGGGATGTGAGGTCAATGCGCTGGTGTGGCACACCGTGGCGGTAGGCGGTCGAAGACCGCGGCGCAAAGCCGCATTGGTTAACATTGAACCCTATGGGTTTCAGGAGCCAATGATGATGTGCGCCGGTGGTCGCGGTACGCACCGCCGCGGTACGCACCGCCGTGGGCGTGACCGCCATTTCCTGTCTGCTTAATCACTCAATACCTGATCATCCACAGGAGAGGACCTATACTGCAAGTGCTGCTGTGAACTCGGTCTGGAAGAGACAATGGCTCAAGCGACTGGGGAAAGGGCCCCTGCCTTCACTTCTGAAGAATTGGACAAACTCGTGGATGGGGTCCTCCCCCAGTATGCGCTACTCTACGGTCCTCCAGACCAACAGGTAAGTCCACTGGGAGCATGCTTTGTGGGCAATGCCTGTGTTGAGTGGGGTGGATGAAAGATGGTGGGGAGGGGAGCGAATGAGGCATGCATCGCACGACAGATGAGAGCATGTGCCATATGGCAAGGTTGGGGAGGGGGGGCCACTCACATTGAGCATGCAGAAAAGTGATGATGTTTCTTTTCCCCCCCTGTACATGTCACATAGGTCAGCGCCCATCAGAAGATCTACATTTGGCGTGCCATCGTCAAGGACGTCCGGGCCCTGGGGGTCCACAACAGACGGGGCACCCACTGCCGAAAGAGGTGGGAGGACATCCGCCGCGGGAGCAGAAAGACCGTGGAGGCTCTGCTGGGGATGGCCTCCCAACCTAGGAGGGGTGCCACACGGCAATTGACCCCCCTGATGTCCCGGATCCTGGTGGTGGCCTACCCCGATTTGGATGGGCGCGTGAGGACATCACAGCAGACACAAGGGGGTGAGTACAAGCACATTCTGCTATATTAGCGCAGAGTGGAGGTGTCTGGGTGGGGGAGGAGGGCTGTGGGTATCTCTAGGCCAGGGCGATTTCTGTAGGCTAGGCCCCTCCGTAAGGCATGGCCCTGTGCCCCCGCCCCCCACCTCTGTAGGGTGCTAAGTACAGCTATCCATGGCCCTGGGTCACCTATGTGTGCATTTGTCGTCCATAGGCTTGTAGGCCAAGTCCCAATAATTGACTAGTGTACACCGAGTGCGCGGCGTAGTGCAGGGGGCTTCTTTGTCTGTCCTCTCCACCAACGGTGTCGCCAATGCATGCACTCAACATGTCTTTATTTCCCGCCGCCCCTTTTTTTTGGTCTTCCTGTTCATGTGTGCATTAGCATCATCAGGCGGAGGAGAAGTGGCATCGGAGCACGAGGGAGCTGCATCTCACATGGCCCCGGAGGGCCATGCAACCGACTCCGAGTTCACCAGTGAGACGGAGGGCGAGGGGAGCTCCACAACGGGGACCCGTGGAGATGTCAGCGACACAGACACGTCCTCGGAAGGTAGCTCCCTTGTGGTGGCGGCAACATCCGTGCCCACCACTACAACAGGTACAGCCGCCACCCAGCGCACCAGCTCCGCCCTCCCAGCAGCCCCTCAGCGTTCGCCCCGTGCCCTCTCGGCCAGGAAGGCGGGCATCTCCTTCGCCCCAGGCACCTCAGGCCCTGCCCCAGTTACCCCTGCTGCCCTCAGAGAGGAGATCATTGACCTCCTCCAGACGCTCATTGTTGGGCAGTCTACCCTTTTGAATGCCATCCAGGGTGTAGAAAGGGAGGTGCACCGGAGCAATGCATACCTGGAGGGCATTCATTCGGGTCAGGCTGCCTATCAGCGATCGTTCAACGCTCTGGCCTCAGCACTGACGGCAGCCATTGTCCCTGTCTCCTGCCTCCCCCCTCCAATTTCCTCATCCCAGTCCCACTCCCCTGTTCCTCTGCCTATCCCAGACACACCTACAGACCAGCCTGCACACACCTCAACACCCAAGGGCAGCTCATCAAGACATAAGCACCACAGATCACACAAGCATTCACACAAGCAACATCCACATGCAGACATGCCAACAGCCACTGCCTCCTCTGTGTCCCCCTCCCCCTCGTCTCCCTCCTCCCTCCCTGTGACGTCTCCACTCACACCTGCATGCACACCACCATCAGCCAGTACGTCCATCACCAGCACACCCACCAGAACACTCCGCACACGTGCAGTCACCACCCCACTGCCATTTACACGTCCCCTGTGTCCTCTCCCAGTGTGTCTGTCACCCCCTCTTCCAAACCACACAAACGCAGGCAGCCACTTACCCAACAGCCATCCACCTCACGACAGCCTCCGTCACAAGCACCTGCACCCAAAGACACCACACTTGACTCTCCTACAACCACATCCTCTCCCTCCACTCCCATTCCCACTGCACCTACCCTTCCCACTGCTCCTAAAAAGTTTTTCCTCTCCAAAATTAACCTCTTTGCATCACCTGACCCACCCCCTCCATCTCGTAAGAGTCCAATCAGCACCTCAGCCACCACAAGCCCTGGACCTACAAGGACCATAGTCCAGGGCTATTGGAGTCCACCAGCTTCTAGGGCAGCAACATCGGCCAGCAGCAAGGGGACAGCCAGCCCAACCCCTGGGAAAAAAACAAAAAAAGGCAAGGGCAGGCGCGAGAGGACAGAGACGGCAGCCCCCAAAGGCACTACCCTGGCACCGTAACCTGGCACATCCACAAAGGGAGGCAAGGGCCCCAGAGAATCGGCGAATGAGGGCAAGGGCAGCACGGCGGACAAGTCCGGCAGCAGGCGAGCTGCCCAGGAGGGCCCCACCAGCCCCATTCCGGGTGTGAAGGAGGACACCCACGTGCCCAGGACTCCAGCACAGGAGGGCCCGCAAGCGAAAGGTCGGATGGCGAGTGAGCGGAAAATATTGGCCGGATCTGGTGCCCTGGGAACACATGACAAGCACCGCTGAACAGGGCCCCGCCGTGACAAGCACCACTGAACAGGGCCCTTCAAGACAAGCACCGCTGAACAGGGCCCCGCCGTGTCAAGCACCGCTGAACAGGGCCCTTCAAGACAAGCACCGCTGAACAGGGCCCCGCCGTGACAAGCACCGCTGAACAGGGCCCCGCCGTGACAAGCACCGCTGAACAGGGCCCGCTGTGACAAGCACCGCTGAACAGGGCACCGCAGTGTCAAGCACCGCTGCACAGGGCCCCGCCGTGACAAGCACCGCTGAACAGGGCCCGCCGTGACAAGCACCGCTGAACAGGGCACCGCCGTGTCAAGCACCGCTGAACAGGGCCCTTCAAGACAAGCACCGCTGAACAGGGCCCCGCCATGACAAGCACCGCTGAACAGGGCCCTTCAAGACAAGCACCGCTGAACAGGGCCCCGCCGTGACAAGCACCGCTGAACAGGGCCCTTCAAGACAAACACCGCTGAACAGGGCCCTTCAAGACAAGCACCGCTGAACAGGGCCCGCCGTGTCAAGCACCGCTGAACAGGGCCCTTCATCTCAAGCACCGCTCCGCTGGGCCCTTCCTCTCAAGCACCGCTCCGCTGGGCCCTTCCTGTCAAGCACCGCTCCGCTGGGCCCTTCCTCTCAAGCACCGCTCCGCTGGGCCCTTCCTCTCAAGCACCGCTCCGCTGGGCCCTTCCTGTCAAGCACCGCTACGCTGGGCGCCGCCGTCTCTGAACTGGCCCACTGGGCCCTTCCTCTCAAGCACCGCTCCGCTGGGCCCTTCCTCTCAAGCACCGCTCCGCTGGGCCCATCCTGTCAAGCACCACTACGCTGGGCACCGCCGTCTCTAAACCGCTCCGCTGGGCCCTTCCTCTCAAGCACCGCTCCGCTGGGCCCTTCCTGTCAAGCACCGCTCAGCTGGGCCCTTCCTGTCAAGCACCGCTCCGCTGGGCCCTTCCTGTCAAGCACCGCTCCGCTGGGCCCTTCCTGTCAAGCACCGCTATGCTGGACACCGCCGTCTCTGCACCGCTCCGCTGGGCCCTTCCTCTCAAGCACCGCTCCGCTGGGCCCTTCCTGTCAAGCACCGCTACGCTGGGCCCTTCCTGTCAAGCACCGCTCCGCTGGGCCTTTCCTGTCAAGCACCGCTCCGCTGGGCCCTTCCTCTCATGCACCGCTCCGCTGGGCCCTTCATCTCAAGCACCGCTCCGCTGGGCCCTTCCTCTCAAGCACAGCTCCGCTGGGCCCTTCCTGTCAAGCACCGCTCCGCTGGGCCCTTCCTGTCAAGCACCGCTACGCTGGGCACCGCCGTCTCTGAACCGCTCCGCTGGGCCCTTCCTCTCAAGCACCGCTCCGCTGGGCCCTTCCTGTCAAGCACCGCTACGCTGGGCACCGCCTTCTCTGAACCGCTCCGCTGGGCCCTTCCTCTCAAGCACCGCTCCACTGGGCCCTTCCTCTCAAGCACCGCTCCGCTGGGCCCTTCCTCTCAAGCACCGCTCCGCTGGGCCCTTCCTGTCAAGCACCGCTCCGCTGGGCCCTTCCTGTCAAGCACCGCTACGCTGGGCACCGCCGTCTCTGAACCGCTCCGCTGGGCCCTTCCTCTCAAGCACCGCTCCGCTGGGCCCTTCCTGTCAAGCACCGCTACGCTGGGCACCGCCTTCTCTGAACCGCTCCGCTGGGCCCTTCCTCTCAAGCACCGCTCCACTGGGCCCTTCCTCTCAAGCACCGCTCCGCTGGGCCCTTCCTCTCAAGCACCGCTCCGCTGGGCCCTTCCTGTCAAGCACCGCTACGCTGGGCACCGCCGTCTCTGAACCGCTCCACTGGGCCCTTCCTCTCAAGCACTGCTCCGCTGGGCCCTTCCTCTCAAGCACTGCTCCGCTGGGCCCTTCCGGTCAAGCACCGCTACGCTGGGCCCTTCCTGTCAAGCACTGCTCCGCTGGGCCCTTCCTCTCAAGCACCGATCCGCTGGGCCCTTCATCTCAAGCACCGCTCCGCTGGGCCCTTCCTCTCAAGCACCGCTACGCTGGGCCCTTCCTCTCAAGCACCGCTACGCTGGGCACAATGCCTCCTCCTGAACCAGTGGAGTCTGTAATCCACTTGATGGACTGTGGCTTTGCACTCCCCAGGATGGTACAGTGTGCAATCCACCCAGTGTAGAGACTTGTGAGACTGTGGCTTTGCACTCCCCAGGATGGTACAGTGGGCAATCCACCCAGTGTAGAGACTTGTGAGACTGTGGCTTTGCACTCCCCAAAATGGTACAGTGGGCATGGAGGCCCCTTGTGGATCTGGCGTTGTGGACTCATCTGGCTGAGGTGCCCCCCCTTCCCTTCCCCCTGAGGTGCCTGTAGTTTTACTATCTGATGCCCCTGCAGTGTTCTCTCCAATGGAATCGGGTCTCGGGTGTGGGCTTTGCCCATGTGTTTAGGCCCATTGGCCCACGAACAATGGCTGATAGCCAATATGGGCCGGACTTTTGACCTATGTATATATTGTTCATGATGTAATATATTTTATTTATATATTTCATATTTCACTTAACTTCAGATATGCTATAATATACTTCAATTTTAATGATCATTTTATTTTGTCTTTGCATTCTTCCGGGGGGTTTGGGGGGTGTCACTCTGAGTTGTTGCTCTGCATTGATGTGTGTGTTGTAGTGGGTGAGGGTGGGGGTGGGTGTGTCGCGTATGTGTGTGCCCGTAATTTTTACCCTCCCCTGTGTCGTAGGTGCAGTACTCACCGTTGTCGTCTGCGCCAGCGTTCGTGCTCCTGGTAGAGGAGCAGGAAGACAATGGCTGGGAGGATGTGTAGTTCCGGTTCCCTGCTGTCCAGATTCCTCGTGGAGTGTATAGAGGTGAGCGTTTTCCGTTTGAAAAGTCTGTTTCCGCCGTGTTTTTATCGGCGGGGCAACCGCCCCGGAAAAGGTGGCGGATTGGTGGGTCATGATAGGGTGGGCGGTACATTGTCTCCCGCCTGGCTGTTGGCGGTGACCGCCGCGCTATTTGTTTGTCCCGTCGTGGCGGTCGGAGTGTTAAAGTGGCGGGCTGTGTTGGCGGTTCCCGCCAGGGTCGGAATTCCATTTTTTTTACTGCCAGCCTGTTGGCGGGTTGGCCGCCGCTTTAACGCCGACCGCCAGGGTCAGAATGACCCCCACAGTCTGGGAATTATTTGTAGCTAATTAGTACCAGGTTAACACCCACATATAGCAATAAGTTACAGAAAGGTGACCAGTCAACCTTTGCATAGAAACTTCCATGGTGTGCCAAGAAGTTTTTAACTGTTTGCACCAGAAACAATTTATTTTTCTTGTAAAAATCTGCAGATTATGAGGCAAATGATGGATTATGTGGCAAGTGCAGCAACTCTACAATTAAGCGAAAATTGCCGCACAATTGCATAATTCCAGTGGCCCTGGTGGTAACTCGGCGGAGCTACTACACTCTCCCATTGTATGAGTAGCGTGCTACCCATCTACGAAGCGCTTCAACTCTTCATCAGGGCCATGAAACAGGGGGCTGATTTAAGAGCCCCTAGTGCCTCCTTGCGCCACATTAGCGTCATTTAGTTTACGCTAATGTGGCGCAATGCGGCCAAAGTCACAGTGCCAAATTTACAAAGTGGGGCAATGCATGCATTGCCCCCCTTTGTAACCCTTTGTGCCACATTGTGCCTGCGCCTGGAATAATGTATGCAGAGGGAGTGCTTCCCCATTAGAGGGGCCAAAAAAATTGGCGCAAAAAATTCTAAGGCCCAGATTTAAAAGGGACTAGCGACATCTAATGACACATTAGCGTCACTTTTATTATGCTAATGTGGCGTTAGATGGGCAAAACTCTGCGCAATATTTACCAAGTGGAGCAATGCATGCATTGTGCCACTTTGTAACCCCTTGCACCACATTATGCCTGCGCCATGCATAATGTATGCAAAGGGGGCATTCCCCTGGTAAGGGGGCCAAGAAAATGGCCCAAAGAAAGAGATTTCTTCGTGTTATTTTTTTCCTGCATTTTTAACGCATGCTCAGAGCAGGCGTTAACAGGGGGCACGCCATTATTTATAATGGGCCCCTTAGTACATTTCAAGGTTAGCGTCGAAATGTGGGCGCTAACCCTGAGCAGTACATCAATAGCGTCATATATTCTGATGCTATTGTCCCCCACCCTGCGCCATGGTGCGCTGTATTTGAAATAGGGCGCACACATGGTGGCGGTAGGGGGGCGCTAAGAGGCGCTGGGAAAGTGGCACTGTACTGAGTGCAGCACCAGTTTTCTTAAATCTGTCCCTAAGAGATTTATTTGAGTCATTTTTTGGTCACTTTTAACACTAAAGGATGCAGCTCAATTGGCTTTGCAGAGTTAGCGTCAACATTTTTTACGCTAATCCTTCAAAGTTCTGAACTAGTGTCAAAAGATTTGCCACTAGTTCCCTGACTACCGCCATGGGGTGCCGTATTTAGACACAGCGCACACATGGTGGTGTAAGGGGGGCGCTAAGGGCACCGGGTGCAGCGCCACTTTTCTTAAATCTGGCCCAGAGTTTACAAGCAATGCCAAGAGTGAGGGCCTGCAGTCAGTCGCTGCTCATAGAAGCCCTCCTACGACCCGATCACCCCTTCTTCCTTGCTGGAGCTTCTATGCACTATCTGCCTCCTTACAAACGCAGGCACACCGACTATGGAGCGTTTGTAAAATGCCAAGAAACTGCAGCAGGCTTTGCCAATGCCCGAGATCTGGGGGGACCCAGGCGTCTGAGCTTGCCACAGACCTGTTATCCCCACCTCTGGCTTCGAGTATCCTACTTAGAACCGTCTCATACATGCCAACATTTTAGAACAGGAAAGTGGGAGCTTTTTGAAAACAAAGTCGGGAGAATGTATTTTGCCCATTGACTTGTTTTGAAGGAGATGTAATTTCAGGAGGGAGGCGGGTAAAATAAACCCGTATTTGGCTTCTAAACTCGGGAGTCTCCCGCCTGAGTCGGGTCCACTGGCATCATGTATGCAGTGCCCACTCCCTTCCAGGCGGCTTGTGCCTTTTCCCAGATTGGGGTGCGGGTCTTCGACACTTGCTGCCCGCAGTCACCGATCTGTGTCGGGGGCTGGCGGGGCTCCTTGGCGCCGGCTCTTGATTTCCCCGTCCCCGGGGCCTGTTAATGAGGCGAGCGGTGTTCCTGCAACGCCCAGGACTGGGAACACGCCGCGCCCAGCGTGGACTGGCACTGCCAGGTAAAGTGCAGGGGGGTCAGTGCAGGTGAAGCGAGAGCAGCCTCGTCCCTGCCCCTCCGGCCTTGGGTAACCTCACACACCCCTCCCTTGGAGACAGCACCAAGCACTAGGCCCAGGCTCAGCGCCCACTACAATAGTTTAAGGAACCAGGGAGCGACTGGTACCCCAGCTGGGGCATGTCTCAGCTCCTAGAAGGAGGGCCTGGCTTCCTGCCTCAACTATGTGCATGAAAAGCAGTCAGTCAGAGGAGGCAGGGCCTGGGGGAACAGGGAGCCCCAAACAATGCTCAGTGGGCGAAAGAAAATAGCGTTCATATCCAGGCGAAAGCTCGGGGGGGGGCGGTGCTGGGCTGTCGGTGAGCTTCGAGAGTCCATCCATCATCTAGGGATGGGCGATAAACTCTGCTCCTTCAGAAGTGTGCAGACTTTTGGCCTCTTGGCATTACGCATGTAACAAGGAGTTCTGCCCCAATTCTGCCAACCTATGCGTGGGGAAGTTTCTTCTTGAGTGCAGATTGCCAACGGTAAGTTGGCAAGTATGAGTGAGAAATGGCACCCCTAGCGTGATTTTTGGGTGCTAGAAGCGCACGTAGGGAGATTTTCTCAATGCGGGCAGTCATAGGTGGTCTACTCGAGGAGCAGTAAAATAACTCGAGCAGTGGTGCCCTCTGGCATGCTGCATGGTGCTGTTCGCGCTAATTTCTCAGCGTGGAACAAGCTAAAAGTCAGTGCAATGTACCAATTTCTGACCGTTTGAGGAACTCCGCAGAATTTTGCAGAGTTTTTAAGTAATTCCGCGGAATGCTGCAGAGTGAAACTTCACGAGTTCCACCCATAGAGGAAACAATGGATATCATTGACGTTTGTTATCCCAACCTTTGCCACCCAGTCCCAGGTGTCATAAAATCTGAGACAGGAACAGAAAAAGTACAGAGCGCTTAGAAGTATAGGTGCTTCTCTTTCAATGCATTGCCCTTCATTTAGCCCTTCAGCAGCAAAGAGACGCATTGTTGAAGTGTGAGAGACGGCCTCTTTTTGCATGGTTAGCCCCCACTTTTTGCCTGATGTTGATGTGGCCTAAAAGTTGTAGTGCCCAGGATCCCTGCCAGAGCTCTTTCCCTAAATCTGTTGTGATACTTGGCACAATTGGATACACTCTTACCTATCACTGTAAGACCCTAGTAAAAGGGTACCCCAGAACCCAGGGCATGGGATAGTAGGAGTAGGCCCCTGAGGACAGCAGCACTGATTGTGCCACCCTCTAGTGCCCTGCACCCAGATACACCCAGCAGGGCCATTGCAGGCGGAGTGTACTGGAGCAAACCTAAAAAGACAAACTCGACATGGCACACTCCCCTGTCTACCCTACACTGCATATGTTATGAGTAAGTCGCCCCTCTAGCAGGCCTTCCAGCACCAAGGCAGGGTGCACCATACTATATGTGAAAACATAGTTGCATGAGCAATATGCCCCCACTGTGTCCTTGAGAACCGTGGGACCTAGTGAGTGAACAGAGCAGCCATTTTAAGTACATGTACTGGACACTGGTCAAACATGGGTTTCCGAGCTACATGATGGCCACTCTGCACTCTGGGTTGTTTGGTATCAAACAACTCAGAATGTTAAATTCAAACTGGTACCAGTATTGGATTTAACCCTAAATGTACCCAAGGGTCACCTTAGAGGAGCCCTCTGCAAAAGCTAACCTAACTGGCATAGTTGCTGACTGCCTGCCACTTCCAGACAGAGGGCCTTCTGCACCAGAAAATGCTCCAAGATCCCTCCTAGCTGCACCAGAGTCCCGACAATCGCCACTACGGAGGAGCTGACCACTGGACCAACCTCAGAAGACCCGAGGACCTCCAGGCTTTGCAAAAAGCCTGAGATCTCCCTCCTAAGTGGAGGCACCACTCAAAAAAACAAAGAAACCTGTAAGGAACCAGCAAACCAGTGAGGCACACTTCACCGACTGGACGATATCTTCACAACCAGAAGTTGCAGCCTGACCCGATGATACCCCAACAACAGCCCGGATGAGACCTGCAAGTGTGCCAACTTTGGTAGCACAGCACCCTCCCATGGCCGAGTTGGCCATTACCATCTGATGTCACTTCTCCTACTCATGGCATTTTGGCGAATGCCTGATTACTTACTAGTACTCTTCATTTTCTATATGCAAGGTGTACCATTCAGGTGTAAAACCTCTCCCCTCTTAACCTTCCTGAACTGAGAGCGCTCCATTCCATTGAGACCTTCATTGCATGGCACTGAAGTCAATTACCTCTATCCTAGACCCAGTCATTACCCATGAGGAATGTCATCCAATCGTAGGACAGGAAACAAAAGTGGAAATGCGGATTAATCCCCACCATTCTCATCTGGGTGCTATAAGAGAGTAACATTCCTCTGGCACTTTCTGTTGGTTTCCTGTCACCCTGATTACGATTCTTCCAAAGGCCTTTATCTGCTTTGGTACACCTCAAGGTTAACGACTGGGTCGAGGATGTGGGTCGTAGAGGTAATGCCCTGATTACTTACCGGTAATCTTCATTACTCTTAGTCATTCTTGCCCTGCATACAGTCCTTCCACCCACCATTTCTGGTACCCAGGCCTTTGACAACATTCTTTGGACTACAGGAAATGCTGGTGGGGTGCCACTCTCTTATAGCACCCAAATGAAGGGGGTAGGGAGTGATTAGGATTTATTGTGTGTTGTGTTCCTGCCAAGGTTTGGGTGTTGACAGTAATAATGCAGAGAGAACCTGGGATAGAGTGGTAAAAGACCATGGGTTGAGGTGGTAGGCTAGCCCAAGAGGTGATATACAGACTTCCCATTGGTTAAGGCAGTGATTATAAAGTGTGGCTGAGAATGCACCCCTTCATCTGCCCTATACAGCTGTCTGCTTCCTGTAACCTCTGGATTACCCTCTACTCAGCACCAAAACAACATGGGAGAGGAAACCATGGCCATCCAGCACAACTGTGCACTCAGAGTTAAAGACTTCTAACTGGTCCCAGCTCCAGCTGTCTATGTGCTACTGCATCGCTCTTGCTCCTGTCTTCTCCTTGCTTTTTTCCCTGCTTAAGTCTCCTTGCTTTTCCCTTGTTCTCACTGCTTTCTCCTTGCTCCCCCCAGTTTTTGTGTGCCTTCTCATTGCTTTTCTCTCATTTTCACTGCTTTCTTGTTGCCTTTCTGCCATTTTTTGTGTGCCTTCTCTTTGCTTTTACCTCTTTTTTGTCTGCCTTCTCCTTACTTTTCCCTCGTTTTCATTGCTTTCTCCTTGCTTTTCCCTCTTTTTTTGTGTGCTTTGTCCTTGCTTTTCCCTCATTTTCACTGCTTTTTCCTTGCTTTCCCCCTGTTTTTTTTGTGTGCCTTCTCCTTACTTTTCTCTCATTTTCACTGCATTCTCCTTGCTTTTCCGTTGCCGCTCCTGCATGCTGCCTGTTATTTCCCGCCTAGCACTGCCCACCACCTGTCAGTGACCCTCCCTCCTCCCAGGACCCACTTAATGGAGGCGGCATTGCGAGCCCATTGAGCAGGTCCCAGGCCCAGCTCTCCCTGTGCTGCTGGATCGCTCTTGCTCCTGTCTCCTCCTTGCTCTTTCAGCACCATGAGACTGTCACTAGTGATTTGCTGTACTTTTGAAATCCTTGATTGATCATAAATCCTTAATTGAGACATGTTGCACCGCAGTGCAAAACAGGATGTTCTTCTAATGCAAGACTGATAGTAAATTTAAGAGTTTGGTGGCTTAATCAGGGTAACACAGACAATTGTTTTTCTGTTACTGAGATTCAAAAACTGAAAAATGTAACAAATACATTAGTAGCCATCTTAGGATTTTGCAAGAGTAGATCAGGTAATGAAGCTACAATTCTCCGTATGTGAGTGCCGATCACGAAGCAGATCAACAATTGAAATTCAACACAGGGTGGCAGCAGTCCACAAATTAAAGAAAGGTGCAGAAAGATTCATAGCAGAAGCACAGCTTTTCTGTTGCTGAGACTGAACAATTGGAAAAGTGATAGAGTACACACATTAGTAGTCATGTTAGCAGTGTTAACATTATTAGCTGTGTGTACGTCACGATCAGTGAAATGAAAAAGATAAAAAACTGATATCCAAAAAGGAACATAAAAAGTGGAAGGCTTACTTGAAAAAAAATAACCTACTCTAAGGTTTATCAATTTCATTTGTCAACAACCTTTTTATTTTGTATTTTCATGCAGATGTTTTTGCACAGACTCACAACAGTATTTTCATTAATAGTAAGGGCTAACAAGGTTTGTTGGTAGTTCATGGCACACCTTATGTTGTTCCTCAAAAGCACTGCACCCCATGCATTGCAATTACAGCATTTTACAAAGATGCTGATTGATAACAGCGACCAGCCAATAGCTTAAGGCAAGAGATGTATACTCCTCTGAGGCCCACAACATGTGTAGTTCAGACAGCAGTAATGACAAAAGTGGAAGCAGGCAGCTACTTTCAAAGCAGGCCTTAAAACACTTCAGATTGGTAGGGGTCAGAGTGTGCAAGATGTGGGTAAACTGCCCGCTACTCAAATGCAGAGGAGGCATGGGCATTATTATTGCAACAGGTGCAATGCACCTCGACCCAAGGTTTTCCACCAAGACTATTATGGTTGTCTTTTACTACACAGCAAAGTAGTAGTAGGTCACTTTTCCTTGCCTACAATAAGACCCTTCTCAAACCTGATATATGAAAAGCACGTTGATATTTACAACAGCCCACAACAATTTTAATAAGCATTCCAACAGTGAAGGTTCCAGAAGCCCCTTTTGCAGATTCCTAGATCTTGCCAAGTGATCTCTTATAGAACAGGTTACATTAAGCTGCTTTGATGTTTTGTTTGCGCTCTCACAGCTATAGCGCCCGCCATCGTCAGTCTACATCAGTATAACAGAGGAGGGCTTGAGATTGTTAGAAACATGCTGCACTGAACTTGTACTTGCCAACCCTCCTGCTGCCAGTTACATACGTTTGCTTTATGTATATAAAGTAAACAATCCACCTCACCTGGCAATCATTTGACCAAATCAGCAATTTGCTTAATGATTACTCAACATGACTTGTTTGTATTGTATTGTATTGTCTTGTATTGTATAGTATTTTATTTTATTGTAATATATTGTTTTTTATTGTATTGTACTGTTTTGTATTGTATTGAATTGTATTGTATTGTACTGTATTGTATTATATTATATTGTAATATATTGTATTGCATCGTACTGTAATATATAGTATTATACTGTATTGTAACGTACTATACTCTATTGGATTGTACTCTATTGTATTGTTTGTACTCTATGTTATTGTATAGTATTGTATTGTATTGTATTGTATTGTAATGCATTGTATTATGTTGTACTTTACTGTATTGTATTGTATTGGACTGTATTGTTGTGTACTATATTGTATTATACTGCATTGTATTGTATTGTATTGTAACATATTGTATTCTATTGTACTCTATTCTATTGTTTAAACTCTATGGTATTGTGATATAATTTTATTGTACTGTATTGTACTGTATTTTACTTTATTGTATTGTACTCTGCTGTATGGTTTACACTCTATAGTATTTTATTGTATTGTATTGTACTGCACTATACTGTACTGTATTGTATTATATGGTATGTATTGTATTATATTGTACTATACTGTACTGCATTGTATTGTATGTATTGTATTGCACTGTACTGTACTGTATTGTACTGTATGTATTGTATTGTACTGTATCGTATTATACTGTGTGTATTGTATTATATTGACTATACTGTACTGCATTGTGTTGTACTGTATGTATTGTATTGTACTGAACTATACTATATTGTTTTGTTTTGTATTGTATTGCAGTGTATGTATTGTATTCTATAGTATTGTACTGTACTGTACTATACTGTATTGCACTGTATGTATTGTATTATATTGTACTGAACTGTACTGTATTGTATTATATTGTATTGTACTGTTTGCACTCTAGTATATTGTATTGTGATATATTTTATTATACTGTATTCTATTTTACTTATTGTATTGTACTCTGTTGTATTGTACTGTATTGCATTGTATTGTATTGTACTGTACTTTATTGTACTGTATTGTATTATATTGCATTGCACTGTACTGTAACATATTGTATTGTATTATACTCTATTGTATTGTTTGCACTCCATTGTATTGTATTATAATATATTTTATTGTACTGTATTGTATTGTATTTTACTTTATTGTATTGTACTCTGTTGTATTGTTTATACTCTATTATATTGCATTTTATTTAATGATATTGTATTGTACTGTACTATATTATACTGTACTGTATTCTATTGTACTGTACTGTCTGTATTGTATTGTACTGTACTGTACTATACTGTATGTACTGTATTGTACTGTACTGTATTATACTGTACTGTATTGTATTGTACTGTATGTATTGTATTGTATTGTACTGAACTGTACTGTATTATTTTGTATTGTACTGTATGTATTGTATTGTATTGTATTGTACTGTACTATATTGTAGTGTATTGTATTGTACTGAACTATACTGTATTGATTTGTATTGCACTGTATGTATTGTATTGTATTGTACTGAACTGTACTGTGACATATTGTATTGTATTTTAATATATTTTATTGTACTGGATTGTATTGTATTTTACTTTATTGTATTGTACTATGTTGTATTGTTTATACGCTATTGTATTGCATTTCATTTTATTGTATTGCATTGTACTGTACTGTACTGCACTGTATTGTATTGTACTGTATGTATTGTATTGTACTGAACTGTACTGTATTGTTGTGTATTGTACTGTATGTATTGTATTGTACTGAACTATACTCTATTGTATTGTGCTGTATTGTATTGTATTGCATTGCATTGTACTGTAAGCACTATTGTATAGTGCTTAGGCAAGAGCTGCTGTAGGAACAAGAAAACCGCAGGCCAGCGGAGTAGAAAGGAAATCAGCTTTATTGCCTCTCAGTCATCATCATGGCCCTCAGCTGAGCAGTTCTCACCACTGACCGGAAGTCCTTCAACATTCTAAGGGCCAGTCCAACACTACTAAAAGAGGGGGTGAAGGGGTGAACGCAACCAAGGTGGAAGGGGCAGGTAAGGTAATGTGAAGGATAGACATGCAGTGAAAAGATGAAATGGAAACAGAAGGAGGATCAAAACACAACACCAGCCTTCTAGACTTTGTGCACCATTCATTAGAAAAGTGGTAGGGCAGTGGAAGAGGAGTAGGAGAAGCATAAGAACAGTAGGAATGGAGCACAAACACTGTAGATAGACGGATTGATAGAGGTAAAGTAGATAGGTAGGCAACTTGTAGAGTTTTACACCCTCTCATGTAGAATCAAGAGCAGGAATGTGCTTGAAGAACAAACAGAGTCCACTAGGCTCCTGTCTAGGGGCTCATGGTCCACCTGTGAAGACCCCTGTTGTAATCTACTTTCATCTTACATGCAGAATATTTGTAGATTCCAGATCCTGTGACCCAGTTCATGTTTGCTTTAAGAATGACTGCCTTTGAATAAACTGGACATCCTGCATCCACTTCTCCTCTGGTGCTCCTCAGGACTTGGCACAAACAAAGTTTCTTACCTGCTGGATTTCAGCATCATGTGACGTGACACATGTGGGTGAACTATCCCATCCAATCAACCACATCTTCCAATCTAATCATAGCTCCTCTCCAACCCCATCCTCTCACCATACCAAACAGTTGGGTCTCTTGCTCCACTCCTGTAGGAAAATGCCCTTGTTGGCATGGTTACCTCCCACCTTTTGCCTAATATTGTTGCCAACTTTGATTGAGAGTGTGCTGGGATCCTGCTAACCCGGCCCCAGCACCAGTGTTCTTTCCCAAAATCTGTACCTTTGTTTCCACAATCGGTACACCCTTGGCACACAGTTAAGTCCCTTGTAAAAAGTACCCATGGTACCAAGGGCCTTGTGGCCAGGGAAGGTCCCCAAGAGCTGCAGCATGTATTACGCTACCCTGGGGGACCCCTCACCAAGCACATGCATACTGCCCTTTCAGCTTGTGTGTGCTGATGGGGAGAAAAAGGCAAAGTCTTCATAACACCTCCCTCAAGGTGCCATGCCCACAAACCACTGCCTGTGGCATAGGTAAGTCACTCCTCTAGCAGGCCTTACAGCCCTAAGGCAGGGTGCACTATACCACAGGTGAGGGCATAGCTGCATGAGCAATATGCCCACCAGTGTCTAAGTCCATTTTCAAACATTATAGGTGCAGTGTAGCCATATTGAGTATATGGTCTGGGAGTTTGTCGTTACGAACTCCACAGCTCCATAATGGCTTCACTGAATACTGGGAAGTTTAGTATCAAACCTCTCAGCACAATAAACCCACACTGATGCCAATGTGGGATTTATTGGAAAATGCACCCAGAGGGCATCTTAGAGATGCCCCCTGTATGTTAGCCAAACTGCTAGTGTAGGACTGACTGGTCTGTGCCAGCCTGCCACTTCCAGATGAGTTTCTGACCACATGGGGTGGGAGCCTTTGTGCTCTCTGTGGCCAGAATCAAAGCCTGCCCTGGGTGGAGGTGCTTCACACCTCCCCCCTGCAGGAACTGTAATAACTGGCGGTGAGCCTCAAAGGCTCAAGCCTCTTGTTACAGTGCCCAAGGGTACCCCAGCTAGTGGCACTCCCCCAGACAAAGCCCCAGTGGCACCCCCCCAGACAAAGCCCCACTTTTGGCAGCAAGACCAGTGGGATAATTAGAGAAAGCAGGATCTAGTGACTTCTGGCCTATCTCCCTGCTCCCCTTCCCGGCAAAAGTCATTGAGAAGGCTGTCAACAGACAACTAAACCGGTTCCTTGAGGAGAACCGCACCCTGGACCCTTCCCAATCCAGATTCGGCCGCAACCACAGCACCGAAACCGCCCTCATCACCGCCACCGACGACATCAGAACCATACTGTACAGTGGCAAAACCACACCCCTCATTCTCCTGGACCTCTCGGCTGCGTTCAACACCATCTGCCACCACACCCTACGCTCACGCCTCAGCAATGCTGGAATCCACAACAGAGCCCTGGACTGGGTCACCTCCTTTCTCACCAGCAGAACCCAGAGAGTCCGCCTCCCCCCATTCCACTCGGAGGCCACCAAAATCATCTGCGGCGTACCCTAGGGTTCGTCCCTCAGCCCGACCCCCTTCAAAGTATACATGGCCCGCTTGCTAATATCGACCAATCCAACATCCTCAATATCATCTTATACACCGACGACATCCAGCTGATCCTCTCCCTCACCAAGGACTCCACTAAGACCTACCTCCACGAAGGAATGAAGGCCATCGCCGAATGGATGAAGAGCAGCTGCCTCAACCTCAATTCCGACAAGACAGAAGTCCTCATCTTCAGCTCCACCCCTTCTGCATGGGATGACTCCTGTTGGCCTGCCACTCTCCGAACCACTCTGACTCCCACAGACCACGCATGCAACCTAGGATTCATCTTGGACCCCTCACTATCCATGACCCAGCAAGTCAACGCCATCTCCTCCTCCTGCTTCAACACCCTCCACATGCTCCAAAAGATCTACAAATGGATACCCACTGAAACCAGAAGAACATTCACTCAAGCCCTTGTAAGGAGCAAGCTAGACTACGGCAGTGCCCTCTACGTAGGAACCACGGCCAAACTCCAGAAGAGGCCGCAACGCATCCAGAACGCCTCCGCACGCCTCATCCTGGACATCCCCCGCCACTGCCAGAGAGACCACCTGGAAAACATGCACTGGCTCCCAGTCAACAAGAGAATCACCTTCAAACTCCTCACCCACGCTCACAAAGCTCTTCACATCACCGGACCAGAATACCTGAATAGACGACTCTCCTTCTACACCCCGATCCGTCATCCCCGCTCTGCCGACCTCACCCTCACAACCGTCCTACACGTCCGCAGAACAACAACCGGCGGTATATCATTCTCGCACCTCGCCGCCAAAACGTGGAACCAATAGGGTTAGGTTTGTTTCCCCCTCTCCAAAGGGAGTGGACACAAGGAGGGTGGTCCTTCCTCGGGGACAGTAGCCATTGGCTACTGTCCTCTGACCCCTGTGACGCCCCTAAATTCAGGATTTAAGGGCTCCCCTGAACCCAAGTCATCAGATTCCTGGTGACCTCACAAAAAAGAAGAAGGACTGCTAAGCTGAACTCCCAGCAGAGAAGAAGGAAGATGCAAACTGACTTGGCCCCAACTCTACCGGCCTGTAGAGAACCTGCAACAAGAAAGGGATGCATCCTGCTGGACCAGCGACCTCCACCAAGCTCCAGAGGACTGCCCTGCATCACAAAGGACCGAGAACTCCTGTGGACAGCTGCCCTGTCCAAGATGAAACTACAACTAAGGACTCCAAAGCCTCCCCGGATCAGTGAGCCCTGATCACTCTGCACTTGATGCCAACAGCCTGCGTCCAGGTGGCCCAAACAGTTAGAGAGGATCCCCAGGTGATTCTGAGCAAGTGCCTACCCTGGGCTGACCTCTCCTGCCCCTCACGACGATGCCTGCATTGTGAATCCAGATGACCCTCCTGACCGCAAAAGCTCTGGAAGAAGATATCCAACGCCAATCAAAGACTTAATATACTGCACCACATCCTTTCTTTTTTCCACCTGTTCAAGTCAGGACCCACCTCTGCGTATAGCTCTGCTAACCATAAACTGGGTCCAGGCTAGTCTATGTACTATCCTGTTTGAAATTAATTCTCAATCACGTGCAAGACCCTCACTCTCTTAGAAACAACTCTCTTGATGTGTGACAGCCTTCCACAGTTCTGCTCCTGTCGCCAGCTGTAGGAGGCTGGACTGGCTTGTAGTGAGTACCAAGGGGTACTTGCACCTTGCACCAGGCCCAGTTATCCCTTATTAGTGTATAGGGTGTCTAGCAGCTTAGGCTGATAGATAATGGTAGCTTAGCAGAGCAGCTTAGGCTGAACTAGGAGACGTGTGAAGCTACTACAGTACCACTTAGTGTCATATGCACAATATCATAAGAAAACACAATACAAAGTTATACTAAAAATAAAGGTACTTTATTTTTATGACAATATGCCAAAGTATCTTAGGTGTGTACCCTCAGTGAGAGGATAGGAAATATACACAAGATATATATACACAATAGCAAAAATATGCAGTATAGTCTTAGAAAACAGTGCAAACAATGTATAGTTACAATAGGATGCAATGGGGAAACATAGGGATAGGGGCAACACAAACCATATACTCCAAAAGTGGAATGCGAACCACGAATGGACCCCAAACCTATGTGACCTTGTAGAGGGTCGCTGGGACTATTAGAAAATAGTGAGAGTTAGAAAAATAACCCTCCCCAAGACCCTGAAAAGTGAGTGCAAAGTGCACTAAAGTTCCCCTAAGGACAAAAGAGTCGTGTTAGAGGAATAATGCAGGAAAGACACAAACCAGCAATGCAACAACTGTGGATTTCCAATCTAGAGTACCTGTGGAACAAGGGGACCAAGTCCAAAAGTCACAAGCAAGTCGGAGATGGGCAGATGCCCAGGAAATGCCAGCTGCGGGTGCAAAGAAGCTTCGACTGGACAGAAGAAGCTGAGGTTTCTGTGGGAACAAAAAGGGATAGAGACTTCCCCTTTGGTGGACGGATCCCTCTCGCTTTGGAGAGTCGTGCAGAAGTGTTTTCCCGCCAGAAGGATGCCAACAAGCCTTGCTACACGCAAATCGTGCGTTTGGCGTTTTTGGACGCTGCTGGGGCCCAGGAGGGACCAGGAGGTCGCAAATTAGACCGGCAGAGAGAGGGGATGTCGAGCAAGACAAAGAGCCCTCACTGAAGCAGGTAGCACCCGGAAAAGTGCCAGAAACAGGCACTACGAAGATGCGTGAAACGGTGCTCACCGAAGTTGCACAAAGGAGTCCCACGTCGCCGGAGACCAACTTAGAAAGTCGTGCAATGCAGGTTAGAGTGCCGTGGACCCAGGCTTGGCTGTGCACAAAGGATTTCCGCCGGAAGTGCACAGGGGCCGGAGTAGCTGCAAAGTCGCGGTTCCCAGCAATGCAGCCCAGCGAGGTGAGGCAAGGACTTACCTCCACCAAACTTGGGCTGAAGAGTCACTGGACTGTGGGGGTCACTTGGACAGTGTCGCTGGATTCGAGGGACCTCGCTCGTTGTGCTGACAGGAGACCCAAGGGACCGGTAATGCAGCTTTTTGGTGCCTGCGGTTGCAGGGGGAAGATTCCGTCGACCCACAGGAGATTTCTTCGGAGCTTCTGGTGCAGAGAGGAGGCAGACTACCCCCACAGCATGCACAAGCAGGAAAACAGTCGAGAAGGCGGCAGGATCAGCGTTACAGAGTTGCAGTAGTCGTCTTTGCTACTATGTTGCAGGTTTGCAGGCTTCAAGCGGTCAGCGGTCGTTTCCTTATCAGAAGGTGAAGAGAGAGATGCAGAGGAACTCGGCTGAGCTCATGCATTCGTTATCTACAGTTTCCCCAGAGACAGAGACCCTAAATAGCCAGAAAAGAGGGTTTGGCTACCTAGGAGAGAGGATAGGCTACTAACACCTGAAGGAGCCTATCAGCAGGAGTCTCTGACGTCACCTGGTGGCACTGGCCACTCAGAGCAGTCCAGTGTGCCAGCAGCACCTCTGTTTCCAAGATGGCAGAGGTCTGGAGCACACTGGAGGAGCTCTGGACACCTCCCAGGGGAGGTGCAGGTCAGGGGAGTGGTCACTCCCCTTTCCTTTGTCCAGTTTCGCGCCAGAGCAGGGGCTAAGGGGTCCCTGAACCGGTGTAGACTGGCTTATGCAGAATTGGGCACCTCTGTGCCCAACAAAGCATTTCCAGAGGCTGGGGGAGGCTACTCCTCCCCTGCCTTCACACCATTTTCCAAAGGGAGAGGGTGTCACACCCTCTCTCAGAGGAAGTTCTTTGTTCTTCCATCCTGGGCCAGGCCTGGCTGGACCCCAGGAGGGCAGCTGCCTGTCTGAGGGGTTGGCAGCAGCAGCAGCTGCAGTGAAACCCCAGGAAGGGCAGTTTGGCAGTACCAGGGTCTGTGCTACAGACCACTGGGATCATGGGATTGTGCCAACTATGCCAGGATGGCATGGAGGGGGCAATTCCATGATCATAGACATGTTACATCGCCATATTCGGAGTTACCATGGTGAAGCTACATATAGGTAGTGACCTATATGTAGTGCACGCGTGTAATGGTGTCCCCGCACTCACAAAGTTCAGGGAAGTGGCCCTGAACAATGTGGGGGCACCTTGGCTAGCGCCAGGGTGCCCTCACACTAAGTAACTTTGCACCTAACCTTTACCAGGTAAAGGTTAGACATATAGGTGACTTATAAGTTACTTAAGTGCAGTGTAAAATGGCTGTGAAATAACGTGGACGTTATTTCACTCAGGCTGCAGTGGCAGGCCTGTGTAAGAATTGTCAGAGCTCCCTATGGGTGGCAAAAGAAATGCTGCAGCCCATAGGGATCTCCTGGAACCCCAATACCCTGGGTACCTCAGTACCATATACTAGGGAATTATAAGGGTGTTCCAGTAAGCCAATGTAAATTGGTAAAAATGGTCACTAGCCTGTTAGTGACAATTTGGAAAGAAATGAGAGAGCATAACCACTGAGGTTCTGATTAGCAGAGCCTCAGTGAGACAGTTAGTCACTACACAGGTAACACATTCAGGCACACTTATGAGCACTGGGGCCCTGGGTTACCAGGGTCCCAGTGACACATACAACTAAAACAACATATATACAGTGAAAAATGGGGGTAACATGCCAGGCAAGATGGTACTTTCCTACACAACCCCCCCCCCAAATGAAGGACAATAAGACTAGCCATGACCTGATGAGTCTTCATTGTCTAAGTGGAAATATCTGGAGAGTCCATCTGCATTGGAGTGGCTACTCCCAGGTCTATGTTCCACTGTATAGTCCATTCCCTGTAGGGATATGGACCACCTCAACAATTTAGGATTTTCACCTTTCATTTGTTTTAGCCAAAGTAGAGGTTTGTGGTCTGTCTGAACAATGAAGTGAGTGCCAAACAGGTATGGCCTCAACTTCTTCAGAGCCCAGACCACAGCAAAGGCCTCCCTCTCAATGGCAGACCAACGCTTTTCTCTAGGGGTCAACCTCCTACTAATAAAAGCAACAGGTTGATCCTGGCCCTCGGAATTAAGTTGTGATAGGACTGCCCCTACTCCTAATTCAGATGCATCAGTTTGGACATAGAATTTTTTAGAGTAACAAGGGCTTTTCAGGACAGGTGCAGAGCACATGGCCTGCTTGAGCTCCTCAAAAGCTTTCTGACAGCTTGCTGTCCACAATACCTTTTTAGGCATTTTCTTGGATGTGAGGTCATTAAGAGGGGCTGCAATGGAGCCATAGTTCTTAATGAACCTCCTGTAATACCCAGTGAGGCCTAGGAAGGCTCTCACCTGAGTCTGAGTGGTAGGGGGAACCCAATCAATAATAGTTTGGATTTTCCCCTGAAGTGGTGCAATCTGTTCCCCACCAACAAGGTGTCCCAGATAAACCACCTTACCCTGCCCTATCTGGCAATTTGAAGCCTTGATAGTGAGGCCTGCCTTTTGCAGAGCCTCCAAAACTTTCCATAGGTGGACCAGGTGATCATCCCAACTGGAGCTAAAGACAGCTATATCGTCCAAATATGCTGCACTGAAAGCTTCCAGCCCTTGCAGGACTGTGTTCACCAACCTCTGAAAAGTGGCAGGTGCATTTTTCAAACCAAAAGGCATTACAGTAAACTGGTAATGTCCTCCAATGGTAGAAAATGCAGTCTTAGGTTTAGCATCTTCTGACAATTTGATCTGCCAATACCCTGCAGTCAAATCAAAAGTGCTTAGATACTTGGCAGATGCCAGTGTATCTATAAGCTCATCTGCCCTGGGTATAGGGTGAGCATCAGTTTTGGTTACCAAGTTGAGACCTCTATAGTCTACACAAAACCTCATTTCCTTCTTTCCATCTTTAGAATTGGGTTTTGGTACCAGTACCACAGGAGAAGCCCATGGACTGTCAGAGTGCTCAACCACTCCTAGTTCCAACATTTTCTGAACTTCTTGCTTTATGCAGTCCCTGACATGGTCAGGCTGCCTATAGATCTTACTTTTGACAGGTAAACTGTCTCCAGTATCTATAGTGTGCTCACACCAAGAAGTGGTGCCTGGCACAGTAGAGAAGAGTTCTGAAAATTGTCCTAGGAGATTTATGCAATTGTCTTTCTGCTCAGCAGTAAGACAATCAGCCAAAACTACACCTTCCACAAGAGCATCTTGATCTGTGGAAGAGAAGAGATCAGGTAGAGGATCACTGTCTTCTTCCTGTCCCTCATCTGTTGCCATGAGCAGGGTGAGATCAGCCCTGTCATAGTAGGGTTTCAGGCGGTTGACATGGAGCACCCTAAGGGGACTCCTGGCAGTGCCTAAGTCAACCAAGTAGGTGACTTCACCCTTCTTTTCAACAATTGTGTGGGGACCACTCCATTTATCTTGGAGTGCTCTTGGGGCCACAGGCTCCAAGACCCACACTTTCTGCCCTGGTTGGTACTGAACCAAAACAGCCTTCTGATCATGCCATTGCTTCTGGAGCTCTTGGCTGGCCTGAAGGTTTTTACTGGCCTTTTTCATGTACTCAGCCATCCTTGATCTGAGGCCAAGTACTTAATCCACAATATCCTGCTTAGGAGCTTTTAAAGGTTGTTCCCAACCCTCCTTTACAAGTGTGAGTGGACCCCTAACAGGGTGTCCAAAAAGAAGTTCAAAGGGGCTGAAGCCCACTCCTTTCTGGGGTACCTCCCTGTAGGCAAAAAGGAGGCATGGTAGAAGGATATCCCATCTCCTGCGGAGTTTTTCAGGGAGTCCCATAATCATGCCTTTGAGAGTTTTATTAAATCTCTCCACCAGTCCATTTGTTTGTGGATGATAGGGTGTTGTGAACTTGTACGTTACACCACACTCCTTCCACATGGCCTTTAAGTATGCAGACATGAAATTGCTTCCTCTGTCTGATACTACTTCCTTTGGGAAGCCCACCCTGGAAAATATTCCCAGGAGGGCCTTTGCCACTGCAGGAGCTGTAGTGGTCCTTAAAGGAATTGCTTCAGGATATCTTGTGGCATGGTCCACTACCACTAAGATAAACCTATTGCCTGAAGCAGTAGGAGGGTCAAGGGGGCCAACTATGTCAACCCCTACCCTTTCAAAGGGAACCCCAACCACAGGCAGTGGGATAAGGGGTGCCTTTGGGGTGCCACCTGTCTTGCCACTGGCTTGACAGGTTTCACAGGACTTACAAAATTCCTTTGTGTCCTCAGACATCCTAGGCCAATGAAACAGGGGAACAAGCCTGTCCCAAGTTTTCATTTGTCCTAGATGCCCAGCTAAGGGAATGTCATGTGCCAGTGTTAGGAGGAACTTTCTGTACTCCTGAGGAATCACTAATCTCCTGGCAGCTCCAGGTTTAGGATCCCTATGCTCAGTGTACAAGAGGTTGTCCTCCCAGTAAACTCTGTGAGAGTCACTGACATCCCCATTAGCCTGTTTGACAGCTTGCTGTCTGAGACCCTCTAATGTGGGACAGGTTTGCTGTGCCACACTCAGTTCCTCTCTGGCAGGCCCCCCTTCACCCAAAAGCTCAGCAGTGTCTGCTTCCAGCTCCTCTGGTGTAGGTTCTGCACAGGGAGGGAATTCTTCTTCCTCAGAAGTAGAATCCACTGTAGAGGGAGGGATAGTAGGAAGTGGTTTGCTTCTACTAGCCCTAGCTTTAGGGAGCACTTGGTCCATTGTTCCAGGATCCAAGCTTCCCTGTCCTTTTTGCTTTTTGGCCTGAGCCCTTGTCAAAGCAAAAATATGCCCTGGGATGCCCAGCATTGCTGCATGGGCCTCCAACTCCACATCTGACCAAGCTGATGTCTCCAAATCATTCCCTAATAGACAGTCTAGAGGTAAATCTGAAGCTACCACAACTTTCTTTGGACCAGTTACCCCCCCCAGTTGAGATTTACAACAGCCATGAGGTGGCTTTGTGTTATGTTGTGAGCATCGGTTACTTGGTACTGGTGTCCAAGTATGTGTTGTTCAGGGTGCACCAGTTTCTCAATCACCATTGTGACACTGGCACCTGTGTCCCTGTAGGCCTGGACCTCAACACCATTTATTAGGGTTAGTTGCTTGTACTTCTCCAAGTTATGGGGGCAAGCAACCAAAGTGGCTAAATCAATAGCCCCTTCAGAGACTAAAGTAGCCTCTGTGGTCTCCCTAATCAGACCAACCCCAACTAAATTACCAAAAGTGAGCCCAGCTACTCCCTTGGATTGGCTATTAGTAGGTTTGCTCCCACCACCACTGCTATTAGTAGGGACACTAGGTGTAGCAGTAGGGGTTGTAGTGGTTGGAGCTGTGGTGCCTTTCTTTGGACAACTGGGATCTGTTGTCCAATGGCCTTTTATTTTACATAAATAGCACCATGGTTTCTTTTCCTTGTTCTGATTAAAGGAGGATTTGGACCCACCACCCCTACCAGAGTGTTTTTGTGGGCCTGATGAAGACTCATTTTTAGATTTGTCCCCACCCTTGTCAGAAGACTTACCATCCTTCTTTTTGTTGCCATCTTTGTCACCCCCTGTATGAACTTTTCTGTTCACTCTTGTTCTGACCCATTTGTCTGCCTTCTTTCCCAATTCTTGGGGAGAGGTCAGATCAGAGTCCACCAAGTACTGGTGCAACAAATCAGACACACAATTATTAAGAATATGCTCTCTCAGGATTAAGTTATACAGGCTGTCATAATCAGTAACTTTACTGCCATGTAACCACCCCTCCAAGGCCTTCACTGAATGGTCAATGAAATCAACCCAGTCTTGTGAAGACTCCTTTTTGGTCTCTCTGAACTTTATCCTGTACTGTTCAGTGGTTAAGCCATAACCATCCAGGAGTGCATTCTTAAGAACTTGGAAATTATTGGCATCATTTTCTTTCACAGTAAGGAGCCTATCCCTACCTTTTCCACTAAATGATAGCCATAGGATAGCAGCCCACTGCCTTTGAGGGACATCCTGTACAACACAGGCCCTCTCAAGTGCAGCAAACCACTTGTTAATGTCATCCCCCTCCTTATAAGGGGGAACTATCTTGTGCAGATTCCTGGAATCATGCTCTTTTGCAGGATGACTATGGGGAATACTGCTGCTGCCACCATGGGTATCTAAACCCAACTTCTGTCTTTCCTTCTCTAATTCAAAAGACTGACTATCCAAATCCAGCTGTTGCTTTTTAAGCTTCAGTCTGGTTTGTTCCACCCTCAACTTATTGAGTTCCCTCTCTAACATTCTGTCATCAGGGTTGGTGGGAGGGACATTTCTATAAACAGAGCTATGATGGGAATGAACAGAATGAGACCTGTCCCTTACAGAAGCCAACTTAACAGCTTGGTTTACAGAAACATTACTACCAGTATGGTGAGAATAAATGCTTTTGCTATGATGTGAGACAACACTATTTCTTTGGTGTGGCTCATCATCATTACCATCTATGCTAGATTGTCTAGTAATGGGCAGGCTAGGAAGTTTCTTTCCTGAATCTTTTCCTGGGGGAGTCCCTGAATCAGATTGGGAACTATTAGGTACTTTTTCAACAGATGGGCCACCTCTGGCCTTATCCTGTTCTCTAAGCATGTTAATTAACAGTTCCAAGGCAGGATTCTTCCCTACACTCAAACCTCTCTCTATACAGAGACTCCTTGCTCTTTTCCAGCTAAGGTTGTCATATGCAAGTTTGGACAGATCAACACTTTGGCCTGTGCCAGACATTTTTTAGAGAGAGTTAAAGTGATAGAAAAAGAGACAAAAGTTTTCAGAACTTTTTGGAAAGACAGAAAAAAACTTTTTAAACTTTTAAGAACTTTTTGAAAGTTTAGGAGTACTTTTCAGCACTTAGAAAAGAGTGAAAAGAGGAAATGCAAAACTTTTTGGCTATGTGTATATACACTGACCTTGTTTTGTATATTTTTCTCTTATGAAAAGTACAATGACAAGAGTGGTAAGTAGTCTCAAGCACTTATCCCACCACTGCACAACCAATGTAGGAGGCTGGACTGGCTTGTAGTGAGTACCAAGGGGTACTTGCACCTTGCACCAGGCCCAGTTATCCCTTATTAGTGTATAGGGTGTCTAGCAGCTTAGGCTGATAGATAATGGTAGCTTAGCAGAGCAGCTTAGGCTGAACTAGGAGACGTGTGAAGCTACTACAGTACCACTTAGTGTCATATGCACAATATCATAAGAAAACACAATACACAGTTATACTAAAAATAAAGGTACTTTATTTTTATGACAATATGCCAAAGTATCTTAGAGTGTACCCTCAGTGAGAGGATAGGAAATATACACAAGATATATATACACAATAGCAAAAATATGCAGTATAGTCTTAGAAAACAGTGCAAACAATGTATAGTTACAATAGGATGCAATGGGGAAACATAGGGATAGGGGCAACAAAAACCATATACTCCAAAAGTGGAATGCGAACCACGAATGGACCCCAAACCTATGTGACCTTGTAGAGGGTCGCTGGGACTATTAGAAAATAGTGAGAGTTAGAAAAATAACCCTCCCCAAGACCCTGAAAAGTGAGTGCAAAGTGCTCTAAAGTTCCCCTAAGGACAAAAGAGTTGTGTTAGAGGAATAATGCAGGAAAGACACAAACCAGCAATGCAACAACTGTGGATTTCCAATCTAGGGTACCTGTGGAACAAGGGGACCAAGTCCAAAAGTCACAAGCAAGTCGGAGATGGGCAGATGCCCAGGAAATGCCAGCTGCGGGTGCAAAGAAGCTTCAACTGGACAGAAGAAGCTGAGGTTTCTGCAGGAACGAAAAGGGCTAGAGACTTCCCCTTTGGTGGACGGATCCCTCTCACCTTGGAGAGTCGTGCAGAAGTGTTTTCCCGCCGGAAGGACGCCAACAAGCCTTGCTACACGCAAATCGTGCGTTTGGCGTTTTTGGACGCTGCTGGGGCCCAGGAGGGACCAGGAGGTCGCAAATTAGACCTGCAGAGAGAGGGGACGTCGAGCAAGACAAAGAGCCCTCACTGAAGCAGGTAGCATCCGGAGAAGTGCCAGAAACAGGCACTACAAGGATGCGTGAAACGGTGCTCGCCGAAGTTGCACAAAGGAGTCCCACGTCGCCGGAGACCAACTTAGAAAGTCGTGCAATGCAGGTTAGAGTGCCGTGGACCCAGGCTTGGCTGTGCACAAAGGATTTCCGCCGGAAGTGCACAGGGGCCGGAGTAGCTGCAAAGTCGCGGTTCCCAGCAATGCAGCCCAGCGAGGTGAGGCAAGGACTTACCTCCACCAAACTTGGGCTTAAGAGTCACTGGACTGTGGGGGTCACTTGGACAGCGTCGCTGGATTCGAGGGACCTCGCTCGTCGTGCTGAGAGGAGACCCAAGGGACCGGTAATGCAGCTTTTTGGTGCCTGCGGTTGCAGGGGGAAGATTCCGTCGACCCACGGGAGATTTCTTCGGAGCTTCTGGTGCAGAGAGGAGGCAGACTACCCCCACAGCATGCACAAGCAGGAAAACAGTCGAGAAGGCGGCAGGATCAGCGTTACAGAGTTGCAGTAGTCGTCTTTGCTACTATGTTACAGGTTTGCAGGCTTCCAGCGCGGTCAGCGGTCGTTTCCTTATCAGAAGGTGAAGAGAGAGATGCAGAGGAACTCGGCTGAGCTCATGCATTCGTTATCTACAGTTTCCCCAGAGACAGAGACCCTAAATAGCCAGAAAAGAGGGTTTGGCTACCTAGGAGAGAGGATAGGCTACTAACACCTGAAGGAGCCTATCAGCAGGAGTCTCTGACGTCACCTGGTGGCACTGGCCACTCAGAGCAGTCCAGTGTGCCAGCAGCACCTCTGTTTCCAAGATGGCAGAGGTCTGGAGCACACTGGAGGAGCTCTGGACACCTCCCAGGGGAGGTGCAGGTCAGGGGAGTGGTCACTCCCCTTTCCTTTGTCCAGTTTCGCGCCAGAGCAGGGGCTAAGGGGTCCCTGAACCGGTGTAGACTGGCTTATGCAGAATTGGGCACCTCTGTGCCCAACAAAGCATTTCCAGAGGCTGGGGGAGGCTACTCCTCCCCTGCCTTCACACCATTTTCCAAAGGGAGAGGGTGTCACACCCTCTCTCAGAGGAGGAAGTTCTTTGTTCTGCCATCCTGGGCCAGGCCTGGCTGGACCCCAGGAGGGCAGCTGCCTGTCTGAGGGGTTGGCAGCAGCAGCAGCTGCAGTGAAACCCCAGGAAGGGCAGTTTGGCAGTACCAGGGTCTGTGCTACAGACCACTGGGATCATGGGATTGTGCCAACTATGCCAGGATGGCATAGAGGGGGCAATTCCATGATCATAGACATGTTACATGGACATATTCGGAGTTACCATGGTGAAGCTACATATAGGTAGTGACCTATATGTAGTGCACGCGTGTAATGGTGTCCCCGCACTCACAAAGTTCAGGGAATTGGCCCTGAACAATGTGGGGGCACCTTGGCTAGCGCCAGGGTGCCCTCACACTAAGTAACTTTGCACCTAACCTTTACCAGGTAAAGGTTAGACATATAGGTGACTTATAAGTTACTTAAGTGCAGTGTAAAATGGCTGTGAAATAACGTGGACGTTATTTCACTCAGGCTGCAGTGGCAGGCCTGTGTAAGAATTGTCAGAGCTCCCTATGGGTGGCAAAAGAAATGCTGCAGCCCATAGGGATCTCCTGGAACCCCAATACCCTGGGTACCTCAGTACCATATACTAGGGAACTATAAGGGTGTTCCAGTAAGCCAATGTAAATTGGTAAAAATGGTCACTAGCCTGTTAGTGACAATTTGGAAAGAAATGAGAGAGCATAACCACTGAGGTTCTGATTAGCAGAGCCTCAGTGAGACAGTTAGTCACTACACAGGTAATACATTCAGGCACACTTATGATCACTGGGGCCCTGGGTTACCAGGGTCCCAGTGACACATACAACTAAAACAACATATATACAGTGAAAAATGGGGGTAACATGCCAGGCAAGATGGTACTTTCCTACACCAGCCCACAGAATCTCTGCCGCTTTGAATGAGGCAAAGCATCAGCTGTGTTATTGTCCACACCTGGCAAGTGCTGGGCTCTAAACAATATGTTATACTGTAGGAAATGCAGCACAAACCTCTGTTACAGCAATCAAAAGTCCTTGGCTTTCTGTCTATCAACTATTGCCATAGCAGTCTGATCTCAACATTCAAGGTTATACTTTTTTGTCAGCCATCACCAGGGCCCCAAAACACCAGTGCTTATGGCAGTAGAAAAACATTAAGAAAGATTATGTTTTTCTCTTCTTCTTGCCATTTAAATGGCCACCTTTCTCAAAGACCAAAGTCTTCATCAGCTGCTGCAGCTGAAAAAAATGTATTTTGCAAAGGAAATTCATGTCCATTGACCAGATGGTCAGCCAATTGATTTGCCTAAAAAAACACAGCCAAACTTTCAGATCTGCCCTAACACCAGCTAAGAGCCAAACTCTATGGTGTGAAATTTCACATGCAAAGGGAACAGTGGCCTCCGACCACCACACAGGAAAACCTGAGATAGACCTGCAATATGGACTTTGCACAGCTCAATTCTGTTTGCCACCACTGTGCCTTCAGGTAACCGGATTTACTCTGTTATTTTTCCTTGAGGCTGGCTCGCTTCCATGGCCCTCTTGTACAGCTCAATCCCCAGCCACCACCTGAAATGTATTACTGCTCTTCCACAGGTGCCAGCCCCACCAACATCCACAAACAGTAACAGAAAATCACCCAAATAATGTGTGACTGATTTATACCCAAAATTAGACACAAAACAGAGCTGCAAAATTGTACTGAACATCTCAAACATTTATCAAGAACCCATACAACCTATTGGTAAAACCTTATCAGCAAAAACCTGCCAATCAACTGAATTCCTAAAAATGAAAAGTGTATCAGACGAACTGGTAACAAACTGAGGGCCAACTTGATGATGCACTTTGCCAATTCCACCCGACTCCAGAGGCCCACATCAAACCTATTGTCTCATCCACATCTGCAAACTGCACACCCACAGCCTCTGTAGCAATGAAGTCTTTCGCTGACTGCCCTTCTGGCCATGCCAACTGATGAATCATCCTAAACCCCGTCTCGATCTTCATGGGGACCAAACCTATGGGTGAAATCATAAGTTCCTCCGATGGCCATAAGTCAAGGGGCCACCATCCTACATGTAGTCACCTCTCTACACAGTTTCTCTCTCTTCTCTTTGACTGACCTCAAATTAAATGCAAATCTCCTCACACTAGGACCTTGGTGCCCCAGTCTCAACCCCTTTCTGAGACACCATTCCAATAACAGCAGATCCTCTTTGTCTGGGAAAAGTGCAGCCAGTTAAACAGCCTTTCAATTCTCACTGGTGTAAACGCCCTTTCCTGCAGGCTGTTGCTCCCTCTTGTGCCCACAACCTTGCATGCAAGATGGTATTTCTTCCTTCACACTTAGAGCACTCATGTTTCTACCGTCATTGCCTCTTCCTGCAGAAACCCCTGTGGAAACCACAACAAGTGCCCGGGAGCACCCACTGCCCTCTCTCCTACTTCTACATTCCCTTTAGAGTGGGACACTCAACAAAGGGCCTAGAAGGTGCCAGCTGTCAGTGGCTCTATGCAATGCCAGCACTGGTCCAATCGGTGCAGCCACCGTTTGCTGTCCCCTTCCCACCTCCCCCCACGGTTTTTCAAGGTATGACCCTAACTTAGTGCTGAACTCTTCTTCATACCTTAGCAAAGCAAGTCCACTGAAATCCATTGGTACCTTTCTAATGATATTTGTTGGAAATGTCCCTTTTTGCAGGGTCATCCCGAGTCTTTTTGCCTCCTTCCTCCTATTTTTTCTGACCTGTTTTTGTTGGCGTTAGGACTCTGGGCACTTTACCACTGTTAACCAATGCTAAAGTGCATATGCTTTCTGTGCAAAGTGTACTGTTGATTGGTTTATCCATGATTGGCATATTAGATTTACTGGTAAGCCCCTAGTAAAGTGCACTGGAGGTGCCCAGGGCCTGTAAATCAAATGCTACTAGTGGGCCTGCAGCACTGGTTGTGCCACCCACATTAGTAGCCCTGTAAACATGGCTCAGACCTGCCACTGCAGTGTCTGTGTGTGCAGTTTTACACTGCCAAATCACCTTGGCAAGTGTACCCACTTGCCAGGCCTAAACCTTCCCTTTTCTTCCATGTAAGACACCCCTAAGGTAGGCCCTAGGTAGCCCCATGGGCAGGGTGCAGTGTATGTTTAAGGTAGGACATATACTAGTGTGTTTTATATGTCCTAACAGTGAAATACTGCTTAATTCGGTTTTCACTGTGTAAGGTCTATCTCTCTCTTAGGTTAACATGGGGGCTGCCTTTAAATATCCTGAAAGCGCAGATTCCCTTTGAGAGCAGATAAAATATGGAGTTTAGGGTCTCTTAACTCACAATTTAAAAATACATCTTTTAGAGAAGTTGTTTTTTAAATTGGCTGTTTGAAAATGCCACTTTTAGAAAATAGACATTTTCTTGCTTATACCGTTCTGTGACTCTGTCTGTTTGTGTATTGTGTGTCTGGGGCAGTTTGACAGTTGGGCTGTTTTTCACCACTCTAGACAGTGACACAAAATGGGGTGGGGGTGTAACCTGCATATCCTGATGAGCCACCTGAGCTAGAGAGGAGGGAGGAGTGGTCGTTCACACCTAAAAGGACTGCGCCTGCCCTCACACAATGCAGTCTCCGACCCCTGGTGAGTGTCAGGGGCCTGGCCTGGACAAGGAAGGATCTTGCAAACACTTGAGACTTTGCTTTGAAGTTTGCCAACTTCAAAAGCAGAACTGGGTATAAGAAGAAGACCCAAACCCCCAGACTTTTAGAATCTTTCTGGAACCAAGAGGAACCTCTGCCCAGGAGAAGAGCTGAATAGCTGAAGGAGGAGTACTGTCCCTTTGCTGTGTTGCTTTGCTGGACTGGCCTGCAGTTGCTGCTTCTGTCTGAAAAGAGTGCAAAGGGTGAACTTTGCTGTGTGTCCTGCTTGAGAAAATTCTCCAAGGGCTTGGATTAGAGCTTGCCTCCTGTTGGAAGTCTCAGGAGCACCAAAGACTTCAGTTTCCCTGACCTGCAGCACTGGGAACTGTGTGTTTGTGCTGTTCAAGAGGAGAAACCACCACGACGCTGACAACGACGCCGCTAGCCTGCATAGTGACCTGCTGACGCCACACGGAGTCGCATTGCCCCACTTCGCACTGCGACCCTGGTCTCCCCGACACCGTCATGGGACGAATTCACTGAGCAGCTGCTCGCACCGTGACCTGTGGGCCCCCCACTCCGGCATTGCCTGCTCACACCTCAGCCTAGGCATCCCAATCAACGCCGCTCCTGGTGACACCGGCCCCAGCACCATCGACTCCTGTGTTGTCACCAGGCATCCTGCCTGCACCGTGGCCTGTGGACACAGCTCGTGAGGGTCACGAAGTACTGTCCCGTCCTGCACCGCTGGCTTGGGCCTACCGACGACAGCGCTTCAGCAACGATGACGACGCTGCCTGCACCATGACCTGTGGACACCGCACGTCGCACCGCCCCACTTCACACTGCAGCCCTGGTCTTACCGACGCCTCTGGACACCGTCAACGAGCAGCTGCCTGCACCGTGACCTGGGGGCACATCGCATCGTCCTGCTTCGCACCGCAGCCCAACGCCATCCACGCGAGCGCACCTGACTTCATCAGCCTGGAGTTCAATCCGCAACGCGTGTGACCTCAAGGGCCCGACGACTCCTGCACCCACTCCGGAACCGACACTGCGACGTTAGCGACGCCGCTCTCCGGAGCTCACCGCAAGGATCACAACGCCCTGCAAATCCAAGGTACTGTTTGCAGGTCTTCCCGACACCGTAGCTGGCCGCAAGGCCGCGCCCGGCCTGAATTGTTGGTTTTGCTGATCACGGCGCTGTGGTAGCCCCAGGTGGAGCTATAGACTTCAAGGAACTGTATTTTTCAGTAAATCTTGCAGAATTCATATTTTTATTACTGTATGTTGGATTTTTTATCGTATTTGGTCTTGTTCTATATAGATAAATATTGGCTATTTTTCTAAAACTGGTGTGGTGTCCGTTTGTAGTGTTTTCACTTATTACTGCGTGTTATGTGCAAATGCTTTACACATTGCTTCTGAGATAAGCTGGACTGCTTGTGCCAAGCTGCTAAGGGGTGAGCAGGGGTTATCTGAGTGAGTATCTCCCTTATCCTGACTAGAGTGAGAGTCCATACTTGGACAGGGTGCAAACCGACTGCCAACTAGAGACCCCATTTCTAACAGTATGTGTGAAGAAAGAGGCTTTTTGCAAGTTCACCCCCACTATGTGTCCCCCTTCTGACTGCTAGGCACTGGTTAAATGACTCTGGAATGCCCTCAGCCCTGCCAATCAGGACTTAGCTCATGTACACTCACCCTTAAAACTGTATATTTATTTAGCCTGTCCCAATTAGCATAAGTTAACTTACTTTTAAGTCCCTAGTAGATGGTGCTGGGGTACCTAGCGCCTATAAGTTAAAGTGTTTCTGGTGGACAGCAGCACTAGGTGTGCCACCATGAGTGTGACAAAAGAAAAGCATGACTCACAGCTGTATTTTGCTGGATGGAAGAGCAGTTTTAAACTGCTAGCTCGCCTTTGCCATTTCAAGCCGTGGCAAATCCCAAGCCTCCCTTTTTTATGTTTGTAAGCCACACCTAGAGCAGGCCTACTGAGCCCTAAAGGCTGGGTGCATTATATTAAAAGGTTGGACCTGTAGTTGCATGGTTAAAGGTCCTGCTAGTACAAACCTCACATTGTCATTTTACTGTTAGAATGTTAGTAGTCCCACTTGTAAATGCGGAGTTACAGGCTGACATCTTAGCCTTGCTAACTTCTGGATGGGACCACTAACGCTGGTACTTCAAGGTATCAAAAGATCCAGTGCATTCAATCTGATTTAGTGGTCAAATCAAATTTAATGTCACTAGTGGACAAAGTGCAATTTTAGTGAATTGCCACTTTGAAGCGCAAGGTTTTCTAGTGCCCGTTTAAGGTTGAAGACAAAGGCTGTCTTTCAAGGCAGCCTCCTGGCCTCCACAGAAGGAGAATAAAGGGACTGCTGATGGACGAGGTGTTACCTTCTCCTGGCAGGAAAAGCCTTGGCCCCAAAAAGCGATCTTCAGGGTGTAAGTTGCCTTTGATGGGCAGATTGCAAGCACATACAAGAAAGGTCTCTCCTTTTGTTTCCCTTGACAGGATGGCATCAGGGACAGAGATGGGGAACCAGTGATTAGACCAGTTTTTCTGTTGATCGTGTAGCCCTTAGCTAGCCACAAGCCTGGAGTATGCTACCGAGCTCCACGAGCCATGAGAGGGGTTCAGAACACAACATTCTGGGTAAGCTAGATGCTATATTGCACAGTAAGTTGTTATCAGGTGGGATGAATCCAAGTAGCCTATTGTTTAGTGACCACCAGTTATCCCCAAATCACTTTCTGGGAAGAAGCCATCCCTGGCCCCCACATCTCAGATCCCATCTATACTGGAGAAGACAGAAGGACTCCCCTGCTCAGCTTGGGCATGGCAAGAGAAGTTGCACTGAGGTCTGGACTGTACATGCTGATCCTTGGGCTACCAAAGAGAGGACTGTGCCTGTGGTGTCCTGCTTAGGAGGGCCACCCTGGAGCCCCACATTAAAGTAGAGAATCCAAGAGTCAGTTGTCTGACTTCCTGTTCCAGCATCAGGGCCACGAAAGTTGAAGAAGCCTGCCTGGAAGAGTTGGTAGCCAAGGTCACTTTATCAGTGCTAACTTCTGTAGTGCAGCCGGCAAGACTGTGTTCCAACACTCAGAAGTTGTACCCAAGTCTGCTGGACCAGGGAGAGTCAACAGAGTGCAGTTTGGTCCCCAGGAGGAACGTTACTAGCAGAAGAAGGGAACCGCTGGCTTCATCGCCACAAGCATTAAGTAGACTAGAGACAACTAGGTTGTGGCTAGACTTTATCCAGACTTCGAGGAACATCAACCTCTGTGCTCAAAGTCAACCCAACATGTTCCTGGACCAAGAGATGGCCCCAGGAAGACCTCTGCCATGCAATGCGTACAATATGCAAAGCTATGTAATATTTGTGAATATGTCACACTGGAAAGTGGAATGTGACTTGAAGGTTTTGTGGCATAGACAAGAGTGGGAGATTAGAGCAGACATCAGAGAGAAGAAATACCTTTGTGAGAGGCCCATGTGGAACTGGACTGCTCCTTCCAAACCTGCTGGTTATCTGAGGTGTTTATATGATGACTGGGTAATTGGTGCATACATGTCATGTTCCTAGTGTATCTTAATTATGTTGTGTAAATAGTTTTTGCGGTGTGTGAGATTACAAGTTGCCTAAGGTTATGAAATTCCTTGCAGCTAGTTAGTCCAGCTGGCAATAGAGAATGTGGAATAAAAGTGGGAGTGTTTGTTTTGTACTAAGTTATCTGAATAAAATGATCATTGGCCACGCCAATAGATCTAGCTTTTAAATGAAAGTGCCTCCTCCATCAGTGATGAATTTAGGTATGAAATGTCATGATACATACACTCTGTCACTCTTCTTAGCACTCATGCATACATTCATCCATCCACTGACATTTTCTTCCATTCATCACATACACAGCCACAATAAACTCACTCAAAGATTCAACAACATAAGCAGGATAAATTAAAAGAGTAAAAGTATAAGTAGAGAAAAACCTGATAACTAAACATGGCAAGCACATTCGTGCAATAAAAGCAAATCTGAACATAGCAACAGCTGGGCATCTTGAATTGTTATTGTACATGGTGGTTTGTTGACTTGAAGTTCTAGCTTGGCCAACACGTTTACAACCAATGTGTTGTCCATCTTTGAATGGTGAAACTATGGACACTACATTCTATGAAGGTGGCCTGGTCTAGAGACTTTGGCCTCGTGGGATGTGGCACACTGCAGATTAAATGAACAGCAAGCAAGCAGCCAGTTATCACTGTCTGAGGGAGCTGTACTGTGCTCTAAAAATAATGAAAATAAAAAGATGAGAGGCGAATATATAAGAGAGCAAAATGGAAAACTAAAGGGCTGGGCCATCAGTCCTGGCACTGAAGGCACTCATTTTCAGGTGGGTGTGCACATGATATAATCGCTTCACTCAAAGGGAAATAGAGCTAATGTGTGAAATGGCTCAGTCATTGATTCAGTTGCCCTATGAGAGAAAGCATTTTTCTGATCTGATTTCTTTTCTTCCATTCCTTTTATTTCCAATATACATCTACTATATATATATATATGTAGTATATGTATATATTAAGACAATACCCTTTCAGATTCAGAGTGTGACATAAATTATGCAAAAAAGGAAGCAGGGTCCTTTGGGTGGTTCCCAAGTTGAGGTGGAGAGCAGGTTCTGTATTAAGCACCCTACAGCACCAGGGACACTCTGAATCTGCTCACCTCAAACATCTGTTTTTGTAGCAAAGTTTTTAAGCATAGGATTAGCACAGTACCATCCATGCTGAGCTAGAAAGGAACAAAGTATTTTGCCATTTCTACAGCAAAGTTTTTGAGCATAGGATTAGCATAGTGCCATCAATGCCGAGCTAGAAAGATGGAAAGTCTTTTGCCAATTCTACAGCAAATTATTAAGCATAGGATTGGCACAGTGCTATCCACACCAAACTAGAAAGGACAAATTGTTTTGCCATTTCTACAGTGACGTTTTTAAGCATAGGATTTGCACATTGCCATCAGTGCAGAGCTAGAAAGGGACAAAGTATTTTGCCATTTTTACAGCAACGTCTTTAACCATAGGATGAGATAGTGCCATCCACGCCAGGCTGTAAAGTGACAAAAGCCTTTTCCCACTCCAGGCACAGTATTACAGCTTGGATTGGTAAAAGACCATCCAAGCCAATCTGAAA